>NC_139678.1:130222398-130684833 GCF_964106915.1 Podarcis gaigeae
CCAAAGCTATGTAGTAGTAGTAGTAATAGCAACAGCAAGAACTATCGGTATTATTAGAATTGGCATTTATAGTGTACTTAGAGGGGTTCAGAGGGGTTTGTATGCATCATTGCAATATTGTTTATAATAATTTTGTAAGGTAGATCTTATCTTCAAGTTGCATTGCACAGCATGGGGTGCAAGGAGTTTGGTAAGGGCGTAGGGAGAGACTGGCTTGCCTAATGCCATCTAGTTCATGGCTGAATCAATATTTGAGCCAAGGACTTTCTGGCTCCCATTCCTAGCCATTACTGTAAAGTACATTGCAGAGCTGAGGTTCTTCCTCTGCATTAGGTAATTAGATGTTTTACAACTGGGGATGACAGTAAAAAAAATACTAGGCACAGAGCTCTCCGTAGCTATATGCAGTGGCATAGCGTGGGTTGTCAGCACCTGGGGCAAGGCAGGTAATTTGCGCCCCCTAACCCATGGATTTGCGCCCCCTAACCCTAACCCCCAGATGTTGCGCCCGGTGCGGCCGGCCCCCCCTGCACCCCCCACGCTACGCCACTGGCTATATGGGACCCATGGCATTCTTTAGTGTGTCCTGCCCATGTTCTTCCATGCCTTCTGGTTTTGGGAACATAACCTCTTCCAGGTGATCAGCACACATGCTATTAATAACTGTCTTATCCCAGCTGGTTTTTCATCTCATCCCAGTCCTCCCCACTTACCCTCGCAGAGGGAGGACAGCTTGCATTTAGTGTGAACATCACACAACAAGGGATGTTAGCCTGAGCTTTCAGGTATTGGAATAAGTTGTGGTAACAGAAGGACCACAGCTAAACTTAGTGGGAGCTGCAGTTGCCGGTCAGAGAAAGCAAGCTTAATTAAAAGTGATTGAAGCGATGGGCCTGATCATCTTACTGGCTCCCCTAAATTAGATTAAGGGCTTGATTTTGTGCCGACTTGCAGTGCTGTAAGTCTTCATTGATTTGCCTGATAGATGGATTTTTATTTAGAAAATAAAATGGTGATGACTTGGCAAGTAAATTAACAGGTAACTGAATTGAGAAGGTTTTCCCTGTGAGGCAAGATGCCCACCTGGTATAAATATCACATTTATTGATGACTGATCCATCTTTATCCAAGGAAGGTTACTGCAGGTTAAGAAGGATGCCACACAGACAGAAAAGGTAAAACTTTTAAAGCACCAGCTTAAGTTGGCCTTGTTGTGTATTTATTGTTTTGTAAGATCATTAAAACCATTCAGGGATTTCAGCCAGAATCCATGAGTTGTGGATCTGTTGTCCTCATTTTGAAGATCAGAGGAAGGAGTTGAGGAACGGTGGATCCTTGGACCTTCTCTCTGTAATATTAGCATCGGCTGGAGGGTAGACTTCTTCCTCCTTCTGCCCGAACAATTAAAAAATGTGTCTAAATTGTGGAGCAGCAGTTCAAAAACAGCTTTAGAGTCCTGTGTAAAAATGCCCCCCCCCCCCAAGACTTTACCTGGCCGGAACAGACACTGAGCCCACCGATCAAACACTTCTGTTACGTTGCACGAGATAAAGTCCAGCCACTTGTATTTCATAAGGGTCAGCCAGTCGATCTACTATATCTTTAAGAAAGTGCTTTGTCCAGATCAGGGGTCAGCAAACTACGGCCCGGGGGCCAGATGCGGCCCAGCAAGCTCGTAAATCCAGACCACTGACCCTGCCACCCACTTGGTCAGTCCTCGCTGATCTAAACCAGCGCGGCACAGCGTTTCTTTGAAAAGAAGCAGCGGATGCCTTGCTGCGCGGGGACAGACTTCCGCGATGCTGCACGGCTTTGGATTGGCCGCAGGAAGCTCCTGCAGCCAATCCAAAGCTGCAGATGCTTCTGGGCGGGCGGCTGACGCAACTTCCGATTGGCTGCAGGAAGCTCCTGCAGCCAATCTGTTGTTGTTTTTTAAATAATTTTTTATTGATTTACATCGAAAAAACAAAAAACATATTAGTTTCACATCAAATTTTTCGCAACTTATTTCTTTTTTGGACTTCCTTCAGCTTTTCCGTAAATCATCCATAGTTATTATTTATATTACGCATTTCTCAAATTTATATTGACATTGTTTATATCTTTCTATTCCCTTTAGACAATACTTCTTAATTTTTCACAGTGCTTCTTTAAATCCCTTTAGCGTTATCTGTCCCTCACTTATATGTTCCAGATATCCCACAAATATCCCCCAGTCCTCGATGAACTTTTGCTCTCTTAACTATCTGATCTTCCCTGTCAGTTTATCTAGCTCCGCATAGTCTAACAGTTTCATTCTCCATTCTTCCACAGTCGGTATTTCCTGTTGTTTCCATTTCTGGGCCAGTAACACTCTTGCTGCTGTTACTGCATATTGAAAAAATTTACAGTCCTTTCTTTTTATCTCATTTCCTAATATTCCTAACAGAAAGACTTTCCTAACAGAAAGCTGCAGATGCTTCTGGGCGGGCAGCTGACGCAACTTCCGATTGGCTGCAGGAAGCTCCTGCAGGCAATCTGAAGACTTGCCGCCTGCGCACTGAGGTAAAGCCGGTGCGGCTATGGAAGGAGAGTCCGGCGGGCGGGCAGCAGGTCTGGGCTGTGCCATGGGCATCGTGATGGGCGCGTTGCGGGGCTTCAGCCGGAGCTTGGCACGCCTGCTGATGCCCGGCTCGGTGCTGCTGCTGGTGGTGCGCTCGGCGGCCACGCTGGAGCAGCTGGAGGGTGATCTGTGTGCCGCCTGTCCGCTAACCTGGCCTTGGACGACGGGCCGCAGCACATGGTGCATGCCGCCTGGGAGCTCCGTGGGGACGGGCCAATGGAGCGGCTGCTGCTCGTGAACAATGCTGGTGAGCAGGCGGCACCAAGACGCACTCCTGAGCGCGTGCAGAGTGCGTTCCTCCCCCAGCTCCGGAGGCAGCTGCGGGACCAGCTTGCAGGGTATTTATATTTTTCAAAATATAGTCCGGCCCCCCACAAGGTGTGAGGGACAGTGGACCGGCCCCTGATTAAAAAGTTTGCTGACCCCTGGTCCAGATGCTCCCATCAATCTCCATATGAAGCTGTAGCTTGCAGAAGCAGGCAGAAAATCTGAGACTGGTTTGCCCTCAGTTCCTAGGATCACCCTTTTGAACACTGGGTGCCAGTTCAGTGGAAGCTTTTGCTATCTCTTTACTAAGAACAGATACCTTTTAAAACCAAAGAGTCAGCCGAGGGCTAAAATGTGCTACTGATCCCAGAGGTATTGATCAGAAACTTGCTGCAAAAATGCTTTCTTCAAATGGTTCGGTGTCAGGTAGGTTTTTTAAAAAAGTAATAATCTCCCACATCCCCTCAATTCAGGTACCTCCTTCCCTTTGGTGCCGATCACTATCTTTCCGTTTGCTGTGTCAAAAAAATATGAATTACTGGAATGGCTTGGCTGAGGCAAGCTGCTTTGGCAATTAGCTCTGCGGCCGGTCTTGTTTATTTGGCCACAAGGCTTTCATTAGATTCCTCCAGTCATTCGAGAGACCCGCCAATTTAATACTTAAAATTACACGAGAGCAGGTAATACCTGCTGCCTGTTCTGTACTCACCTCTCCAAAGTATATTCTGAAGCTCAGAAACACAGTGAACCAGATCCGCAGCTGTGTACAGATTCCCCTTGTCTTCCCCAAAGAATAAGCGTCTGCCCATCAAAGCAAGTCAAAATCAATCATTTTAGGGGAGAAAGAAACACATTCTCTCTCTTGTTTACTGACCATATGATATCTTTTTGTGATAGGTGTACATCTGTATTTAAGGTTAGTTGCAATCCCTGTGGCTGCCCTTAGATATTCTTTTGCCCCCTTTTCCCCTTCCTTAATGCCACAGGTGCCTCCCCAGTTCCAAATACTCTATATCCCACATGCTTGGCCTTGTCTCATCTGACTGTTCTAGGAATGGAGCTTTGAAATTCAGGTACAGTGTGAGTGTATAGTAAGGGTGGTGGGTGGCGCTGTGGGTTAAACCACAGAGCCTAGGACTTGCTGATCAGAAGGTTGGCGGTTCGAATCCCCGCGACGGGGTGAGCTCCCATTGCTCGGTCCCTGCTCCTGCCAACCTAGCAGTTCGAAAGCACGTCAAAGTGCAAGTAGATAAATAGGTACCGCTCTGGCGGGAAGGTAAACGGCGTTCCCGTGTGCTGCTATGGTTCGCCAGAAGCAGCTTAGTCATGCTGGCCACATGACCCAGAAGCTGTACGCCGGCTCCCTCGGCCAGTAAAGCGAGATGAGCGCCGCAACCCCAGAGTCGGTCACGACTGGACCTAATGGTCAGGGGTCCCTCTATCTTTATAGTAAGGAGAACTTCAGTCCGATGCTGCAGAACTATACTGGAAGAGAAGCACGCCCACTAAAATTCTCCCCTTTGTGCAACTTTTAAAAGTGCAGCAACATTTCCTCTTCAGATTGTTCAACACTTAGGATACAAGTCAGACACACTATCTTACCATGCTTGAGCTCTGCTTAGTGCCCCAGCATTGATGGAGGAAACACTGGTTATCCTAGCAGCTGTCCAGTGAACTCATCATCTAGTGAATTGTTAGAAGGGGTTAACACAACCACCAAGTCTTCCTGCCAGCGACACAGTAATTGCAGGACAGTAAGGAAAAGGAAAAGTTCTATTGGGGCAAATTTCCTCCTCCCTTCTACTTTCTCCTGATCAGGGACGCGGGTGGCGCTGTGGGTTAAACCACAGAGCCTAGGACTTGCCGATCAGAAGGTCGGCGGTTCGAATCCCCGCCATGGGGTGAGCTCCCGTTGCTCAGTCCCTGCTCCTGCCAAGCTAGCAGTTTGAAAGCACGTCAAAGTGCAAGTAGATGAATAGGTACCGCTCCAGCGGGAAGGTAAACGGTATTTCCGTGCACTGCTCTGGTTTGCCAGAAGCGGCTTAGTCATGCTGGCCACATGACCCGGAAGCTGTACGCCGGCTCCCTCAGCCAATAAAGCGAGATGAGCGCCGCAACCCCAGAGTCGGTCACGACTGGACCTAATGGTCAGGGATCCCTTTACCTTTTATCTACTTTCTGCATGCTGAATTGCTCTACATATGATGGCTGGCAGCTGGATATATGAAATCTACTGAGCAGTTTTGTGTCTAGTGATACCAAAGTTCTTTCTGAGGTATTCTATCTGCATTCACATAAGTTGCTTAATGGTCCAGCCATCAAGTAATGAACGTGTGGATCTCAGAAATTGTGAGATGATGCTGGATTGTTTTTCGCAGCAATTCGCGATGAGTTAATTTTCCTCCAAAAGGTGACAACGTGAGAATTATATAAGTTTTGCTAAGCGCTCTACAGAATGTTGGACTCTGCTGCAGGAAGCTAACAGTCTGGCTTGACTAATCTTCATTGAATTGCAGATAGCTTTTAAAGCTTCGGAGCAAGGAAACGAAGATATGACTAGATAGTGGATTTAAGAAAAAACATAGCATAGCATTTCAAAATTTGTGTCTTGCTTGGCAAAGCAGTTTTGTACTCGAGGTAACCATAAGATTGCTGCTTGGTTTTTTATTATTTTTGTTTTAATCATTCCTTAGGAAGGCTGATATTCTATCTTAAAATAAAAGAGACTTGCACTGCAAAGCTGGAAGGGACAATCACCCACCCTCCACTACTGCGGATCTCGTGCCATTTCTAGGTTTCAACATATGGTTTATAATCATTAATCTTCTTTAGATGCCTATTTGGACATATGGGCTGCCTATATCACTATGTTTGAATTAGGATTGATAGAACGTTCATAATAATAATAATAATAATAATAATAATAATAATAATAATTTATTATTTATACCCCGCCCATCTGGCTGGGCCTCCCCAGCCACTCTGGGTGGCTTCCATAGAAACCAAAAATACAGTAAAATCACACGTTAAAAACTTCCCTGAACAGGGCTGCCTTAAGATGTCTTCTGAATGTCAGGTAGTTGTTTATCGCTTTGACATCTGGTGGGAGGGCATTCCACAGGGCGGGCGCCACTACCGAGAAGGCCCTCTGCCTGGTTCCCTGTAGCTTTGCTTCTCGCAATGAGGGAACCGCCAGAAGGCCCTCGGCGCTGGACCTCAGTGTCCGGGTAGAAAGATGGGGGTGGAGACGCTCCTTCAGGTATATTGGACCGAGGCCATTTAGGGCTTTAAAGATCAGCACCAACACTTTGAATTGTGCTCGGAAACGTACTGGGAGCCAGTGTAGGTCTTTCAACACCAGTGTTATATGGTCTTATGGTTAATGTCAGCGGTCAATGGTTTGGTTTTATTTTTTCTTTCCTTTCGTTGCAAAAAAAGTACAATAAGAAGCAAGCTACAACTGATTCTTGCTTCCTCAGCTGATGCTCTGCCCAGGAATCTTTGTCTCACTGCAACATTTTGCAATCTGAATGAGTAAAGAGTGTATTCAGATGACATTTCCTACTCCTCTGGTACACATAGAAAGCAACACCCAAATTGAAAGGTGTCTGAGCCTTCAGCAGAGCCTGCTAAAAAATTCAATACAGGAGGAGCCTAATATGCACTCCTGATGCCTCCATGCAAGAGTTGACTTGGGATCTGCTTGACCAAAGAATTGGGCAAAGTGGTCAAAGCATCTTGGGCAAAGTGGTCAAAAGTTCTTCGATCTGCTGAACTTTAACCTGAAGCGGGTGATGGCCTAAGACACTATTGACCAATGGTTTTCAGTGTACAACGCAAGCATCGTTGGAGTTTTGTTTTTGTTGTTTAGTCGTGTCTGACTCTTCATGACCCCATGGACCAGAGCACACCAGGCACTCCTGTCTTCCACTGCCTCCTGCAGTTTGGTCAAACTCCTGCTGGTAGCTTTGAGAACACTGTCCAACCATCTTGTCCTCTGTCGTCCCCTTCTCCTTGTGCCCTCCATCTTTCCCAACATCAGGGTCTTTTCCAGGGAGTCTTCTCTTCCCATGAGGTGGCCAAAGTCTTAGAGCCTCAGCTTCACGATCTGTCCTTCCAGTGAGCACTCAGGGCTGATTTCCTTCAGAATGGAGAGGTTTGATCTTCTTGCAGTCTATGGGACTCTCAAGAGTCTCCTCCAGCACCAGAATTCAAAAGCATAAATTCTTCAGCGACCAGCCTTCTTTTTGTTCCAGCTCTCACTTCCGTACATCACTACTGGGAAAACCATAGCTTTTACTATACGGACCTTTGTTGGCAAGGACCTTTGTTGGAGCTTTACCCTCATAATCATTTATCAAGGGGCTCTTCCCTGACTCCTCATGCCTCAGTTCCGTCAGGAGATGGCCAGTTTGCTGTGTCCTCACCCTTTTTCCATTTTCCTTTTATCCGTACTGTGATCTGTTTGGCCGCTCAGTTGTGTTAGGTAATATAATGGGGAGATCAGTGGGGATTAAGCAGGCATCTTTTTAAAAATAATAATAATAATATTTATTAAAGTTTTAAGGGTTACAAAAAGCAAAAGTAAAAACACCATATTAAACAAAAGCAAGTCAACACATCACAATGAGTAAAAAAGAAAAGGAAAAAATGAAGGAAAAAAAGAACAGAAAAATACAAACAATTAAAAAGCACAGCAACTCTTCCCATAACTTATCTTTCATTAGCTTGTTTCCTTGACCTCCTCACACCTCCCTTTTTTGTATTCTAGTTCGGTTAGCTATTTCAGCAAATCCTTCCCATCTTTTCCAATTTTTGTCCTGTAATTTATCTTAATATTAATGTAACTTTACTTTCCCTCCACCAATTAACAGCCTGTTTTTTCCTAAACCTTTGTAACATTTCTGCTAAAACCACATAAATTCGTTCCAACATCATTCTAACATTCATTAATTTTACAATGTTTCTGTAAATAGTCTTTAAATTTCTTCCAATCTTCCGCCGACTCTTCTCCCTGGTCTCGGATTCTGCCAGTCATTTCTGCCAGTTCCATGTAGTCCATCACCTTCATCTGCCATTCTTCCTGGGTGGGTAGATCCTGTGTCTTTCAGTACTTTGCAATAAGTATTCTTGCTGCTGTTGTAGCATACATAAAGAAAGTTCTATCCTTCTTTGGCACCAATTGGCCGACCATGCCCAGGAGAAAGGCCTCTGGTTTCTTCAGAAAGGTATATTTAAATACCTTTTTCATTTCATTATAGATCATCTCCCAGAAAGCCTTAATCCTTGGGCATGTCCACCAAAGGTGAAAGAATGTACCTTCAGTCTCTTTGCATTTCCAACATTTATTATCAGGCAAATGATAAATTTTTGCAAGCTTGACTGGTGTCATGTACCATCTGTAAATCATTTTCATTATATTTTCTCTTAAGGCATTACATGCTGTGAACTTCATACCTGTGGTGGGATTAAGCAGGCATCTGTACCCTGGGGATGCTACATATGACAAAAGGCAAAACCACCCCTGTGTTGTCCATGTTTATTTCTACTTGAGAAAGCCTTTTTAAGTTGGGCAAATGTGTCCCATAGGCTACATGTGACCGAGTAGCAGAATTCTGTGCATTCCTTTAGTGTGTTTCACTGCTTCTGGGTTTGAAGGATATACACCTTGCATTCTCACAGGTCCTGCATAGGCCCTAAATAGATGTTAACCCACACAATCTGGGAAATGTCTGTGCAGTTTGATCTATGGGGTTGTAGCCAAAGGAGCACTAGTCGTGTTCCACTGATGCAACAGCACTTTGTTTCCTCTCCTACCCTGTGCTGCCCCCCCCCCCAATCTTCTCCAAAGGACCCCCCCAACCCTCTGGAGGGGGTTATGGGGAGGTGCAGTGGGCTGTAGAAGAGAGTTGGGGGAAATGTTGGGTACCACCCATGGACTTTTTAGGCACTGTGCAAATGTTAACACCCAATGTTTGAGTGTTTAGCAAGGCCAGAGACAAGATACAGTGGTACCTCGTGTTACAGACGGGATCCATTCCAGAGGCCCGTCCGTAATAACATGAAATGCCCACAACTCGAAGCGCTGTGTCTGCACAGGCGTGTGGCACGATTTAGTGCTTCTGCGCATGTGCGAGCGGCGAAACCCGGAAGTAATCTGTTCCGGTACTTCCGGGTTGCTGTAGGACGTAACGCAAAAAGACGCAACATGAAGCGGATGCAACATGAGGTATGACTGTAGATACGGTCAGTGGGCATAGTGTTGTTGTTGTTTAGTCGTTTAGTCGTGTCCGACTTTTCGCGACCCCATGGACCAGAGCACACCAGGCACTCCTGTCTTCCGCTGCCTCCCGCAGTTTGGTCAAACTCATGCTGGTAGCTTCGAGAACACTGTCCAACCATCTCGTCCTCTGTCGTTCCCCTTCTCCTTGTGCCCTCCATCTTTCCCAACATGAGGGTCTTTTCCAGGGAGTCTTCTCTTCTCATGAGGTGGCCAAAGTATTGGAGTCTCAGCTTCACGATCTGTGGGCATAGTAGACAAGCATAATACAATTTCTCTGTAGCACATAGCTTCTACAGAGAAACACTTTGGGGGATGGTCTCCTGTTCCACTACTGCACAGCTGCTCTAATCTCCTGGAAGTGTTTCCCTCCTATTGGTCATACTGGCAGGAAATTCAGAAGTGGTGGAGAGTCTTGACAAATTTCATTTGATTCCCTTGATACGGCTCCTCTAAATCCAGTGACACTTTGATTACATGTTTTTAATGAAGAGGGCTACATTATGATACTAGTTGCGTGGATGTAGAATTTTTTGATGCCAGAGTGACACTCGAGTGTCTGACACCTATTAATTTCATTGGAAGATAAGTGCCTAAGAGCCTTTGAAAAATGTACTTCTTGGTATCTGAGCTCTCATCAGCCTAGACGTCACTCACTTTTGAAGGCAGGGAATTATGAAAAATAGCTTGAGTCAAGTCAAAATCTACCATGAGCTATCCAGCTTATTGAACTAGGTAAGGGTACATAGAATCAGCTTCTTCTGGATATGAATTCAACCCTAGTTGAAGTAAGTTGCGTATTTGGATGACTTAACAGTGTTTGGGTGACTTAACCTCTCATCATATGGTGATTATTTGGATTCAAATGTCTTAACAACTTAACAATTATTATTTTTAGTTCCCACATGGTGGGTTCCAGTTTGCCTTGCTGAAGATCTAGATTGTTGACAACATGAGTACCAGGCATTGAACACATTAACGCGGTTCCTCTTAGTTCCATCTTACTAAGCATCAATCACAAAAAGAAATAAAATCCATCTCATTAAGAAAATTTGTTGTCTGAAATTCACCTGCAGATGAGTTGGAGTGAAAATAATATAATAAGAAAACGAAGTTATCAAAAGACACCATAGCCTTTAGAATGCATGGCAAGCATCTGAAGGATGGCTTGAAGGAGTCAAGCGAGTCTCACTCAGCATTGTTGTTGTTTAGTTGTTTAGTCATGTCCGACTCTCCGTGACCCCATGGACCAGAGCACGCCAGGCACTCCTGTCTTCCGCTGCCTCCCGCAGTTTGGTCAAACTCCTGCTGGTAGCTTTGAGAACACTGTCCAACCATCTTGTCCTCTGTCGTCCCCTTCTCCTTGTGCCCTCCATCTTTCCCAACATCAGGGTCTTTTCCAGGGAGTCTTCTCTTCTCATGAGGTGGCCAGAGTATTGGAGCCTCAGCTTCAGGATCTGTCCTTCCAGTGAGCACTCAGGGCTGATCTCCTTAAGAATGGATACGTTTGATCGTCTTGCAGTCCATGGGACTCTCAAGAGTTTCCTCCAGCACCATAATTCAAAAGCATCAATTCTTTGGCGATCAGCCTTCTTTACTGTCCAGCTTTCAGCATAGTGGGACATTAAAACAAAAATGTCTCTGAATCTGGTTATGGTTCTGTAGCATATAGCCAATTCATTTAAATATTATGCATTTTTTGTTTTTATGCTGTAAGCCACCCTGCGATCTTCAGATGAAATTTTAATAATAATAATAATAATAATAATAATAATAATAATAATATAAGGACAGTGTTTATTTGCCTGCTTAGCAGAGGCATAGCATTTAAGACCAAACTTTCCGAGGTTCAACACTAGCCAATTGGCAGCCCTGAAAAGAAGATAGTTCAAGATGTGACAACTCCATCCCAACACCAAGTTAGTTAGTTGTCCTTGATCCAATTGATTCGAACTTACTTGTTGTTGTTGTTGTTTAGTTGTTTAGTCGTGTCCGACTCTTCGTGGACACGACCAGAGCACACCAGGGACTCCTGTCTTCTGCTGCCTCCCGCAGTTTGGTCAAACTCATGGTAATAGCTTCGAGAACACTATCCAACCAGCTCGTCCTCTGTCGTCCCCTTCTCCTTGTGCCCTCCATCTTTCCCAACATCAGGGTCTTTTCCAGGGAGTCTTCTCTTCTCATGAGGTGGCCAAAGTATTGGAGTCTCAGCTTCAGGATCTGACCTTCCAGTGAGCACTCAGGGCTGATTTCCTTCAGAATGGAGAGGTTTGATCTTCTTGCAGTCCATGGGACTCTCAAGAATATCCTCCAGCACCATAATTCAAAAGCATCCATTCTTCGATGATCAGCCTTCTTTATGGTCTAGCTCTCACTTCCATACATCACTACTGGGAAGACCATAGCTTGAACTATATGGATCTTTGTTGGCAAGGTGATGTCTCTACTTTTTAAGATGCTGTCTAGGTTTGTCATTGCTTTTCAAACTTGCTTAAGCACACCTAATTTTGTACTAGATTGTGTCCAGTGTGCATACAAGGTCAACAATTGAGGGGGACACACACTCCTTTTAATTGTAATAGCAGTTTCAGTAATGCAAAGAGTCTCTGCTGCCCCAGGCTCAACTGCACGATCGGCTCCTATTCCTATTTCAAACGTTGACAAGTCAAATTCAAATTACTTTCAGTCGGTCCACCATGTAGACGTGCTTCCTCAAATCTCCTCACCTAGGGTTGCTATCTTGTTTTCTGGCAGGACTTTGGGGCAGAAGTTCAGCAATACACACCTCCCATGTTACCAGGCCTCTGCCTACTTATTTTTTTAAGGGACGCTGTGGAGAAACGATGGCCAACTAGCCATGGCTACTAGAGGGGGCAGAGTTGTTTTACCTAAAAACAGCCCCGTTTCGCCCTGAACCCCTGCATCACCTGATTGAATCACCTTTACTTAGATCAAAGATGGCAACGCCTTCGCCACACTGTTTATGCTTCGGGGTGGCCAGTCATCTGTGATATGAAGAAGTGGGGAGATAGAGAAAGGGAAAGATGAGGAGCTTCATTCTCCCTCGTGTATCATCAGTGAAATTGTCAGCCAGGCTCTGATTGCAAAGTATTTGCTGCTGGTGATGGGAGTGGGTTGGGGGGAGACCAGAAGTGGCAGGGAGAGGTCCCCTCCTCCCAGCTTGCCTTCCTCGTTCTTGCAATGTTGGCAAGGGGTCGGGATCAGCTTCTGACTCGTAAGCGGAGCAAATTTGAGGCAGAATAAATATGAGCACCCCCACCACCAATGTCATGATTACAGAGTCAATTTCCCCCTGCCGATTACAGCACTTTCACTTGTCCTAATTATGTCAATCTTTTGCCTTAAGCTTTTCGGTGTCTTAATCAGCCGACTTCCATGCTTATGGCTGCTGGTGAAATAGACGTTCTCCTTACTGATCTGTCTCAGTCAATGTAATCTGCCGCCTTTCCGTACACCCAGTGGATATTCTTGAGACTAGTCTCTCCCTATACTGGCTTGTGCAAGATATAAAACAAACAAAAAGGATTCATAACCCACAGGCAAGACATTTATGACGGCCGCCTTAGTAGTGGTGCCCACCCTGTGGAATGCCCTCCCATCAGATGTTAAGGAGATAACATTTAGGAGACATCTGGAGGCGGCCCTGTATAGGGAAGCTTTTTAAGGTTTAATGTTTTGCTATGTGTTTATATATGCTGGAAGCCGCCCAGAGTGGATGGGGCAACCCAATCAGATGGGCGGGGGGGGGGTTACAAATTATTATTATTATTATTATTATTATTATTATTATTATTATTATTATTATTATTTTAACCAACAGGTTGGGTTCAAACCGAAAGTCATATGCAAGTTACCAACTAGGTTTTAGTATGTTTGATTCTCAAATTTTTAAATTAAATTATTACAAATTATTACAAAAACAAGTTGAGGTCATTCAGAATGGTGTGAAGTACAGTGGTACCTCTGGTTAAGAACCTAATTCGTTCTGGAGGTCTGTTCTTTACCTGAAACTGTTCTTATGCCAGAGCACGATTTCTGTTCTCACCCTGAAGCAAAGTTCTTAACCCAAGGTACTATTTCTGGGTTAGCGGAGTCTGTAACCTGAAGCATATGTAACCTGAAGCGTCTGTAACCCGAGGTACCACTGTATAAGCAACAGGAGGAGGGAGGGAAAATACAGAAAATAATCTAAGCCCTTGAGATGCAAGATTCCAATCTTGGGGGAATAGAAGCAGGATTTGGTGGCCCATTTTCTTTTGGATATTAAGAGAGAGGGACAGACGAGAAACATTTGAACTTGGCAGGCTTAGAGATGCGATTTTATTGCAAGATATGGGACCCTTTGCACAAAGTCCTCCGCGCAAAGTATTAGCGACCATTTTGAAGGGTTCTTTTTCCATGTATTTGATAATAATTTAATGTACCAGGTTAGAGAGTCATAAATAGTAAATATGTAATTAATAAACTTGAATAAATTAAGATCAACATATGCATCATAATTTGTGTGATACACATATCTCAATTTCTTCCATTAATTATAATGACATATTCTGTGCCATATTTTCTGGAGGCCATATTTTCTCAAAACACTGATGTTTTCAAAAATTGAAGACTGGTGTTTTTTTACAGCCTGATCCTATGTATATCTACTTGCTCTGTCTAAGGATTTTTTTTTCAGTCAGTTCTAGCATGTAGAATCGCATGCAGAATCTGTTTCCCTTGCAAGGTTTCCATGTCTTTAATATCTGTGCAATAAGCAGAAACTGACTAGGTGAACTTTTCCGCATGTGCAAATGGAGTGATGGAGAAAGCTTCGGAAACCGAATTTCTGCTTGTTGCACACCTGTTAAAGATATAGGAACCTTGGACGGACCTATTACAATGTAAGTAATCCTTTGCTTTTGGAGGGAAGCGGGTGGTGCTGTGGGTTAAACCACAGAGCCTAGGACTTGCTGATCAGAAGGTCGGCGGTTCGAATCCCCGTGATGGGGTGAGCTCCCGTTGCTCGGTCCCTGCTCCTGCCAACCTAGCAGTTCGAAAGCACGTCAAAGTGCAAGTAGATAAATAGGTACTGCTCCAGCGGGAAGGTAAATGGCTTTTCCATGCACTGCTCTGGTTCGCCAGAAGCGGCTTAGTCATGCTGGCCACATGACCCGGAAGCTGTACGCTGGCTCCCTCGGCCAATAAAGCGAGATGAGCGCCACAACCCCAGAGTCGGTCACGACTGGACCTAATGGTCAGGGGTCCCTTTACCCTTTACCTAATCCTTTGCTTTAGCAGAGGTGTAGGTAGGCTTGTAGGATTTGGCTTCCAGCTGCCAGATATTGCCAACTCCTTTGGTGCTGGAAGATGCAGGAAAGCCCCAAGGAGTTTTGTTGCTGGTCAAGAAGGTTAGAAACCAATTTTGCATTAATAATAATTAATAATTAGTGTGCCGTGTTGAGTGCAGGAGCTTGAGGCAGTGTGTTACAATGCCACACTGCTGTTTCAAAGGAGAATAGGGTTTGTGGACTTTTAATGGTTGTTTAGAAGAGGGAATGTTAAAAGGTATAGCGTTTTGAATCCCTGCATGACAAATAAAAAGGGAAAGGGACCCCTGACCATTAGGTCCAGTCGTGACCGACTCTGGGGTTGCGGTGCTCATCTCACTCTATAGGCCGAGGGAGCCGGCGTTTGTCCGCAGATAGCTTCCGGGTCATGTGGCCAGCATGACAAAGCCGCTTCTGGCGAACCAGAGCAGCGCACGGAAACGCCGTTTACCTTCCCGCCAGAGTGGTACCTATTTATCTACTTGCACTTTGACGTGCTTTCGAACTGCTAGGTTGACAGGAGCAGGGACCGAGCAACGGGAGCTCACCCCATGGCGGGGATTCGAACCGCCGACCTTCTGATCGGCAAGTCCTCGGCTCTGTGGTTTAACCCACAGCGCCACCCGTGTCCCTTTTGCATGACAAATGTATCCTGTTAAAATCTCCTCTTTTGCACAGCTGCTGCAGGAACTCTTTCCTCCTGTAGATCACCCCATAGATAGGATCTTAGGTACAACAGGAGTCTGCATTGTAACTGTAGGCGACACGACACACCTTGATAGGAATCAAGAGCAGCACAACAAAATAGGAGGCGAGTCCCTGGCTTCAAGGAGGCAAATGACAATGTGCTGAAGTAGCATGTTTCACTCTGACCTTGTTTTTGCAGTGTGCTAGCTATTTGGTCCAAGTATGCTGAGACTATCTCCCTTTTTATGCTCTTGTGTCTCTTCTGGTTCATGTCAACCGTGAAATCCTCCATATTTTGTCTCATAATGAGCGATGGATTCTTTCTTTCCTGCTTTGTGGGCTTTCCGTGTTCTACCTCGTTTGCAGCCCGCTCCTCCTTCCTTCCCCAGTGATAAGTGGGCTGCTCTTAGTGGCGTTATTTTTGTAAGCTGTGGTTAATATGCTCTCCTCGATGCGCTACTGACTTTGCTGTGGTTTGCAATATCTGGACAAGGATAGATGTGGGGCTTTTAAGGACATCTTTGTAAGGGGCTACGTGCAAAGTTAGGAACAGGTCTTGAATAAGTGAATACAGTGGTACCTTTGTTTACAACCATAATCTGTTCCAGAGGTCCATTTGTAAACCAAAACAGGTTGTAACCCAATGCGCGCTTTCGCCAATGGGGCCTCCCAAAAAAATTTGTTCGTAATAATAATAATAAAAGGTTGTAATCCAAAAAATAGGTTGCAAAACGGGACACACACTTCCGTGTTTGACATGTTTGTAATCCAAAACTGTTAAATTGTGGGTGAACATATCAGACAACACAGCGATTCTTCAAACAGCTCTTGTTTATTCAAAGGCCAGAACAGAACTAAACTGAAGGGCTCAGCCTGCTTATATAGAGCTCCAGTACCATGTTACTGTAGCAACTTTCTAAAACTATCTAATCACTGAATGTCACTTTCGATCCTTCATTTGCATAAAAACTATCCAATCATTGAACGTCACTTTCAATCCTTCATTTGCATAACTATCTACAGTATCCCCCTGCTGGCCCAGGGTGAGAACTTCAGTACATAACACCAACGTATGCAAACCAAGGTACCACTGTATTGGTGTACGGAACAGAAGGTGAGGACAATCAGTCAATAGTTTGTTTGCTTTTAAAATTGATTTTTTTAAAAAAAAAAACCTTCCCAAAAAAATGAAAGAAAAGAGGTCCACAATGGGAGGAGTTGTGAACCGTAGAGATTGCTCCTGTTATCAAAGGGAACACGGTAAGCTAGTTACCACTTTGGTTTAGGTAGTTTATTATCAACCTCCTCCTTCAACAGATGGCAAGAATTATTTGCAACTGCAGAGCAGTGCAAGGAGAGAAAAGCAACACGCCCGTCTCATCAGCCCCAGGGTCTTCTTGCCCAGGAGTGCCGTGTGCATGATGTTCCGATACCAGGTATCCGGCCTCGGAGCGATGCTTCAGGTGCGTCGGGAAGCCATTCATGAGATCAAGCCACTGTGGATCATCCGGGAAGACCAAGGGGACGAGTGGCGAGAAGGTCGGATCCTTCTGCCCAGCTACGATATGGCATATCAGGTGAGCTTGGAGATTTTGGTTCAAGTGGGTATTTCTGCTGTGCTCTCATTTCATGCACTTCAACAGAACCCATTTCATTCATCATTAGAGAACATTGTTGAGCAGGGCCTTTTCTTCTTCATTGTGTTTTTCCATGTTGCTATAGTAACTAAATGACACTGTATTTGTTATTCAGAATTTGCCTATTTTATACATAGATTTAGGTCTTTGTTCATACGGTTGCCTTTTATGTTCCTAAAATCTCTCCTCTGCAAATATTTTCCACCCACCCACTTTCTCTTAGATGATTATCAGGTAGTCCTGTCAGGGAACTGGAAAACTCATGTGGGATAAGCACAAATGCATCGTGCAGATAGGAAAAGGGCTGTGTAAGAGCTTGTCTATGCTGTTTTGAGGGCTGTTGTTTTTTAAAGAGGGGGAGAGCTGTTTTGGAGGAAGGATGGAAGCAATTAGCACTTCCTCGGTTTGGGGCGTAGGGTTGTGCGAAATGAGCTTCTACTGCTCAGACGCCTTATATGACAGCAGAAGCCGAGTACAAATAAATAATTTAGGAAAGAAAACTAAAACACTGTCTCTGCTTCTTATATTCAAAATCCAACACGGAAATTGAGTTCCAGAGCTGATTTGAACATTTATTAAGAAAATCTGCTTAGGGTGATTGAAATATTTGTGGCCCTTTCTATGTGACAAATTTAAATCTGTTTTATATACCGCATTTTTCGCTCTATAAGACGCACCGGACCATAAGACACACCCAGTTTTTGGAGAAGGAAAACAAGAAAAAATAATATGCTGAATCTCAGAAGCCAGAACAGCAAGAGGTATCGCTGCGCAGTGAAAGCAGCAATCCCTCTGGCTTCTGGGATAGCTGTGCAACCTGTATTCACTCCATAACACACACACACACACACACACACACACACACACACACATTGCCCCTTACTTTTTGGGAGGGGAAAAGTGAGTCTTATAGAGGAAAAAATACGTTACTACTTTAACAATCATGGTTCTCCCTTCCAGAGATTCCTAGAATTTATGGTTTATGAGGATGCTTTGAATCATCTGCTAGAGATCTCTAGCACCACCTTCAGAGAACTACAATTTCCAGGGTTTCCTGGGAACAGAATAGTTATAAACAGTTTAAGTCTGAACAGTGGATCTGAGCTGAGGAAACATCAGACGTATCTGGATCATGCATGGGTCAGACCTACGGTGTCCACCACGGTTGTCTGCCTGTACCACACTGCTTCACACATGTTATCCTTGCCCCTTTCCCTTACTGCCTCCCGTTTACCCAGATTGTCTTTCTGTTCCTCGCACTGCTACTTGCCAGAAAATCCCGTAAAAACGCCAATTATCAGCTTGAGAATAAAGCATGGAAATTAAACCTGACAAGCGCATTTGCATACATTGCAGTGAGTTGCATAATTTAGCCGGGGCATGGAATTAATTTTGTTTCACTCTACCCCCCCCACCCCCCACCCCCCGCTTCATGCCAAGTTTGCATTTCCACATACAGTACCAGAATTTGGATTTGTGTAGCATGGAGACGCGGGTGGCACTGTGGGACCCGGGTGGCGCTGTGGTTAAACCACAGAGCGATCAGAAGGTTGGCGGTTCGAATCCCCGTGACGGGGCGAGCTCCCGTTGCTCGGTCCCTGCTCCTGCCAACCTAGCAGTTTGAAAGCACGTCAAAGTGCAAGTAGATAAATAGGTACCGCTCCAGCGGGAAGGTAAACAGTGTTTCTGTGCGCTGCTCTGGTTTGCCAGAAGTGGCTTAGTCATGCTGGCCACATGACCCGGAAGCTGTACGCCAGCTCCCTAGGCCAATAAAGCGAGATGAGCGTCGCAACCCCAGAGTCGGTCACAACTGGATCTAATGGTCAGGGGTCCCTTTACCTTTACCTAGCATGGAGTTCAAACAGGTCTGCTTCTTAGTAGTCAATGAGGATTGCTAAGAGATGGCCCTGGCCCCAGGCAAGACATTCTAGGTCTGATTTGGCAACTGTCCATAAGTGGGGAATGTCCTCAGGTGGTCCTCAGTGCAGTATTCTGGGTCTCGGGGAAATGAAAGCTACAGCTGAGTAACAAAGCAGGCCATGCCAGGCTTCCCAGTGGGAGCAAGCTGCTCTTATCACTTATGTAGCCAATGCCTCCTGCCACTGCCCAAAACGAAACAGAATTCAGCCCTAGGACTACCATTGTTGCACTCCCAATTGACTTGGTTGGGAGAGGTACCGAGACAGTAGAGGAAAGGAAAGGCAAGATGGAACACAAAGGCAAAAATAAACTGAATAATCTGGCGTCAACTTCTTGTTGTTTAGTCTTATCTGACTCTTCGTGACCCCATGGACCACATCACGCCAGGCACTCCTGTCTTCCACTGCCTCCCGCAGTTTGGTCAAACTCATTCTGGTAGCTTTGAGAACACTGTCCAACCATCTTGTCCTCTGTCGTCCCCTTCTCCTTGCGCCCTCCATCTTTCCCAACATCAGAGTCTTTTCCAGGGAATCTTCTCTTCTCATGAGGTGGCCAAAGTATTGGAGCCTCAGCTTCAGGATCTGTCCTTCCAGTGAGCACTCAGGGCTGATTTCCTTCAGAATGGATAGGTTTGATCTTCTTGCAGTCCATGGGACTCTCAAGAGTCTCCTCCAGCACCATAATTCAAAAGCATGAATTCTTCGGCGATCAGTCTTCTTTATGGTCCAGCTCTCCATACATCACTACTGGGAAAACCATAGCTTTTACTATATGGACCTTTGTTGGCAAGGTGATGTCTTTTTAAGATGCTGTCTAGGTTTGTCATTGCTTTTCTCCCAAGAAGCTGGCGTCTTTTAATTTTGTGACTGCATCATCTTACCAAGCTTATATTCAAGGTTCCCGTGCATTTGGCCGGCTCTTTGGTGCAAAATCAACAAGTGGGGCTGCTTGTGTATCGGAGGAAAGATGCAACATGGAATTTTCAGTCATTATACATTATGTCCTCTATAAGTGTTGTAAGGGTAAGAAAGGGAAAGAGTTGGTGACTAAGCATGTTGTAGACACCTAGTAACTGTTGAGTGTGCTTCTCAGACACTTGCAGGTCAAATCCAGAAGTAACTGGGAGTGGATCTTAAGACAGCTGAGCAACTAAACTGCTTTCCCCATTTCAACTGTGGCTGTTTTGGGAGTGAAGGCAGAATAAGTTGTGGGTTTTTTGCAGAAAATATTGTATAAAGTGGTGCAACTTCCATTGCCACTTGGAAGCTGGCTAAATAAAGGCAAAAACTGCACAAAGGGGATTCAGTATATTTTACCATATATCCTAAAAAAAAAAAAAGATTCAACAGCTGTTTGGACTGGATGTATAACAATCACTGTTCTGTTTGAATTCACTCCTAGATTGTGTTCGAGGGAATTATAAGCAAAGGACATTCGGGTGAGATTGCCATCGATGATGTCCGGATAGTCACTGATACCTCCTTGGAGAACTGTATGGGTAAGTCAACATGCATTGCATCTATAGCGGTTTGATAGGAGGAAGCAAAAAAACTCATTTCTGTGCAGGAGGCTAGGCAAGTTTAAAAGGCAACCATTGGTACTGAGGCTTTTACAATGGCATGTCTTGTTGCGCATAACCAGCATGGATGGCGCCAAGTGATGGGTGATGGTGCATGCAACCATCAAGCCTACAGGTCATGGCACTTCTGTTGTTGGGTTATATTCTTGTGGGTGCTCTATGTCATAGGTCCACTTCATACAAAGCAAAACAGCTGTTGTGTGGAGGCTATTTTGGTGACTGCTGCACATGCCAAACCATTTGTATATGTACAGATTGACCACGGGTGTGCACTGTTTTCTGTTATGGCAAATGCCAGCTGGAGTGTTTGGTGGAAGTATGGAGAGATCTGCACGGCAAGCTTCTCGCTTCAAATAACAGCCGCAACACTGATGCAAATGCTTGCTTTTTTTGGGTGCCAATTTAAAAAAATAATAATTACTGAGTTGCAAAAGCAGTTAGCTGTTCCTGTTCCTCTCCCCCAGTAAATACCATCGCAGGCCATGATAGCGATAACCCACAATTCACTCTCTCAATCAAAACTGGCAATCCTGGCTTCCGGAGTGCAAAAACAGGAGTCTGGGTTCTGACCAACATTGCACTACCTGTGCAAAAACTGTTCATTCACACAAATGGCATATTGGGGGTAGAAACCACTTTTGGTGAGGAGATTTCATGGCTGAGCATTCCACATGAGGCTAGTGGAGGTGAAAGTTGCACATATAAGCCTTGTCTATATGTAAGGAAAGGGACGCGGGTGGCGCTGTGGGGTAAACCACAGAGCCGAGGACTTGCCCATCAGAAGGTTTGCGGTTCAAATCTCCGCGACGGGGTGAGCTCCCGTTGCTCGGTCCCTGCTCCTGCCAACCTAGCAGTTTGAAAGCACATCAAAGTGCAAGTAGATAAATAGGTACCACACCAGTGGGAAGGTAAACGGCGTTTCCGTGCACTGCTCTGGTTCGCCAGAAGCGGCTAAGTCATGCTGGCCACATGACCTGGAAGCTGTACGCCGGCTCTCTCGGCCAGTAAAGCAAGATGAGCGCCGCAACCCCAGAGTCGGTCACAACTGGACCTCATGGTCAGGGGTCCCTTTACTTTATATGTAGGGGGGCTTTTGACTTCTCTTCTTATTTACATATGGTGTTCAGTCTCATACAGTCCCCACCCCTCTGGCGGTCTGATGCAGCCCATAAACAGAAAACCAGAAGTCTAACCAGAAGTGGGCAGAGGTAGCAGTGGCACACCTTATCTACCCCCCCCCCCCAATATCTCTTTGGTCCTGGGTTCAAACGCAGAGGCCCACTTTGTCTGCAAGATACATATCACTGCCTTCCATTGCATCAGTAAGTAGAGGACAGCGGTGGGATAGAATAAATGGGAATAGCTTTTCCCGTGGCAAATAGCAACTGAATAGTTAATATGTGGGAAGCACTGTAGTGCATCAGCGGCGAATAGACCACAAAGCAGCTTTCCTTGTTGGCAGTCGCTTTTTGAAGTTGCTAAGCAGACAGAGCCCCTGGCCTGCATTGTGGTAAGTTTCAGGAATTTGCTTAGCTTGTCTGTTGCTTCCCGAAGGAAGTCAGGGAGAAGGAGTGCCCAGGGAGCAGATATTGATGGTTTTGCTATCAACTCATTGAGAAAACACCGTGAGTCTCTGTGACGGCAGGCGATGGCCAGAGGAATAGGTAGGGGGACACCAAGGAAAAACATACGAAAGGAAAAGCACTTGAGGGAGGAAAACAGCTGTCGGTTAGCATTACATACTCAGAAAGGCTGATCAAACCACCGCCAGCCTTTAATTAATAGGAATAACCAGTGAGGACGTCTTCGAGCATTATTAATAATAACAAAACAGTTTCCTGCACTGGACTGGAATTTATCAGTCTCCGAGCTGGGACAGCAGCCAGACTGGACACTTTTATTGCAAGCATCAAGCAGTGATTTTATTTGAAATTGAATACCTCACAAATGAATTAAAATGTTGACGCGAGAACGTTCCTTCTCCTTTGCCGTCAGCCTGCCTTGTTCTTCTCCAGTTCCTTGTGTATATGGAGATGATCAGTGGCCGTAGCTTTTTATTTAAATATTGCTTTTGTGTTCCCTCACTTCCCCCAAGCAGCTTAGGGTGACATGCTTGTGACTGTGCCAATTATATCCTTGCAACAGCTCTGTGGTGAATGCTAGACTGAGCAATGGGGACCAGTTCAAGGTCCACCAGGGAAGGTCAGCAATGAAGGAGGATTTTGACCTCGGTATCTCTCAGCAAAGTCTGGTGCTCTGTTCACTGCAACACACCGGCCTCAGTTAACCAATTCAACCACCACAAAGCCATTTCTGACCTGGGAGGAGAGGGGGTTGCGGGCTAACCCCACACATGCGGGGGCTGGCCTTTTGCCCCCGCGTGAACAGGGAATCCCCGGGCGTGTCTTCGACCCTGCCCGCCAATCAGTGGGCCGGGGAGGCGGGGCCTAGCCTATTTAAGGCCAGGCATGCCCGGGGACCGCCTTCTTTCCCCTTTCCAGCTGAGCGGTTTTCCCATCCCACCCACCCTTTAGGCTTAGCTAGCTATGACCTTGCTATGGACTTTGGTTGGTCGCCACAAGGGGCCTGGTAGGAATTTTTCCAATTTGGCGCACTTCTAGCCTTTTGGTTTTTTCGCCTACCCTGTAGCAAACGCCACAACTTCCGCGGTATTGGCAGTTAGGCATTGGCAGGGGTTAATTGTTATGCAAATGAATGGGGGGAAGGAAGCGCCATCACCTTCCCCCAATGAAAAGGGTAGTCCGGTAGAGGACTCCGGGGGGCGTTGCCTTGTCCGAAACCTAGGGAGGTAAGGGCCTCCGGCACGCCCCCAAGCGGTGACACCCATGGGATCCTAGTTGGCGTACTTCAACAGGACTCCCACGGCTTGTGGATAACCCTTCCCGGTCTCCATGCCGGGTAGCCGATAGGAGCCAATGCCTAAGGCCAATACCTTTCAATTCTGTAATCAATAAAGTTGTGGCCTTTTTATGCCCATTAACCTTAAATAATGTGTCCAGTGTCTTCATTTCACATGGGGGAGGGGACTTGCCACGCAATACCCATTGCTATGGATTTTAACATTGCAGCAGCAGTCCTTCTCTGCTGCTTCCAAGAGACCATGGAAGGAGGTTGACTCCTCTTTTAAGTCTAGGAGAATTGCCATTGCTATACTTTGTACCTGTCTAATTACCATAAGCAGTGGCATTCTTCCCACTGACCTCAGAGGAATTGCTTCACACCCAAGACCTGCAGAGTGTTAGCAAGTCAATGAGCCAGACTGAAAAGCAGTGTATTTCCTCTCCAGTGGAAGTTATAAACTGTGCAAATGGGCCCTCCCTTCCAGCACATTTCCAAAGCGAAGCAAGATAATTCCATCACAGTAACTCAGCCTTTGCTCGTCTAGGAAAAGCGGCTGCCAGGCTAGGTTTTAGATTTTGGCTCTTTGAACTCCGCTGGCTACTGTGGATCTTTAATTTGTTAAATGCTCCATATGTTAAAATATTATGTGTCTGCATTTGACAAATAGTTTTAATCTCTCCACTGCCCCACCATAACACGATGAATAAGATCACCCCACAATTTTACAGTATTTTCAAAGGAGAAAATCTGAAATGTACAAAACAAATACCCAGTGCATATATTATTAAAAAGAACCCCTGATAGTTCTTGCTGTTGCTACTACTACTACTACTACTACTACATAGCTTTCGGAGAAGAAAAGGCCAAGGAGTAAGGTAAAGGTAAATGGATCCCTGACCATCAGGTCCAGTTGTGGCCGACTCTGGGGTTGCGGCGCTCATCTTGCTTTATTGGCCGAGGGAGCCAGCGTACAGCTTCCGGGTCATGTGGCCAGCATGACTTAGCCGCTTCTGGCGAACTAGAGCAGTGCACGGAAAAGCCATTTACCTTCCTGCCAGAGTGGTACCTATTTATCTACTTGCACTTTGACGTGCTTTCAAACTGCTAGGTTGGCAGGAACAGGGACCGAGCAACGGGAGCTCACTCCATCGCGGGGATTCGAACGACTGACCTTCTGATCAGCAAGTCCTAGGCTCTGTGGTTTAACCCACAGCGCCACCCGCGTCCCTGCATATATTATTAGGGGTGTCATATTTGGTAGAAAAGCAGCTACACAAACACACACATACATTTCTAATGGACAGAGGTGCTATTATTATTCCTGAAATAACTTGGTAGCAGAGCATATGTTTCACAAGGTCCCAGGTTCAGTTCCTGGCATCTCCCGTTAGAAGGATCGCGTAAGGAGTGCTGGGCAAGACCCTTGCTGATGCTGTCAGTCAGAGTAGACAGTACTAGGCTAGATGGACAAATAGTCTGATCTGCTAGAGGACAGCTCCCAGTATTGCTATGAACCACAGCTCTTCAAGGCTTCACCTTGGGATCTGCTTCCATAATTTCCCAAGAACTAACTATGAATGTTGTGGAGCACATGAACAATACCTTTTCTTCACCAAATAATTGCAACTAGTTGCCATATGTGATGAAAACCAAAGGTCCAAAACTCTGTTTCTTTAAGAAAACTCATCGTCTACCAGTCAAAACATAGGGTGATGATGATGATTTATTTGTACCCCGCCCATCTGACTGGTTTGCCCCAGACATTCTGGGCAGCTTCCGGCATATATCGAGAGAACCAGTGTGATGTAGTGGTTAAGAGCAGTGGACTCGTAATCTGGTGAACCGGGTTCGCTTCCCCGCTCCTCCACATGCAGCTGCTGGGTGACCTTGGGCTAGTCACACTTCTCTGAAGTCTCTCAGCCTCACTCACCTCAGAGAATGTTTGTTGTGGGGGAGGAAGGGAAAGGATATTGTTAGCCGCTTTTCATAGTAAAACATTAAACCTTAAAAAGCTTTCCTATACAGGGCTGCCTTCAGATGTTTCCTAAATGTTACATAATTACTCATCTCCTTAACATCTGATGGGAGAGCATTCCACAGGGTGGGCACCACTACCGAGAAGGCCCTCCACCTGGTTCTCAATAACAATAATTTAGGTGCTTATAGGCCAGGCATAGGCAAACTTGGCCCTCCAGATGTTTTTGAGACTACAGTTCCCATCATCCCTGACCACTGGTCCTGTTAGCTAGGGATCATGGGAGTTGTAGGCCAGAAACATCAGGAGGGCCAAGTTTGCCTACGCCTGTATAGGCCCTGCATTTTACTTGAATGGGATGTTTTCCCGTTTAGTTAAACCCATCTAGCAAGAACCCAAAAGGAGTTCTTCCCCAATTTAAATCCCTCCTTCCCTGATTTCTGTGAAGGGCTGGTGCTAAGCACCCATCTCCATGGGTTCCAGTCTACATGGTGGCATTCCATACCTCCATGCCCGCTTTGGACTAGGTGGTTGACCCAGGAATCATCACTTTTCTGTCACACAACATGAAAACCGGGTTGGTTTGAGTGTGTCTCTGCTGCCCGAGAGAACTCAGCTCGCTCAATTCAGCTCCACCTGACTGCACATAACATCAGTGCACTAATGTAGGGACTGTATTAGAGGAAAAATTAGTTGGAAAATTACTGCTTATTTTCTTTTGTACAGTTTCTGATATCTCTTACACCTTTATCTTGAATCATTTAATAAAATACCTTGAATTAGAATTCTGGAGTTGATTAAAGAGCTTTATGTATTCACAGTCTTGTCTGCGGCTGGCTGTTCTGCCTAATTCTACTTGGTTATTAGAAGAGTTGACTCAGTTCTGTTTCTTTGCCTTGCGTCTGAATCCCCCCGTGTTCAGAGTAAGGGCATGTAACATGGGTGATTTCAGCTCTCCCCATGAGTAAATAACATAAAGAGCACCTCCCAGCCTGTCTTATTTCACAAAAACGAAGCAACATACTTCTGAGGCTATTCTTTAATCTCTGGGCTTGCATTTAATCATTGGACCATTGCTGATTTTTTTTTGCTTGCTTTTACATTGTTAAGCCATTTGTGGAGGGGAAAGCAAGTATACTTGTTTTTTAGAAAAAGAAAAAGAAAAAAAAGAAAGAGCATTCGGTTTCCAGGCAGGCTTGGCCCATATACATGCTCACTGTTGGAAATTAAACAAGAAACAAAATGCTTTAGTGCAGTTCTACACTTTATAGAGGGACGCGGGTGGCTCTGTGGGTTAAACCACAGAGCCTAGGACTTGCCTATCAGAAGGTTGGTGGTTCGAATCCCCGCAACGGGATGGGCTCCTGTTGCTCGGTCCCTGCTCCTGCCAACCTAGCAGTTCAAAAGCACATCAAAGTGCAAGTAGATAAATAGGTACCACTCCAGCGGGAAGGTAAACGGCATTTCCGTGCGCTGCTCTGGTTCACCAGAAGTGGCTTAGTCATGCTGGCCACATGACCCAGAAGCTGTACACCGGCTCCCTCGGCCAGTAAAGCAAGATGAGCGCCGCAACCCCAGAGTTGGCCACGACTGGACCTAATGGTCAGGGGTCCCTTTACCTTTACCTTTTAACACTTTATAGACCAAATACAGTAAACCACAGACATGTGTTCTTAGATATCTCTGTAACCTTGCCTGGAAAATTAATTGTGTTAGGGTTCCACTGAACACACAATGGCTATTTCATGATCTAGGCAGGTCATCCATCCCATAGAAAGAAACTGAGGTTGCACTGGCATACGAGTTGCAAATTTTGTCTGCTGTGTAAAATGCGAACCTGTCTGAGGATCAAACGAGATGCGGCGGGAAATCTGTGAAGTGCAGCTTTTTTAAAATGCAAAAGCAGCCAGAGAGGTTTCAGATTGGGGTTGCAGCAGCTGAGGAGCAATAATTTAATCCTCTCCCTCATGTTGTCTTCCTGATTTAATCTGCACCCACCTCCCTGTAGCTCCTGTTTGCCCCACAGGGATGCTTGTCTCCAAAGTAGGGTTTTGAGAGCAGCTTCTTGGGGGGGGGGGGGTGTTGAGCTCAAGTGTTTGACTGCGAAGCTGGTTCTTCTGATGAATCATTCAGGATTTGAAATAATACCATAGGCAGAACTGTTCTGCGCATCTCCCCCCCACTCTCAGGACTATAAAAAGGAAGCAAGTGGAGTGGCACGCTACTGCTTCAAAATTGTCACCCAGAGAAGTAATCAAATTCCTTTTCAACTTGAGAAAAGGATCTAATAACTCACATTATTATTATTATTTTGTTCTTTTGACAAACCTGTCACTTGCATTCTGTGGAAGGGTGACTGTTTCAGAGCACTCCATTGAAACTGCACTGGAGCCAAGAGACTGCGTTCCCAGGCAGAATGCAGAAGGAAAATAATCACGGAATCGCAGAGCGTTGCTTTCCTGAGTGTTGCTTCTCTGGCCCGTTTCTTTCTAGCAGCTTGTTACTGAATAATAATAATAATAATAATAATAATAATAATAATAATAATAATAATAAATTATTTGTACCCCGCCCATCTGGCTGGGTCTCCCCAGCCACTTTGGGCAGCTTCCAACAAAGGTTAAAAATACATTAAAATGTCACACATTAAAAACTTCCCTGAATAGGGCTGCCTTCAGATGTCTTCTAAGTGTCAGGTAGTTGTTTATCGCTTTGACATCTGGTGGGAGGGCGTTCCACAGGGCGGGTGCCACTACCAAGAAGGCCCTCTGCCTGGTTCCCTGTAGCTTTGCTTCTCGCAGTGAGGGAACCGCCAGAAGGCCCTCAGAGCTGGACCTCAGTGTCCGGGCAGAACGATGGGGGTTGAGACGCTCCTTCAGGTCTACTGGGCCTTTGAGGCCGTTTAGGGCTTTCAAAGTCAGCACCAACACTTTGAACTGTGTTTGGAAACTTACTGGGAGCCAATGTCGGTCTTTCAAGACCGGTGTTATGTGGTCTCAGCAGCCGCCCCCAGTCACTAGTCTAGCTGCCGCATTCTGGATTAGTTGTAGTTTCCGGGTCTCCTTCAAAGGTAGCCCCACATAGAGCGCATGGCAGTAGTCCAAGCAGGAGATAAAATAAACACAACAATTTATCTGTCTCTGTTTCAGTGGGCACCTGGCTTGTGTGCCAGGGCTTTGGGAGCCTAGCGGGGAGGCAGAAAAGGTAGCCCAAGGAGAGGTGTGGATTGGGGAGCCTCCCAGCTCCCGTCAGTCCCAGCAACATGGCCAGTGGTCAGAGATGGTGGAAGTTGTAGTTCATCAACACCTGGATACCCACAGCTTCCCCATCACTAGTTTAGGTGGAGGAAACTTAAGTCCCTTTACCCATTTGCAAAACTGCAAAGCTTTTTATTTCGGTAAGGCAAAGGCAGTAAAGTGTTGACTCTTGCCAGGAGACCTGAAGAGGTCTTGACTACGTTTCCTCTTTCTGGGATGCCAGAGATGTTCAGATCATGTGGTTCCTTTTGTTTGTTTTTTTAAAATATATTTATTAGAGTTTTCAATTTTAATACAATAAAATTCAAAAAGAAAACGATAACAAAAATACAAAAATAATAATAATTAAAAACACACAAATTTTCCATAACTTATTTTCCTTTAACTTATTTCCCAGACTTCCTCATACCTCCCTTTTTTGTATTCCAATTCAAATTGTTAGTTCAGCAAATCCTTATCAATAAGCTTTAACCTACTTCTAAACCTTTTTTTCCATATTCTCTTAAAACATTACAGCTGGAAACCACTTAATTTCTATCCGACATCGTTCTAACATTCATTGATTTTGCAATATTTCTGTAAATAGTCTTTGAATTTCTTCCAATCTTCTTCCGCCGACTCTTCACCCTGGTCTCGGATTCTGCCAGTCATTTCTGCCAGTCCCATATAGTCCATCACCTTCATCTGCCATTCTTCCAGAGTGGGTCGATCCTGTGTCTTCCAGTACTTTGCAATGAGTATTCTTGCTGCTGTTGTAGCATACATAAAGAAAGTTCTATCCTTCTTTGGCACCAATTGGCCGACCATGCCCAGGAGAAAGGCCTCTAGTTTCTTCAGGAAGGTATATTTAAATACCTTTTTCATTTCATTATATATCATTTCCTAGAAAGCCTTAATCCTTGGGCACGTCCCCCAAAGGTGAAAGAATGTACCTTCATTTTCTTTACATTTCCAACATTTGTTGTCGGGCAAATGATAAATTTTTGCAAGGTTGACTGGGGTCATGTACCACCTGTAAATCATTTTCATAATATTCTCTCTTAAGACATTACATGCCGTAAACTTTATACCTGTGGTCCATAACTGTTCCCAGTCAGCAAACATAATGTTATGTCCAACGTCTTGTGCCCATTTAATCATAGCAGATTTCACCGTTTCATCCTGAGTATTCCATTTCAGCAGCAAGTTATACATCTTTGACAAAATCTTAGTCTTAGGTTCTAACAGCTCTGTTTCTAGTTTTGATTTTTCCACCTGGAAGCCAATTTTCTTATCCAAATTATATGCCTCCATTATCTGGTAATAATTAAGCCAATCTCGCACTTTGTTTTTTAATTTCTCAAAGCTCTGCAATTTCAGTCTATCTCCTTCTTGTTCCTTTTGAACAGCCTTGTAAAGTGGTACTGCGGCAAATGGTTGCCAACATCTTTCTGGCCTTTAAGAGTTGTAGGCTGCCTGCAAAATTCAGCAGGGAAAGCTTTGGCTGCCATTGCTGCCCTGGGCTAAGGAACAGCTTTATCACATTAATTTCTGCTTGCAACAAAGCTTTTAAAAGCAAAGAAGACCCGACTGGGGAGGGGAGGAATCACCCACCATAATCCTTGTAATATAATATCAGAGGTAAATGCTTGAGGCAGTTTAAGAGTGAGTCAGAATGTCTACGAAAAAATATAAACCCGTTTTAAGGATGATGATGATGATAATTATTATTTATCATTTATCCTCCGCTTCTCTGGCCCGTTTCTTTCTAGCAGCTTGTTACTGCTTAATAATAATAATAATAATAATAATAATAATAATAATAATAATAATACATTATTTGTACCCCGCCCATCTGGCTGGGTTTCCCCAGCTACTCTGTGTGGCCTTCCACAGAACATTAAAAACAGAATAAAGCTTCAAACATTAAAAACTTCCCTAAACAGGGCTGCCTTCAGATGTTTTCTAAAAGTCAGATGGTTGTTTATTTCCTTGACATCAGATGGGAGGGCGTTCCACAGGGAGGGTGCCACCACCGAGAAGGCCCTCTGCCTGTTTCCATGTAACCTCACTTCTCGCAGTGAGGGAACTACCAGAAGGTCCTCGGAGCTGGACCTCAGTGTCTGGGCTGAACAATGGGACGCTCCCTCAGGTATACTCGGGTTTGATATCCTCCCATTTGGAAGACTGTTCCTTTGAGCTCAGTTCCCCTTCCACTGGTCTAATGCATCCCAAACCAGCCAATCTTGTGGTCAGATAGCATGGTATGCTATTCACACTTTTGAAAAAAGCACGTTTAAACTGGTCAGCTTAATCTGGGGAGGGGGGGAAAAAGCAGCTGCGGAATCATGTTCTGGAACATACCTCTGATCTGGATTGGGCTCCTGAGCCAATTTCCTGCTGAAAAACGCTGCTCCTTTTTTGTCCCGAGGCCTGTTATTTGCAGCCAACAGCATCTTCAGGATCAAAGCAGTGTGGAGGTAGGAGAGGGTTTTCGGCAGCGGGCATACATTGCAGACCAGAGCTGTGTACCTGATTTTTTCTCTAAAATGAAATTGGCCAGCAAGCATACTTTCTTAAAAGCATGAGTAACATAGCAATGTTGCTTGGCGCTTAGTCAGACACTGGGATGAACACTCTCCTATTTGACTATCAAACATGTAGCATCAGGCACCACAGACCATGTGAAATTCAGGGCAAGAGGAGGGGAGAATTCATGCCACCTACAGGCTCATGCATCTGCGGAAGCTGCTAATATTATACATAAAAATCTCTTTCCAAACATCTCTCAGCTTGACTCCAGAAGGGGATATGTATTCTCTGTTGTACGTAGGGAATGAATGCTTGGACACTTTGATCTCGTGATGTCTCTAGAACAGGGATCAGCAACCTTTTTCAGCCGTGGGCCGGTCCACCGTCCCTCAGACCTTGTGGGGGGCCAGACTATATTTTGGAAAAAAAAAATAATGAACGAATTCCTATGCCCCACAAATAACCCAGAGATACATTTTAAATAAAAGCACACCTTCTACTCATGTAAAAACACCAGGCAGGCCCCACAAATAACCCAGAGATGCATTTTAAATCAAAGGACACATTCTACTCATGTAAAAACACGCTGATTCCCAGACCATCTGCGGGCCGGATTTAGAAGGTGATTGGGCCGCATCCGGCCCCCGGGCCTTAGGTTGCCTACCCCTGCTCTAGAAGGAAAATGTTGAGTCAGCCTATAACCCCAAAGACACTTATTATTAGGGGGTAAGGCCCATTTCACCCAGTGTGACCTACTTCCAAGTAAACACACATAGGATTGCTTTGTTAGAGATATGACTTCCAGCAGAGTTCTTAAGTTCAGGGGGGGGGGGATAATCATTTAAAACGGCAATTTGGGGGAAGCTGCACAAAGAGGCTCTTGTAGGTCTGAGCTTTCTGCATTTTTGCCAGGATCACATGTCGCTAAGGCCATTTTGGGGAATCTCTCATCTGTTGTCTTGGAGATCAGACTAAAGTTCAACTCTCCTGTTTCTTTACAGAACCCATCGCAGCTTTCCCTGGAGAACACACATTTGAAATTTCAGGTAAAACTGCATTTCTTTTAGCAGTTTCTTTCTTGCTGCATGATTTTTTTTTTATTTTAGTTTTAAAAAATTAATGTGTGTGTGTGCGCGCAAAAGAAAGAAACAGAAAAACTAACACAAGACCTGCTGCTATGCAAGATGTTTACATTTGCATCATCCCTTAACACCAGCAGGTGGCACTAGACTAGATACGGTCTGCAGACAAGGGGGCTAAAAGTAGCTTGGCTGTTATTTGCCCCATAAAACACAGAATAGTTTTTCTCCCGCTTTTATTGAATCCGTCTAAGTTGTCTGAAAGCTCGCGGAAGATTTTCCCAACCGAAAACCTGTTCCACGTTTTCACGTCAGTTGTAGGTGCCCCCAAATGAAATGCAAATAGGTGTACTTAATTGATGCATAAGTTGTGCTTCTCTTTAGTGCAAACTCTGCATTTTGGCTCCCAGGGGGGAACTGGAAGAAATTCAGGTGCCTTTTCTTTCACCTGGGTCAATATCCTTTGCTGCTCAGTATGTGAATACACATTTTTAGTTTTGTTTAGCTGCAGTGTGACAGGCTGAAGTTCCACAGGTGCATTTTTTCTCCACTGTATCTACTTCCAGATACAGTATTTCTGCTTGTCAACCGGATGTTAATGGCAAAGGCACCCTGTGAGAGGTGTCAGTGTTTGCAGACTGCAGTCTAAGAGCTGTCCTGCTCTGGAGTTGCCTTTATCTCCATCTGACACAGACTAGAGAGGTGAAGAAATAATAATAATAATAATTATTATTATTATTATTATTATTATTATTATTATTATTATTATTATTATTTTATTTATCTCCCGCCCTCCCCAGCCAAAGCCGGGCTCAGGGCGGCTAACAACAATAAAATAATACAACATTCTAAAATCATTTCATTATAAAAATAATTCAAATCAAATTGATGGCAACCATTGGGCTAGAGTTCTGTGAAGATTGCCAAAGGAGGGGGTCAGACTATGCCTCAGTCAAAGGCCTGGTGGAACAGCTCTGTCTTGCAGGCCCTGCGGAAAGATGTCAAGTCCCGCAGGGCCCTAGTCTCTTGTAACAACGCGTTCCACCAGATCGGAGCCACAGCCGAAAAAGCCCTGGCTCTGGTTGAGGCCAGCCTAACCTCCCTGTGGCCTGGGACCTCCAAGATGTTGTTGTTTGAAGACCGTAAGGTCCTCCGTGGGACATACCAAGAGAGGCCGTCCCGTAGGTACGAGGGTCCTAGGCTGTATAGGGCTTTAAAGGTTAAAACCAGCACCTTAAACCTGATCCTGTACTCCACTGGGAGCCAGTGCAGCTGGTATAGCACCGGGTGAATGTGATCTCGCAGCGAGGACCCCGTAAGGAGTCTCGCTGCAGCATTCTGCACCTGCTGGAGATTCTGGGTCTGTCTCAAGGGCAGCCCCCCACTTCTTGTCTGCCTAGATCAGAAGTGTTGCAACAGATCCCTGGATCTTCCAGGTGTGCCCCCTGCAGCCCGGTCAAAAACCTTTCACAAACCAACTTTAGAAGGACACCTGAAAGCTTTAGATTGTGGTCTTAACTCATCAGCTTCACTCAGATGTAATAAAATGGTAACAGGGATAAATGTGGCTACAGATAAACCCCTGTGCCTCTGCAGCGCCTAGGGAAGAGCAGTGAAGCTTTAAGATGTGGGGCTGGGGGAATGGACCGCAACCGCAGGGAGGCTTAACCCCCAAATCAGCGGCGAATTAGAAGTGCAATGAGGTGGGAATGATTAATATTTAGCACAGAGAGGTTTTGCATTCCAGCCAAAAAGTGGCAAGGCAGGGGCTGCGGTGGGGCTTTTAGGGACCACAGCAGCAGGGAGGGCGGGATGGGGAGGGGACTGGATCACAGGAGCAGCTGTCACCCTGAGTTTGAAGGCTGACATTTAGTAAGAGAGAAGCAGAGTGAAATTGTGCATTTAATAGCTTAATTCTGGCCTGGAGAAAAGAAAATGGGATGCCTGGAGTTGATAAAACCTTCAGAGGGAAACAAAAGGAGAGAGGGATTCGGAGAGACTGTCCTCTTCATTAAACTTGTTTCTGAGTCAGTGGAGATGCTGTGGTGTGGGGAAAGGAGCATGGCGGCTCCAGAGATTTTTCATTTCGTTTCATTGTGTAACGCTCTTTTCACCTGTGGGATGGTGAAAACCCCGGCGCGGCAAAAAGGCAGGGAGGGTCCGCCTCCAAGAGCTTTCTGCTTCTATTAAATCATTTCCTTTTTATTTATCATTGGATAGACTGCTCTTCCTGGAGCAATCTCTCAGGCCGTTACTGACGCATCGCCAAAGCGGCTGGCTTTGACTTCCAGAAGAGATGCCTTCTCAGTGGGTGGGAGAAGGTGGCTTCTCTTTGAAAAGTAGTTTGTAAAGTCGTCTGGCATTGAACACGGAGAGGCAGCGCATCTGTTGTGGCCAAGGGTGAAAGGTGCACAGACATCCATAAACCTCTGCTTTGATCTGGAAGTTAATGCTTCCAAGTTCCTTAGCAACCTAGTCATGATTATTTTTATACTTAGATTTTGCTGGCTCACTTATTATTTTCCTAATAGGAAGCAGACCCAATAGTTCAACCCCAAGTTTTGGCCACTGTTGGCGTGATGCTGACACTCTTGTGCTCTGGCCCTGCTTTTGGGATTCCCATGGGCTTCGGGTTGGTCACGGTGAGAACAGAATGCTGATCCAACAGGCTCTTCTTCTGTTCTTAAAATTACAAAGAAGTTACATGGGCGTTGCAAGCAAATCTGTAGCGTTAACAGGAATTCCCTTAAGCCTTCATTCATGAATGGCAGATAGTTAAACTTGGCTTCCATATAGTAACTGGAGTCGTCATCTGCATAATTTGTTGTTGTTGTTTAGTCGTTTAGTCGTGTCCAACTCTTCGTGACCCCATGGACCAGAGCACGCCAGGCACTCCTGTCTTCCACTGCCTCCCACAGTTTGGTCAAACTCATGCTGGTAGCTTTGAGAACACTGTCCAACTATCTTGTCCTCTGTTGTCCCCTTCTCCTTGTGCCCTCCATCTTTCCCAACATCAGGGTCTTTTCCAGGGAGTCTTCTCTTCTCATGAGGTGGCCAAAGTACTGGAGCCTCAAGCTTCAGGATCTGTCCTTCCAGTGAGCACTCAGGGCTGATTTCCTTCAGAATGGCTAGGTTTGATCTTCTTGCAGTCCATGGGACTCTCAAGAGTCTCCTCCAGCACCAGAATTCAAATGCATCAATTCTTTGGCGATCAGCCTTCTTTATGGTCCAGCTCTCACTTCCATACATCACTACTGGGAAAACCATAGCTTTGACTATACGGACCTTTGTTGGCAAGGTGATCATCTGCATAATATGATTGGCCAAATCACGCTGTATTTGTCAACCATCTATGATCTCAGGTCTTTCTATGCTTGCTGTACTTGTGCTAGGCTAGGAATCTCTTTCGGTCCTTCCACTGCCTTTGCGTTTGCATGTTACTATTATTATTTCAATTTATATACTGCCCTTTATCAATGGGAGTGGGAGGAGGCAGAGATGGACCAGAGAGTGAATTGCAGCCCTGCTACATATGAATGGCAGCTCAGCTTTTAAAAGCCTAATATTTTATTTGTAAGGGTCCTGGCATTTTGTTTGGTTTTAATGCGAGAAGTCAGAGCGGAGGTTCCCTGGTACAGCAGTCAGGCCGTGAACACACCAGTGATTCCATCTTCATTCAAAGTATGCTCAGGATGAAGCAAAGCATGCTGGGCTCTCAGCAGAGCACCTCTTTGAGGGCACTGCTTGCTCAAGTCCTGGGCATATTTGTTCAGAACTATTAATAAACCATAGGATATTATTTCAGGCATGCTCCCTTCTCACTCCAGTTGGAGGAGACAGAAATGGCGTTCTGAGGTCCAATTCTGACACATTTTCAAAAGACAGGAGGGCAGCCGTGTTCTGATGGAGAATTTGGGATCCACATTTCAATCTGTGATTGCAGAAACACCCAGCTATGATTCTGGCCTAGATCTCGCTGGTTGACTAGTGTCTCAGCTGTACCCTTTCAGGTGAAGTTTCACAAGCAGAAATGTTCTTCTGTGGTGGGGTGGCAATCCTTCTACATGACAAACAAAACCAGACATCTAGATGTGGGTGGCCCTGTGGGTTAAACCACAGAGCCTAGGACTTGCTGATCAGAAGGTCGGCGGTTCGAATCCCCACGACGGGGTGAGCTCCCGTTGCTCGGTCCCTGCTCCTGCCAACCTAGCAGTTCGAAAGCATGTCAAAGTGCAAGTAGATAAATAGGTACCGCTCCGGCGGGAAGGTAAACGGCTTTTCTGTGCACTGCTCTGGTTCGCCAGAAGCGGCTTAGTCATGCTGGCCACATGGCCCGGAAGCTGTACGCCGGCTCCCTCGGCCAATAAAGCGAGATGAGCGCCGCAGCCCCAGAGTCGGTCATGACTGGACCTAATGGTCAGGGGTCCCTTTACCTTTACTTTAGATGCCTAGTAGAAGTGTTCTAATCCAGCCTTCTCCTTGACGTGCTAGTTTCCTATGTGCAGAGATTCTTTTCATATGGTGGAATAGTCAGTCATGCAGCCTGAGGGCTCATCCGGACATCGGCTTGTCCTGCGGCTTTCCCCTGGGAAAACCCAATCTTTACTGCTGATTTGGAGCAAACATCAGTTGGGTTTTTGGCGGGTTGATATTTGCTCTGATTTGGTGCTTGAAGAGTGGGGTTTCCTGGGGATAGTGGCCGGGCAAACAGAAAATTGCTCAGACCTAGAGAGCATGGGTCAAGTGGAAATGTGGATGAACCCTGAACTGGTACACCCTAGACACAGATTTATCCCCACAGTGAGAACTCTGAAATGCCAGCCAGCCCTCTGCCTTGTATAAACGAAATGCTTCGTTGAATGCTCCTTAACGTTCTTCACAAAAAGTAAGGCAAATGCAAATTGTTAGTTACCCTTGAAAATGAAAACAAAAGCAAAGCTCCGTGTTTACTGGAAGCAGAGTTTAGAAACACCAGCCTAAAAGTAATTTTGTTGAACATATGAGATTGTATGGCCTGAGGGGTGGATTTTATGAGACGGCTTGGATGTGCTTTCATTCTGCTGTGTTTTCATATATGAGGCACCCTAACCTGACAGAAGCCCAGGCACAGCTGTATTCCACATCAGCCCAGCTCTGAGCGATTCGCAGGCCCCCGTGCAAGTTGCAACTGAAGGACGTGGGATGACTTCTACAGGCCATTTTTGTGTCAGAAAAGATCGTGTAAACATTTTGACGGGACTAAGCAGGACTGCCAGGTTGCAGCCCAGGGATTTCCTCTTGCGCTTTGAAAGTTTGCCAGGGAATCGGGAGACGAGGTAGCTGTGGTCCCTCCCCACACCTCAAGAGTTCTCTCCTCCCAGACCTTCACTGCATGTCCTTTCCAGACTAGTTGAAGCAGGATCCCACATGCACTACTCAGCAGAAACAAATGGAATAAGCTCTAGCTACCAGGTATTCACTGGGATAGGGGACGCGGGTGGCGCTGTGGGTTAAACCACAGAGCCTAGGACTTGCTGATCAGAAGGTCGGCGGTTTGAATCCCCTTGACGTGCTTTTGAACTGCTAGGTTGGCAGGAGCAGGGACCGAGCAACGGGAGCTCACCCCGTCGTGGGGATTCGAACCGCCGACCTTCTGATCAGCAAGTCCCACTCAACACTAGGGATGTTAAAAGATCAACCCGTTGTTGTTGTTGTTGTTCTGTTACTTTGGTTTCAGCCTGTAAGAGAAGAGCCTGTTACCTTTAGGAAACGTACACAAGGAGCTGTAGCTGAGCCCAGGCCAGCAATCCATCTCCCCTGGCCGCTTGTTAAAGCACTTCACCTGTTATGTTTCCTAGCCCTGCTACTTGAGACCCTTCTACTGAGCATTTCCCTGCTCACATAGTTGGCTATTTCTGATCAGGGGAGGGAAATGCTTAACATATTGATCATTAGGATGTGGGGGAGCGGGGAGGGTCGTGGACGAGAGAGAACGTGACATAGGTTGGCCATTTTCAGCATTGATTCTGACATGCAGCTTCTCCCAAAGGGACTCCGAGTGGCAGAGCAGCCGAAGCTCCTTGCAAGCTGCTGCCACCCAGAGTTGGTAGCACAAAGCAGGATGGACTGTTGGTTTAAGGCAGGTCTTGGTACGTGTATCCTAAAGGTGATGGAATCTGCAGTGTTAGTTCGGAAGGAAATGGGCAACTATTTTTAGCAGTAGGATAGTGTGACAAAGTCTGTTGGTCCCAAACTGGCTTTATCACGCTATAGAAGATGATGAGAGGAAAAAGAATTAGGGCACTTTGGAGTCACATGTACCATATCTACATTTATATACCCTGTGGCATCCGTTTATATGTTACAAGAGATGACTATGTACCGTATTTTTTGTTCTATAAGACGCACCAGACCACAAGACGCACCTAGTTTTTGAAGGAGGAAAACAAGAAAAAAAAAATTCTGAATCTCAGAAGCCAGAACCGCAAGAGGGATCGCTGCGAAGTGAAAGCAGCAATCCCTCTTGCGGTTCTGGCTTCTGGGATAGCTGTGCAGCCTGCATTCACTCCATAAGATGCACATACATTTCCCCTTACTTTTTAGGAGGGAAAAAGTGAGTCTTATAGAGCAAAAATACGGTATATGTACTTGCACCCGACTGCATGCTGAAAAGAAAGAGGGACAGAGAGAAAGGAAGTCACAGGCACACCTGAAACCACCCCAAGCAACTTTAGCAGCTAGGCACAGAATACGAGGGTCCATCATCGGCTGCAGCTGATTCATCAGAAGCATGATTTAATGATGGGGAATGTGGGGTGGTAGTGTGATCAGTACCACCAAAATTCTAGGATGATACATCCCTTTTGAAACGGTTGTCTTGGAGGGTAGGATCACAGTACCAGGCCCCAAGGAAGCTGAAAGAAGCTTGGAAAGTCTGTTAAGGTGAAACGACAGCAAGGAACCAGGTGCATTTATGAAATAAAAACGTTAGCTTGTGACCCAGGGTGATGCCTTGGAAATGCATTTTTATTTGTAGACTTCATTCCCCAGAAAGCAATGTTGCACAAATACAGATCCCTGGTCCACTATGCGACAAAAAGTATGGATTCTTTTCAACCCCATAAGGAACTTAAGTCTCCTTGCTTCCATTCTGTCCGGAGATCCCGTGAAACATTAAAATATCCCGTTCTTGGTACAGGTCTTTGTACCTTGCCACACCCCCCAGTGGAGGTTTCCCCAAACCCAAGAACCACTTGAACTTGATTTTTCCTGCTAATTGAGTCTAGATATGCACATGTTTTCCACGGACCTGAATATAGTTCAGTCATGATTCGCTGTGGGTCAAACCACTGAGCCTAGGACTTGCCGATCAGAAGATCGGTGGTTCGAATCCCCGTGACAGGGTGAGCTCCCGTTGCTCGGTCCCTGCTGCTCCTGCCAACCTAGCAGTTCGAAAGCACGTCAAAGTGCAAGTAGATAAATAGGTATCACTCCGGCGGGAAGGTAAATGGCGTTTCCGTGTGCTGCTCTCGTTCGCCAAAAGCGGCTTGGTCATGCTGGCCACATGACCCGGAAGCTGTACGCCGGCTCCCACGGCCAGTAATGCGAGATGAGCGCCGCAACCCCAGAGTCAGCCATGACTGAATCGAATGGTCAGGGGTCCCTTTACTTTTACCTTATGCACATGTTTTCCCCGGACCTGAATATAGTTCAGTCATGATTCTCATTCTCTGACTTCTACCCACACTGAAGGCAAGAGAAAGGGAAAGAGCATCCTTTTCCAGCAAGGTTTAATCATTTAACGGTAGAATAGAAGGAAGAAAGGTCATCATTGAGCCAGGAAGGACCCACAGAGTCGATTCCACCTCCCCCTTGGCATAGGGTTGCATTGCTGTCTCTGAGAATCCAGACCTTGAAGTGCCAGTGACTTGGCTACAAGAGGTTGGTGATTAAACTGCCATTTGTGTTTTTCATTCCTGGGCTGCCTGGGTGGCACAGCAGGGAGATCAACTGGAGATATTTACATCATTTGTCACTTTGCCGGACAGTTTGTACTTGTTCATCCTCCCTAAGGAGATAGGCAGCGTTATTACTCCAGTGTTGTTTTATGGCCACCTTTGTTAATGTTTCTTTTCTTGAAACAAGACGGAAGTTTCCACTAGAAAATGAACCAAATGTTCATTTGGGGGAGAAAGCAAGGAATGCAGAGAAGGTGGGTGTGAATCAGGCTAATCAGAAGTCCTCTGAATTAATGCGGGTGGCGCTGTGGGTTAAACCACAGAGTCTAGGGCTTGCTGATCAGAAGGTCGGCGGTTCGGATCCCTGCAACGGAGTGAGCTCCCATTGCTCGGTCCCTGCTCCTGCCAACCTAGCAGTTCAAAAGCACGCCCAAAAGTGCAAGTAGATAAATAGGTACCACTCCAGCGGGAAGGTAAATGGCGTTTCCATGCGCTGCTCTGGTTCGCCAGAAGCGGCTTAGTCATGCTGGCCACATGACCTGGAAGATGTACGCTGGCTCCTTCGGCCAATAAAGCAAGTTGAGTGCCGCAACCCCAGAGTCGGCCACGACTGGACCTAATGGTCAGGGGTCCCATTACCTTTACATCTCCCCTCTCCTACAACCCACAGTGCATAGACTGGCTATGAATTTGGCTCCCTCCGCCATCTTAACCCCCATTGATGGGATGGGAATTGCAACCAGTGAAATGTACTTAGCACTCCATCGTGGCCTGACTACCTCACATATTTAGGGTCAGGAGATTTCCTTGTTGCCTTCCCTTATACAGCATGGCTTGGCTCAGTTGTGTCATGACCCTGACTTTAGGCAGTTGCCAGGGCAGGGGTTCAGGAGGGGCTACAGACTCCAGTGACATGACTCCAGAGGCAACAGGGCACATGGCCCTGAGATGGAGCCAGAACCACAGAAGGCAGCACAATCTGGATCACGCGTACTCTCAGGAGTCACTCCCTTTACCCCCGAGGCCCTCGCAGTCTACACTCCCCATCTGGCATGGAGTCATCTGGAGCAGTTTGCTCTGCAGAGTCTACCCTCCTTCACTGACTGTGACCTGAATTTGGTCGATTGATTTTTTGAGATGCAGTGATCTGCCTTGGGAACTGGGAGTTAGACAGCTTTTGATGTTTGCAGCTCCATATTCTAAGCCCACACCCCTCACAATATCAATCTTAAAAGCAAAGCAAGCTTCTTATTAGTACCTTTAGTGAGTGAGTATGAGTGCAAGCGACAGATTGTAGAGCCTCCTCGCCGAAATAGCTGGAATGGCATCAAGCATTCTGCTTCTTAATCCTATCAGTTGACGAAGAATGAAGACAGGCAGGAACAGAACCTCCTCTCCCTCTCCTAAACTTTTCTTTATTTTATTTTGAGGGGAGAGGACCCTGCAAGCTGATACCTGCCAGAGAGGGTCTTAATATTCAAGGCTCTCTAGTTATGTCTGGAACAGGCTCTGCGCAAGGTTTGCCGCACGTTCTCATTCTGGGTCACTCCAGTCGGCCGCTGAGGGGGTCGTCTCTGGTGGAGGGCGAGAAGAAAGGTCACCTTTCTATTACCCTCTCCAATAAACGGCCTCTCTGTGGAGATGGGAGGTCATTGCTGATGGCTTAGATGGTGGCTTCTAGCTTGCGTGCGCCAGAAGGGGATTTCACGTATGTGCTACAAATCGAATCTTTCTTGCTGCTCCATTACAAATCCCTCAGTGGCTGCTTCTTTTTTTTCTGTTTCTGGAGAAGCACGTGTTCTGGAGTATAGTTTTAAACTTAATTTGGGGGCCCGGCATTTGAGACAACTGAACCAGAAACCAACCCACTGAGCAGATAGACCACATCGAAAAGAATTACTTACTGCACGGAAAGCAGCTTGCTGGAGTTGTACAACATAATCCTAACGCATGCTTACTCAGGAGCAAGTTCCCCTATGTTCAGTGGTGCTTACTCCCAGTAACAGTGCATAGGAGAAACATCTCTTTTTTAAAGAGTTTGTTTCAGTAGGGTTGTTTGCGGGAAACTTCTCTTTTCTGGGTTTATAGCCATGCACAGCCCTTCCCGTTTTATTCCCCCCCCCCCTCGTAAAATTCAGAGCATGTATAGAATGCACGCACAATCGGTTTCCAAGCAGCAGTCATTGCCGTTGCTGGATTGAGTAAGGAAACAAGAGCCCTGCTTGCAGAAGCCCAGCAACTAGCCATGGAAGGGAATACTCAATTTTGCGCATCCCTTCCATGACTAGAGAGAGTGAGTGTGGAATGCCCAGTGACCCACCCGCTCAGAGAGAGAGTGACCCAGTTGTGGAGTCCTCTTAGATTGGGCAGGTCCTTTGGACCCAAGGCAATATAATCTTGACTTCATATTTATTAATAATAATAATAATAATAATAATAATAATAATAATAATAATAATTTATTTATACCCCGCCCATCTGGCTGGGTCCCCCCAGCCACTCTGGGCGGCTTCCAACAAAACACTAACATACAATAACCTATTAAACATTAAAAGCTTCCCTAAACACGGCTGCCTTCAGATGTCTTCTAAAAGTTTGGTAGTTATTTTTCTCTTTGACATCCGGTGGGAGGGCGTTCCACAGGGTGGGCGCCACTACCAAGAAGGCCCTCTGCCTGGTTCCCTGTAGCTTTGCTTCTCACAGTGAAGGAACCACCAGAGGGCCCTCGGTGCTGGACCTCAGTGTCCGGTCAAAATGATGGAGGTGGAGATGCTCCTTCAGATATACTGGACCGAGGCCGTTTAGGGCTTTAAAGGTCAGCACCAACACTTTGAACTGTGCTAGGAAACGTACTCTTACCTTCACCCTTAAATGAATACGCTCAAAGATAGAGAAACGGTTTCCCCGCCATGATAGAGGCACCCTGCTCCCACGGGCAAGGGGGTCTGGGTGGGGACTTGTGGGGCTTCCCAGCAACAATGCTAGGCATGTTTTCCTTGCATCTTTGCATTCCATGCAAAATATAGCGTCTGAAGCATGCAGCTTTCTGAATAACTCAATATGGCCAAGGGGATGGAGCAACTGCCCTATGAGGAGAGAGGCTACAACATTTGGGGGTTTTTTAGTCTAGAGAAAAGGAGATGTGATGGTGTGAGCAGAGTGGATAGAGAAGATTTTCTCTCTCATACTGCTGGAACTTGGAAGATTCAGAACAGGCAAAAGAAAGTCCTCCTTCGCATAGTGCATAATAATAATAATAATAATAATAATAATAATAATAATAATAATAATTTATTATTTATACCCCGCCCATCTGGCTGAGTTTCCCCAGCCATTCTGGGTGGCTCCCAATCAAGTGTTAAAAACCGTACAGCGTTAAATATTAAAAACTTCCCTGAACAGGGCTGCCTTCAGATGTCTTTTAAAGATAGGATAGCTGCTTATTTCCTTCACATCTGATGGGAGGGCGTTCCACAGGGTGGGTGCCACTACCGAGAAGGCCCTCTGTCTGGTTCCCTGTAACCTCACTTCTCGCAATGAGGGAACCGCCAGAAGGCCCTCGGTGCTGGACCTCAGTGTCCGGGCTGAACGATGGGGGTGGAGACGCTCCTTCAGGTATACAGGTCCGAGGCTGTTTAGGGCTTTAAAGGTCAGCACCAACGCTTTGAATTGTGCTCGGAAACGTACTGGGAGACAATGTGGGTCCTTCAAGACCGGTGTTATGTGGTCCCAGCGGCCACTCCCAGTCACTAGTCTAGCTGCCGCATTCTGGATTAATTGCATAGAGATGGCTACCAAACTGGATGGCTTTGAAAGAGGATTAGACAAACTCATGAAGGGTAAGAATATCAGCGGCTGCTAGCCAGGATGGCTGTGTTCTGCCTCCACTGTCACAAGGGGAGAGGGTGCTTTTAGGTCCTGCTTACCTGCTTTTCATAGACATCTGGTTGGCCACTCAAGAGAACAGGATCCTGGACCAGGTGAGCCTTTCACCTGATCCAGCAGGGGAGCTTTTATATTCACTGCTTTATACCTGAACGGGGAAGACATGGGAACAAGTAAATGTGGTTGGCCTCTTCGCATCTCCTCTGGTCCTCAAGACACAACTTCGATGGGGTCAAAAAAACGTAAACATTGGAAATACAGTGGTACCTCGGGTTAAGTACTTAATTCGTTCCGGAGGTCCGTACTTAACCTGAAACTGTTCTTAACATGAAGCACCACTTTAGCTAATGGGGCCTCCTGCTGCTGCCGTGCCGCCAGAGCACGATTTCTGTTCTCATCCTGAAGCAAAGTTCTTAACCCGAGGTACTATTTCTGGGTTAGCAGAGTCTGTAACCTGAAGCGTATGTAACCCGAGGTACCACTGCACAGAGATTCCAGGAGAGTTGTAAAGCCTGAATTTGTAGCTTGCTGTAGTTGTTAAATAGTAACACACACACACACAGGCTGCAAACCTATTTACAGTCACCTGGGAGTGAATCTTATTGAATTCAACAGGTAGGAAGGAAAAGAACTGCAGCATGAGACTGTTACCATAAGCATTACAGTGGTGCCCTGCAAGACGAACGCCTCGCAAGACGGAAAACCCGCTAGACGAAAGGGTTTTCCATTTTGGAGGCGCTTCGCAAAACGAATTTCCCTATGGGGTTGCTTCGCAAGACGAAAAAATCTTGCGAGTTCCCGCGGTTTCCCCCCACATTTCCCCCCCTTTTCCTAAGCCGCTAGACCGCTAATAGCGCTAATCCGCTAAGCTGTCAATGGGCTTGCTTCGCAAGACGAAAAAACCGCTAGACGAAGAGAATCGCAGAACGGAGTCTTGCGAGGAACCACCGTACTTACTGGGGAGTAAACTTCACTGAACACAGGGCGTCTTACTTCTCCCCGGAGGTCTTGATTTAGCTGTGATTTGGAAAGCCATGCCCAAATTATAGTAGATAGGATTGCGGTGGGGATGGCCTTAAAAATTCTGGGTCTCTGAAGCATGATGACCTGCGGAAGGGCAGAGTCTTGCCTTCAGATTCCTTTTCCGCTCCCCTCCCTCCATAGGAACGAAGCGTGTTTTTCATCTCTAGAATCTCTTCTGTGATCCTGTCACAACCTCCTTCGTACTTGGCAATTAAACTCTTGTCACTTGTTTTTAAAAAAACGTGACGTGTTTTGTCATTGCTTGACAAACAAGTGCCACGCTGAAACAAGACGGAGCTGATTGTGGGTGGCTGTGGCAGGGAGCGCAAGGCGGTGGCAGGGGGGGCAGGGGGCGGCGCGGAAGCTGTTCCTTCCAAATATAATGGCTATGAACAACATTTGCATCCTCTCCCCCCCCTCCTCCTCCCAAGCCTAATTAATGAAATGCTTTAAATTGCCTGCTTGTCAAAAACCCAAATTACGTTCCCACCCAGGGGAAAGCTCGGTCATGCAGACCTTTATTTAAGTTGCTGAGAACTCTGAAACGCATGTATATGTGTGTGTGTGTGTGTGCTTTGATGAGCCTGCATGCATGCCACCTAGCAACGTTCTTCTGTCTCTCCCCCAGGGGGCACCCTTCTGCCAGGGAACGAGCCCACAGTGGACACGGTGTCAGTGCAGCCCATCCCAGCCTACTGGTATTACGTTATGGCCGCCGGAGGTGCTGTTCTGGTTCTGGTCTCCGTCGTGCTGGCCCTTGTGCTCCACTACCACCGCTTCCGCTATGCGGCCAAGAAGAGCGATCACTCCATCACCTACAAAAGCTCCCACTATCCCAGCGGGGCCCCTCTGGCGGTGGAGCCCACCTTAACGATAAAACTAGAGCAAGACCGCAGTTCGCATTGCTGAGAGCGGAGCCAGGAAACAAAACAAACACTTTTTAAAAAAAGAGACTTTCAGAGACGTTGCCTCAATTTTGCACTTTTCCTCCTCACCCAGCATATCTGTGAACTCTATAGACATCTCCCCTTGGTTCTCTTGACAAAAAAAAAAAACACTCTTAAAAAACGGTAATGCTGCATCGTGGATCGCGAGAGGAGACTTGCCTCCCTCCCACCCCAGTCTCTTTGAAAGTGAATGCTCCTTTTATTTCGTTTCTCAAGGACTCGTGGGTTTTTTTTTGTCCCCGGTAGACAACTTGCAAGAAGACTCAGTAGCGCGTCAGGAGGAGTATGCCAGAGTAAATTTCTGTGTGCTTGTATTATCTCTTACCTATCTATGTATGTAAGTGTGCATGTGTGGGGGGAATTGGCTGGATGGCTATTTCGAAAAGGTCTTTTGGGATTTGCTTGTGCCGCTGCGACCTTCACAAGGGAGTGCTTTCCCCCCCCCCCCTGCCCTGCCTTGTGGAAGCTCCCGGACACCTTTTTTTGAGGACAGATACACAGATTTGTTTACTAGGAGAAGTGAACGATGCTTTTTGTTGCCTTATCTAGCTCTGGCTGGGTTTACATTTGATATCCTTAATGAAAACGTCAGCAGGTTCATACTGATTGGGGGGAGGGAGGGGAGAGAGGCTGTGCCCCTGGAAAATTTCAAATGGCAAGCCTAAAGATAGGGCAAAAACAAAACGCCACAGTGTATGACGGGGGAGAACTGAGAAAGGATTGGAGACGGTCAACTTCAAGGTCTTATAGGGTTCCTTCACCCCCCCAGAAATCACAAAAACATAGCCATCGTTTTGGTAGTGGAATTAATCCCTCAACAAAACAAATATTTTTCAAGTTGCCTTATTAAAAATAGAAAGAAGCTTGTAATGAATGTTCAGTTTATCTGTTAAACCCAGCCTTAGAGAGATGCATAGATGCCAATAGATGTAAGGTTTTGAAAAACGCTATAGCTCCATGAATCTGAGGTTTATTTCATTTTATAGGTAAACCTCACTCTTGGTGATGCTTTCGTTTCTTATTTTTTTGCGAGAGCAAGGAAATGCCGCCATTGTGTTTTTACTGGTAATTTTGAAAAAAGACACAAAGAACGCTTTGCCCCCTTGTTTTCTCTCTCCATGTCGACATAAATGGCTGCCTGACACAATTTACTTTTGTGGCCATGTTGCTTCTTAAGATGTTGGTAGTGACATCTGTCAACCAAAGCCCCGAGAATAGGGCCTGCTAAAACCCAACTATCTCTGCATCTTTAACAAAGATGGTATAATGGAGCCTTTATCTATTGATTTTGCTCTGAAGTAATGCAATGGAAATGCCTTATATGGATTTATCAAGTGATAACACACAAAGGTGGTTGGAATGGTTAAATCTGACATATTTTCTGGCAAAATACATCTCCACTGAACACTTTGTTTGCTTAAAAAAAAAAATCCAGCCATGACTACTTGCTATATCCTTCTTAAAGTTCCTGTCTGCCATTTCTCCCTGATGTGAAAACTGAGAATTCAGGCGAGAGTAGCAGCGTTGTAATACTAGGGGTGAAAGTCATGAGTGCTTTCCATTATGGAAGCCCTACTAAAATGACTGGGGGCATATCCAGGTTTCCTCTTGTCCTGCTGCTCCCCGCTGGGGAAAACTGCTCTTTGGCGCTCATTCAGAGCAAACAGCAATCAGGTTTTCCACATATTTCTTCTGATGTAGAGAGTGGTTTTCTCTGGGAAAGGAGCTGGGCAAGGGAGAAACCACTCAGCCCTGTGTCTTGGGGGCGGTGCACACCTCTTTTTGCCCCATTCTTTCTAGACACGGGACAGTGGAAGTGTGGACCGGCCCCAAGACCTGTCCCTGATATAACCATGCGGGACAAACTCCCAGTGGGTTGAACCCTATGTATGTACAGGGTTGGCATGGGTCATGAAAGAAAGTGGATATTCTTTGCCAAGTTCCCCAAAATGAACACTTTGATCTAGGGGTGTCAATGTCACATCCTTCCGCCCTGTGTTATTCAGGTAGCATGCTCTAAGTGCATGTAGCAAATTTACTCTGTCCAGATGCTTGCTTAGCTGGTTTAAAATGCCACACAGTGCTGTTTATTAGGGAAATTGTTCTTTAAAGTGCAGAGTGCATATGGGGGGTGGGATTAGGGAAAGGAGTTTGTGTGCTTATAAACTGCATCTAGAAAGAAGGGATTTGTGAGAGCAAAGCGATCACCTGTCCCAGATCACAGAATATTTTTTTGGGGGGGGAGGGGAGAGACACCTTGCCTCTGAGCAAGGTGACAACTTCATCTTATGCCAGGAGATATGCAGTAGCCACCTTTTGAGATGTGATTTGTTCGTTCTTGTGGGTCCCAAGAGAACATCTTCCAGTGTGGAAGCAAATAATGTTAGTAAGTACCTTAATTTCTGTATCCCTGGTACGTGTGATTGGAAATCTCCAAAGTGAATTTGGCACCCTGGGCTCCTTTGGAAGGAAAGGTGGGATAAAAATATAATAAACAAAATAAAATGAGAAAAATGTAAACTTTCCCCTCCCACTGATTTTCCTGATCTCCCCACCCTAACCCCCAACAGCAGTCAAGTGTAAATACCTCCAGTTGTATTCCAGATTTCACAATAGTTCAAATATGCTCAGCCTGGGTATGTTTTAACCCGATTGAGAGATCCCATTTTTAGATATTCGCCAAAGACTGCCCTGTCACCCTCCCATGATTTTTACTGCCACTTTTCACTCCCGCCCCTTAACAGCTGTGACATTGTCAACATCACCCAGTTGCCTGTGTGTGAAAATATCTTGTGGAATTTTGAAATTCTTAACAATGTACTGTGTGGAATGTAATAAAATGATGATATTTTTTATAGATATATCTGGTTTTTGTCCCCCTTCTCCTCCCGATCGGATTGTAAGAACAGTGTGTCTGAACGTAAATGTATTTGCAAATATGTGTGTGTGTGTGTGTGTGTGTGTGTGTGTATTGTCTAGGGGGTCTTTAGATCTATTATTTCAGGGTTAGAGCCTTATCGGTGTGTTTCACCCAGGAGAGAGGGGGGTAATCAAAGGGGGGGACCAGCTGGTCAAATGGTAGGTGTGAGATTGGAGACTGGGGAAAACTGAATCTGCAGCACCACAAACATGGCTGAAGTAATTGTGGACTGAACAAGAAATGCAGGGCAAGAGTCCAGGCAAGATGACTAAAGACCGCTGGAATGTGAGGCTATGGATTTCTAACACCCAGGTGGGGAAATATGGAAGCTTATGAAGCCCTCTCCTCTCCAGGAGAACTTGACATTAAAACACTTTGATCACCTCCACTTTGAAATTGGAGGCTTAAATCTTAATACATTAAAGCCACTGATTTGAAGTGAAGGAAGGGTTGGAGGAGTTGGATTATATCACCACTACACTCCCCCCCCCCCAAGATTATGCTGCTGTTATCCCAGGAATAAAACAAATAGCCCCGATTTCATCTCACTAGAGTAGACCACAGCCACCACATAACCCCTAGTCATACTTTGGTCATCCTGGCGAATGCCGAGCGGACTTTGAAAAATTCAAAACCCGCTCTTGGTTATGAATGCAGAGAATGACTCAAGTTGACGGTGGGATAGCTGTTTCACACAAATTGATCTTGAGTGTGCAGCTGCTTACATGCCATCAGATAATACTGGAAATTAGTTTGTTAAGGGTGCTGAGGGGTAAATGCAATTACCGGGATTCTTTTTGGGGGGTGTAAATATGCTTTAGGAGGGACATGGGTGGCGCTGTGGTCTAAACCACTTAGCCTCTTGGGCTTGCTGATCAGAAGGTCGGTGGTTCGAATCCCCATGACGGGGTGAGTTCCCGTTGCTCGGTCCCTGCTCCTGCCAACCTAGCAGTTCGAAAGCATGTCAAAGTGCAAGTAGATCAGTAGGTACCGCTCCGGCGGGAAGGTAAATGGCGTTTCCGTGCGCTGCTCTGGTTTGCCAGAAGCGGCTTAGTCATGCTGGCCACATGACCCGGAAAAACTGTCTGTGGACAAATGTCGGCTCCCTCAGCCAGTAAAGTGAGATGAGCGCCACAACCCCAGAGTCGTCCGTGACTGGACCTAACAGACAGGGGTCCCATGCCTTTATCTTTAAATATGCTATAAAGGCATGGTGTCTAGTACGCAGCCTGAACAACAGGGACAAGGAAGCTGCTTCTCACATAACTACACATAAGAGTAGTTCATTGACAGCGCTAAGGGCAGTATAGAGTTGTGTTTCCCATGCTTGTCTTCAGCTGATCTGCAGAATTTCAGAGGCTCTGTAGAAGCATATGGGGATCACAGGGCACTGCCTTATATTGAGTCACACCTTTAGTCCATCTACCTCTGCGGCTTTACATTTTTATGGATGCAGTAAACCCACAAATTATGCGCATGGTAAAAAAAAATATACTTTAAAAGGGGCCGGGTTTCTGGGGGAAATTGACATTGGCAATCCCGCCCACCATTGAACCCAACGGACTTTACGTAATGTTGGCTTTAGGCGTGATCCCCGGAACGTAATCCCCACGTAAGCTGTGGGCTTACTGTATAAGGTAAAGGGACCCCTGACCGTTAGGTCCAGTCATGACCGACTCTGGGGTTGCGGCGCTCATCTCGCTTTACTGGCTGAGGGAACCGGCATACAGCTTCCGGGTCATGTGGCCAGCATGACTAAGCTGCTTCTGGCGAACCAGAGCAGCGCACAGAAATGCCGTTTACCTTCCCGTCGGAGTGATACCTATTTATCTACTTGCACTTTGACGTGCTTTCGAACTGCTAGGTTGGCAGGAGCAGGGACCGAGCAATGGGAGCTCACCCCGTCGCGGGGATTCGAACCGCCGACCTTCTGATCGGCAAGCCCTAGGCTCTGTGGTTTAACCCACAGTGCCACCCGCATTACTGTATAGGAAGTTCTAAACTTGCTGGTGTGTGTTTGGGGAGGAAACAGCTCACCTGGCGTTGTCTGTGCTGGCCCACTTCCCTTGGTTTTCCTCAGGAATCTTAGAGTATAATTAGATGCTACAACAGAAATGTGCTGCTGTTGCTTCTCGCTTCTCCTCTCCCCTGTTTAATTCAGTTGAGGGAAACCTTTGGCCCTCCAGATGTTGCCGAACTGCAACTCCCATCATCCCTGCCCATTGCCCAAGCTTGTCGGGACTGATGGGAGTTGTAGTTCAGCACCATTGGCTGGCAGGGCAAAGGTTGCCCACACCTGCCCTAACTGAACACCATGTGAGAGATGGCTTCATGTTTTGCTTTGGCTTGCTGTTGGCTGCACATCACTTGCAGTCCAGTCCAGCAGTCCATAACAAGAGGTTATGAAGAAGGAAGCGGAAGTGTGCAGAAGGGACACTCCTTCCTGTTTCCTAAGCCCTTGTGCCCTCCATTGGCCCTGCGTCAGAGGGAGAAGAGGTTCCTTTGCAAGGTAAGTGGAAGGCTTTTTCATGCATAGCAAAGCCTGGTGTGCCGAAAGTCCCCACCCCTTAGCAGAGACTATCTGAGTTTGCATATGCCTGCCTAGCTAAATTATGTGTCTGAATGTGTGTGTGTGTGTGTGTGTGCGCGCGCGCATGCGCACACCCAAGGAGGTGTGTGTTCTCCACATCCAACACCAGCATGTGGCTTTTGGAGAGCTGCCCCTGTAGCCTTATTGGAGTTCACCGATTGGGTCTGCGTTGCTCCCGGACAGGAGGAAGGAAGTCAAATGGCACCGAGGGTTGGTTCAGAGAAAGAGTTCTTTATTTCTGTTTTCCGGAACAGCAGAAAGGCACTTGCATGGTCAGTCCACAGCAAGTCCAAAGAAATGAGAAATTTCATGCAGTATATATATCATCCAGGCACCCTCTCCCTCCTTCCCCAGGAATCCAACCACATCAGCCTATACATGCAGGTTGACATCACATATGTTCCTGCTCCGATATTCTTAACCATAAACGGGTATTCCTTCCTGTACTTCTGACCATAAAAGGGTATTCTTGTTCCTACTCTTATCTTGGAGCAAGAGGTCACCAACTCCAAGAACACACTCTGGCGCTGTTCCCGGACTAGGTCTGTGCGTCAGAGTGTGGTAAGATAAGACCCAGACATCTCATCCCTACTCCACTGGAACAGCCAAGGTCATCCTTGCCGTCACAAACTGATAAAGGAGAGGGCTCTGAGCACTTGTTTATACAGCCGGGGTTTTGTTTATACATTGACTCAGAGCTCAAGTTAATGGATTTTAGCTAAGGAAAAATAGGGATTTTGGTGCCCATTTCAAAACTGCCTGCACAGTCAGTTTTTGGGTTTGGGAAACCCATTCCTTCACCCCCAGGCCCCAAAAGGTCAACCACCTATTTTAGAGCTGTGTTGGTCCACTGGATGACCTGGTCAGTTGCTGAATTAGCTGATGATCTTTCCAATGCTGTCTAGGCTGCAATTCCTTCATCAGATGGGCTCTCTCAGTAGCACTGAAATCTGGTCACAAGTAATCCCAGTTTGAGACTCCTGGTGCCTTACAGAACCCTGTCTCTTGGGCTGGTTCATATGTCACTTATGGCTCTTATCAATTCACACAAGTAGTCTACTCATTGTGAGCAATCTATCCGAGAAGGAAGGAGCACGCATAATACTGAAAATCAACTTGTGTGGGTAAGGCGTTTTTTGTTACAGCACACATCCTGCTCACAGAAGGTGATCTGGGGTATGACACTCATCCCCAGGTAAATTATACTACTCATGTCCATAGTCCAGCGGTCAGCAACCTTTTTCAGCCATGGGCCGTCCCTCAGACCATGTGGTTGGCCGGACAGTATTTTGAAAAAAATAATGAATGAATTCCTATGCCCCACAAATAACCCAGAGATGCGTTTTAAATAAAAGGACACATTCTACTCATGTAAAAACACGCTGATTCCTGGACCGTCCACGGGCTGGATTGAGAAGGCGATTGGGCCACATCCGGCCCATGGGCCTTAGGTTGCCTATCCCTGCAGATCTGGTGAGCCAAATGATGGCAGAAATTAGGTCTGATTTTTAGATGTAGAGAGGGCCAACGTTTACTCCAATATCAGCTTCTGGCAGAGCTAGGCGAAAGCTGGAAACAGCTGTAAGAAAGCCACACACACAACACACACACCCCACGACAAAGTTTAGGAAGGAGAATTGGTCTGATACTTTGAAGAAACTTGCATTGACAAATGGCTAGATCCTTGGGTTTTTTAAAAAATAATAATAACTAAAAACACGGCTTAATTTAAGATTGCTAAATCTTATTACCCAGATCCTGATTTCCAGTGTTGTGTCACTGAAATGACACAAATGGTGAAAAAGAACTGCTCTAGCCATATGCAGAATGTTTTCTCCTCACTAGTGAGTAACTATATCTAGCGTCGTTCTGCCCGGACACTGAGGTCCAGCGCTGAGGGCCTTCTGGCGGTTCCCTCGCTGCGAGAAGCCAAGTTACAGGGAACCAGGCAGAGGGCCTTCTCGGTAGTGGCACCCGCCCTGTGGAACACCCTTCCACCAGATGTCAAAGAGAAAAATAACTACCAGATTTTTAGAAGACATCTGAAGGCAGCCCTGTTTAGGGAAGCTTTTAATATTTAATAGGTTATTGTATTTTAGTGTTTTGTAGGAAGCCGCCAAGAGGGGTATAAATAAATTATTATTATTATTATTATTATTATTATTATTATTATTATTATTATTATTATTGCATCCATACATCTGGGATGGGGTTGGGTTCCAAGTTGAAGACGAAACCCTGATCATAATTCTTCTCTGTGTTGCTCTGCTGACTAATCTCAGACAAGGATCAAACCCCATTTACGCATAAGATTCAAGCCTCAGTGATAGCTTACCACTCCCAGGTTTTTTCCTTTCTGTCAGTGCTTGTTAGGAACATAATCATCTTGATCAGCTGAGCCAACTCATATGATTCATTTGGGATTCTGCTAAAGTGTTCAGTTACTGATTGTGATTATGCCAGATACCTCAGGAGAGCGTACCCAGGAGACGAGACACATCATTTCAAAACATCCCAGAGGGTTCAAGATAACTCAGCTACAGCAAAACAAGGCAAGAAGCTGCCATTCAAAAAGCACATTTGCAAAGAACCTTTGCTAATTAGGATGTGTATCTGGCTAGCTTGCCCACCATCAGATGCCTTTTGGGGGTGGAGGGGGTTGAATAGCTTAGCCTCGGCCGTTTCAGATCTGCATAACCCTAAATGAATTATGCGGGGGAAATGGAGCAGCACCCCAATTTTGAGAAACTATTCCTTGAGCTGTGCTGACCCTGACAGCAATGGGGACCCGAATGACTCCTCATTCTTAACCTGCAGCGCACCTCAATGTGCCTTAATGGGATAGAGCTCAAATGATGGCTTCGTAGTACTGTTGGTGCTGAGATTTTATGTGAAGTACATGGCGCTGTGGGTTAAACCACAGAGCCTAGAACTTGCTGATCAGAAGGTCGGTGGTTCGAATCCCTGCGATGGGGTGAGCTGTCATTGTTCGGTCCCAGCTCCTGTCAACCTAGCAGTTCAAAAGCATGTCAAAGTGCAAGTAGATAAATAGGTACCGCTCTGGTGGGAAGGTAAACGGCATTTCTGTGCGCTGCTCTGGTTCACCAGAAGCGGCTTAGTCATGCTGGCCACATTACCCGGAAGCTGTACGCAGGCTCCCTTGCCCAATAAAGCGAGATGAGCGCCGCAACCCCAGAGTTGGTCACAACTGGACCTAATTGTCAGGGGTCCCTTTACCCTTTACCTTACATCCGGTAAGTCAGGGTTTTTATGTGTCCTTCTCGGCCAAAACAGCTGAGGAATTTCTAGGGAAACCAAAAATATCAATGAGTAATGAAAACCATCAGATGAATTTGCACAAATACATATTGAATTTGTGAAGGATCCTTTTCTTAGGATAAAGGACTGGAATAGATCACATCCATGGGATGCTGTCTAGCCCTGGGGTGGGGGGAAAGTGGTCCTCAAGATGTTGCTGGACTACAACTCCCATGATCCCCAGCCAGCAGAGCCAGTGGTCAAGGATGGTGGGAGTTGTAGTCTAGCACCATCTCTGGTTGGTCAAAGGTTCCTCACTCCTAGTGTAGCCATTTGATTCTGTGCTCCTCGGGGTGTGTTGTCTCCCTTTATGCAAATCTGCACTCTTTGTCTAGGGCTGTGGATTGATTATTAGGGTCACTTTTTATTTAGAAGAGAATAATAATAATAATTTATTTATATCCCGCCCTCCCCAGCCGAAGCCGGGCTCAGAGCGGCTAACAACAGTAAAATAATACAACATTCTAAAATCATTCATTATAAAATCATTTCAGAATCAAATTAATGGCAACCATTGGGCTGGAGTTCTATGAGGATTACAGAAGGAGGGGGTCAGACTGTGCCTCAGCCAAAGGCCTGGTGGAACAGCTCTGTCTTGCAGGCCCTGCGGAAAGATGTCAAGTCCCGCAGGGCCCTAGTCTCTTGTGACAGAGCGTTCTACCAGATCAGAGCCACGGCCGAAAAAGCCCTGGCTGCAGTTGAGGCCAGCCTAACCTCCCTGTGGCCCGAGACCTCCAAGATGCTTTTGTTTGAAGACCGTAAGGTCTTCCGTGGGACATACCAGGAGAGGCGGTCCCGTAGGTATGAGGGTCCTGGGCCGTATAGGGCTTTAAAGGTTAAAACCAGCACCTTAAACCTGATCCTGTACTCCACCGGGAGCCAGTGCAGCTGGTATAAGAACTGATTCCATATAAATTTACCTATTTCAAAGCAGATAACTGTTTTTACAAAGGCAACAAACTTCTCAGATTAAGAGGGATGCGTCTAAATAAAAGGGATGTGGAGGTATCTGATAGATTGACTCAGAACCCTCTATACTCATATGCCACCAAGAAGCATGGGTTAACACAGCTGGTGGGATCAGCAGAATCTGCACAAGTGATTAACAGATCTGCACTTCGTTTTTTACAGACACCGTATGCCATACTTCCCAATTTAGCAAGGAAACTGCTGTTGAGTTGCATCTTACCCCGGCCAATGGATAATTGTTGAAAAAGTCATATTAAATAAATTGCCTGATTGAACTGAAAGCACCTAGATCATTCCTATCAACCCTTCAGCATTTAAAAGCCTTTTGCAAGCCTTAAACATCCCCATTCCCTCCTACCCACCCACTCCATGTTCAATGAAATGAATCAGTTCATTAGAGCAATTAGCTTTTCATCTTTCATATTGTCTTAATCTGGATAAAGCGCTAATGGGGAACAAAAATGGTCATGTTCTCAGTGGGTATCAGTTTTCATAATCCCGCTGCCTTCAGGCGTGTTAGATGGATTCACCAAAAGAACTTGATTGATTACTCTAGAGACGGAGGTAGCCCTGAGGAACAAATATGAGCAGTTAGAGGAATTCTGATGGGCAAGTGTTAGAAGTCAGAATGGCAAGGGGGTTGTTAGGGTCAGACTTCAAGCAGCTATAATTTTTCAACGGCAACATTCTTGGCTGCAAAATGCTTTCCACGTAGGAGAGGATAAAAAGACGAAGAGCTTCCGCTTGGACGAGAGGTGGTGGGACTGAATTATCAGCATTTAACTTATAATGAGCAGTTTGCAAAGAGCAAGTGGTGTCTGCAGCCTTTTTAAAAATAAAAATGTGCTGGAATCAAAATGAAATTTTAACACATGGCAGATTTAAAATAAAACAAGGCCGTATGTTTTTCATGATACACGGGGTTAGCTTCATTAACGCTTCAGGTATCCGTAATCCTTTTAACATTTACAGTAACATTTACAGGATGGAGTACTCTGTTTAATACAGTGAGCTGACAGAACTTGTGGAGGCATCTAGCTTGGAGCACCTCAAGCAATCTTAGATGCTGCAAGGAGAGCTCCCAACCTGTGAGTTGGCCTCCTCCGGCCATTTTCAGACTGGAAGGGGCATGCTTTCCTAAAGTACAGGGGCCAAATGTGCCAGATTGAGCCCTGGCGTTTGGGCCCTGCTCCTTCCCAAGTCTTCCACCCAACTTTCCCTTCTCCTGACTTGAGGCCAAATGGGAGTTCTTGCTCCAACAGATGGGAGAGGAGGGCAGGGGCAAAAGGACCCAGGGGGAAGTGAGGCAGAAAAAGTAATCGAAAAGGCAGTGTACATTGCTGGGGGTGCGATACACAGGGAGTCTCGGCCAATCAACAGTTCCCTGTGATGCCAAATAATATCTTCTGGGTGTGTCCTGAAGAGATTTTCAGGGGCCAGAGAGAGAGAGACCAGGGGTCCACATTTTTCCTGTGGGCCTGAGGTTCCCCTTCCCTGCGTCCCAGAAAGCAGCTTTGTCCACATTCTAACTTCTTTATGAGTTGGTGGCATCCTGTGTCCAAAGCTGAGATGGATTATATGTACAGCCGTACCTCGGAAGTCGAACAGAATCAATTCCGGAAGTCTGTTTGTATTCCAAAATGTTTGACTTCCAAAGCGTGGCTTCTGATTGGCTGCAGGGAGCTCCCTCAGCCAATCAGAAGCCGTCGAAGCCCTGTTGGACGTTCAGCTTCCAAAAGAACACTCACTTACTTCTGGGTTTCGATTGTTCGGGAGCCAAAACGTACAAGTTCTGGGGCGTTTGAGAACCAAGGTATGACTGTATAGAGACCGAGAGACCGACAATCTCATGTGGAAGTTCTCAGTATGTAGCACAACCCAGAGGTTGTCAGGCTGACACGAAAATATTTTGTTTTTGTATGAAGCTCTGTCCAAAACATTTCAACTTGGCTGGGTTCCTTTAAACATTTAAATTTGGCAAGAGGTTTTCTTTTTCTTTTTTTAGCCCTTATATAAACTCAAAAGAGTTTGCAAAAAGAAAGCTGGTTGTCATTGATCTGGCTGTACCAAATGCTAAGCCTGCGCAACAGGAGAATTACACAATATCTCTGTGTGTGGTTGCAATTCATTCCAGGCATTCAGAGAAAAGGGAGAAATGTTTGGCCTAGTTCACATAGAAAGGTGAACCTACCTTACCGTATGAAACAATAGGCAAACAGAAACATAGTCACCCTTCCATATGATGCATCTGTTAGTGAAAATAACATTAAAACGCATCACATTAGGGGAAACGGCTTGACAAAAATATATATGCATGCATTAGGCAAAATTGCTTGCAGAAGTGATCTTATTCAGAGAAATTCGCACTATAAAGCTGATGAAGTTTCATGAAGACCTTTGTGGGGGGGTGAGGGGGTGGGAATTACGACCTGCTGTGGAAATGTCAAATACCGAACTTAAGAGTGGAAAAACGAGAAACCGAAATCGAGAAACCGAAATTGACCCATCGCTCTCAGAAAAAACTGAGGAATATTGAATAGAATGTCAGACATGGACCTTGGAGAACCAGGCTTAAATTTCAACCCTGCCATTGAGTCCATGGAACGGTGCTGAGATCGAGACAGGGCTGGGCGTGGGCAGCCGTCTAGAGAGAGCCGTGAGCCATTGGGCAAGCGACTAATCTGAGAGCCAGTGTGGTGTAGTGGTTAAGAGCGGTGGACTCGTAATCTGGTGAACCGGGTTCGCTTCCCCGCTCCTCCACATGCAGCTGCTGGGTGACCTTGGGCCAGTCACACTTCTCTGAAGTCTCTCAGCCCCACGCACCTCACAGAGTGTTTGTTGTGGGGGAGGAAGGGAAAAGAGATTGTTAGCCGCTTTGAGACTCCTTCAGGGGAGTGAAAGGCGGGATATCAAGTCCAAACTCTTCTCTTCTAATCTGGACTGGAGCAAGAGGCAGGCCTGAGGCAAACCCAAGGATGCAGGAAGATATCAGAGACCAGGAAGACTGTGTTGCTTGAGGAAAGGCTCACTGAAGCAGAAATCCCTCTTATAGGACCCAAGGGGGTGAGCCTCTGCAGGTGGAGTCAGTCCAGGGCCTGATGACTGCAACCTGCAGTTCAATGGCCCACCACACGGGGCAGCGGACCATAGATCCCAGCAGCACCTGACAGATAACTGCCCTCTCCCCAGCGTAACAGGCAGGGTGAGCTCTACCATTTGACAAAAGTGAGGCAGCTTTTTATTTAATTTTATATTGTATTTAATTTTATATTTTATTTAATTTATTTATTTAAATTTAAATAAGTTATTTAATTTTATATTTTGATTTTCCTAGAATTGGAGTGAGGAAAAGGAGGGCCTTTTGCATGTTCTGCCTCAGGCATCAAATGTGTTGAGCTGCGCTGACACACAAGTTTGTCGTGAAGGTAACCCCAAATAGACGCATGAGCTCCTTGGAATGAAAGGAGGGGGGTGCAAACTAAAGAAGCAGATTTCCAGTTATCTCCCCTAGCCATAGGGCTGCTCTTGAGTAAATGGTAGCCTCTGTGCTTATGTGGGGGATTTTGTAAACTACAGTGGTACCTCGGGTTAAGAACTTAATTCATTCTGGAGGTCTGTTCTTAACCTGAAACTGTTCTTAACCTGAGGTACCCCTTTAGCTAATGGGGCCTCCTGCTGCCACCGCCGGACGATTTCTGTTCTCATCCTGAAGCAAAGTTCTTAACCCGAGGTACTATTTCTGGGTTAGCGGAGTCTGTAACCTGAAGCGTCTGTAACTGGAAGTGTTTGTAACCCAAGGTAATTTCCTTCCATCCAAAGTGAGGAACATCTCACAGTAATCCAAAGATGGCATGGGGAAAAGTCAGTTCCTACGGGACTGCCTCTCCTGGTATGTCCCACAGAGAAACTTACGGTCTTCAAATAAAAACATCTTGAAGGTCCCAGGCCACAGAGAGGTTAGGCTGGCCTCAACTAGAGCCAGGGCTTTTTCGGCTGTGGCTCCGATCTGGTGGAACACTCTGTCACAAGATACCAGGGCTGTGCGGGACTTGACATCTTTCCGCAGGGCCTGCAAGACAGAGATGTTCCACCAGGCCTTTGGCCAGGGCACAGCCTGACTCCCTCCTTCGGCAATCTTCGCGGAGCTCTGGCCCAATGGTTGCCAGTGGTTTGTTTTGAATTAATTTTATAATGAATGATTTTAGAGTGTTGTGTTGTACTGTTGTACTGTTTTATTGTTGTTAGCCGCCCTGAGCCCAGCTTCATCTGCGGAGGGCGGGATATAAATAAATTATTATTATTATTATTATTTCTCTTTGTTTCCCCACTCCCCAATGTAAAAATAATTATCTCAGGGTAAGACCTGTATGCACCTCCCTCAAAACTCTGATGCGTACCTTCAAAATACAGACATCATCTGTAACAAGCATGTTTGGAAAGATAATTGTGGTGTGCCACCTTTCCCCTTCCTCCTCTGCCCTTAAATGCAGAATAATTTTCTGCAATCTTTTTTTTCTTCCTGAAGCTTCTCTTGGGAGATGACAAGAGTCCCTTGCATTGCTGGCGCAAGGCTGGTGCCAAACGCTCCCTTCGCCCATTTCCCTGCTAATGCAAAATAGTCTTGGCTTAAGTCTCCGCTGTAAATCACCGTTCTTTTGGCCATTAATCTCGAGAACACCCTGCTATATTTTATTAAGGTAATTGTACGGCTTTAAAAGGCTCTCGTAGCAGGCTTCCCAGAACTCTGCGGCAGCTTCAAAGCTTCTCTGCATTTTTGTGTCCAAATGCTAGAAGAAGATGCAGTGCTGTGCATGTTTCTGTCAGCCCCTGGAGTCACTGATATCTGCTCAAGGGCACTGCAGTCAGCCTTCTTTACGGCTGCTTCTGCATTCTGCGGCAGATTATGGCCACATATATATAAGGTTTTTCTCCGGTGGGCAGGGCACGTTGCAAGGCATCACATGAGTGTGACTAAACCCAGGCTGTTCAGCAGCCAGAGCTTGAACAGAGGGCCTGGGATATTTGTTTTTTGACTCATTCTCTCAGACTGTGCTGGAATAATCAAATAAGCATGCAGAATAGACTGAACCACATTGTTGCTGTTTAGTCATTTAGTCTTGTCCGACTCTTCGTCACCTCATGGGCCAGAGCACGCCAGGCACTCCTGTCTTCCACTGCCTCCCGCAGTTTGGTCAAACTCATGCTGGTAGCTTCGTTAACACTGTCCAACCATCTCGTCCTCTGTTGTCCCCTTCTCCTTGTGCCCTCCATCTTTCCCAACATCAGGGTCTTTTCCAGGGAGTCTTCTCTTCTCATGAGTTGGAGCCTCAGGTTCAGGATCTGTCCTTCCAGTGAGCACTCAGGGCTGATTTCCTTCAGAATGGATACGTTTGATCTTCTTGCAGTCCACGGGACTCTCAAGAGTCTCATCCAGCACCAGAATTCAAAAGCATCAATTCTTCAGCGATCAGCCTTCTTTATGGTCCAGCTCTCACTTCCATACATCACTACTGGGAAAACCATGGCTTTTACTATACGGACCTTTGTCGGCAAGGTGATATCTCTGCTTTTTAAGATGCCTTCTAGGTTTGTCATTGCTTTTCTCTCAAGAATCAGGGGTCTTTTAATTTTGTGGCTGCTGTCACCATCTGCAGTGATCATGGAGCCCAAGAAAATAAAATCTCTCACTGCCTCCATTTCTTCCCCTTCTATTTGCCAGGAGGTGATGGGACCAGTGGCCATGATCTTCGTTTTTTTGATGTTGAGTTGAACCACATTAAGGCAGCCCATAACAGCAGATGGAGTGCGTCCGGTACTCAGCTATAAGTCATCATCGCTGAGTTTGCCATTGCCGCAACTCACACAGTTGAGCAAGGGGGTCCTGCCCCATGGCACTGGGCCAGGGGCGGGCTTTGGTTGTTGTTGTTTTTTGCAATATGGCACCCTGTGCGAGGCCAAAATTTGACACCCCCAAACAGATCATCACAATTATGCGTATTCTCCATTTGGCGTCCCCTTCGCTTGGCACCCTGTGGAACCACCTACACTGTCCTAAATCTGGCACTGCACTGGAGCACAACTGGTACACTAGTGTCTGGACTCCATCCCAGTCGCACTGGTGGATTTTGGTTGCTACTCCACTGTGCGGTGCAGTGCTATGAATATACCTGAAGGAACGTCTCCATCCCCATCATCCAGCCGAGACACTGAGGTCCAGCTCCAAAGGCCTTCTGGTGGTTCCCTCACTGCACGAAGCGAAGTTACAGGGAACCAGGCAGAGGGCCTTCTCGGTAGTGGCGCCCGCCCTGTGGAACGCCCTCCCATCAGATGTTTAAGGAGATAACTGTACAACTTTTAGAAGACATCTGAAGGTAGTTTTTAATGTTTTACTGTGTTTTTGTACAGTATTTGCTGGATGCTGCCCAGAAACACTGGGGCAACCCAATAAGCCGGACAGGCTACAAATAATAAAATTATTATGATGGTGATGTTTGGAACACATGCACCCTGGAAAAAGAATGTTACTCCTGCTCCTCTCTCATACTATACTTAAAGCAGATACAGAGAAAGGGGCTGTTAATTCAGGGGTTTAAGAAGCACCTAACAACCTTTTCGTGGCAGAGAAGGGCACACCATTACTGTTTGCTTTAAATAAACTATGCTTCAGAAAGCTGCCATGCAGGGAGTGGCATGTGGGTTTGCAGATCTGTTGTTGCTGTGGGGTGGCAAGGGTAGAAGAGACAATCTCATGCCCAGAAGCACATTTCTGTATCCCAGCTTCACACAACTTGGGCTTCAGCCTTGCTACTGAAAATAGTTCATCCCTAGTGAACCCTGGCACAAACGAGGTGTTGGATTTTGATAATTGGGGGACAGCTCAAGTGTTGCTTTGCCCTATATGGAGGATGGCAAACAGGGAGTCCATAAGTTTGCCCTGGGCTTCCTTGGCTGCCTGCTCTCCCAATACTGCCTCAACTTGGGAGTGTGGGGTGATCAGGAGAAGGCAGGAGACACCCTTTTCATTTTCCAGTTGGAGGGACAGCTGTAAGGTGCAGTGCCTTCTCACAGAGCTCTGGCGCTGGGGTAGGGAGTGTTTAACTGCCCTCTGTCTTTGTCTTCCTCCCAGTGATATTTTCCCAGTTAAATGACAGCCCCAAGCTACTAATAACCTGTTCTTTGGGGGGCAGGGAGGTAACATAGGGGCTTGTATTGCGCCCAGGAAGGCTATTCACAAAAGTGGAAGTGGGGGTGCTTTAGATCAGGGAAGCTGTCTATGTGATAAAGGTAAAGGCAAAGGGACCCCTGACCATTAGGTCCAGTCGTGACCGACTCTGGGGTTGTGGTGCTCATTGTGCTTTATTGGCCGAGGGAGCCGGCGTGCAGCTTCCAGGTCATGTGGCCAGCATGACTAAGCCGCTTCTGGCGAACCAGAGCAGCGCACGGAAACGCCGTTTACCTTCCCGCTGGAGCAGTACCTATTTATCAGCTTGCACTTTGATGTGCTTTCGAACTGCTAGGTTGGCAGGAGCAGGGACCGAGCAACGGGAGCTCATCCCGTCGCGGGGATTCGAACCGCTGACCTTCTGATCGGCAAGTCCTAGGCTCTGTGGTTTAACCCACAGCACCACACAGTTCAAAAGAAGAGCACCTTTATTAAAGAGGGGGAAATATTGGAAGAGCCAACAGACCTCATTCTTTTCAGTTCCCCTGACCTTGTTGGTTTTGAATAAAGGGGTGCCTGCCTGAGTCAAATTATCCTGTGCCAGAGGTCAGAGGCGATCAACCTGTCTTGCTATAAACCATGCTGGTTTCGTGTATGATTTCAGCCTAATCTCAGGAAAATCATCTAGAAAGGTCAGCACAGCGGCTCTGCACGTCCTTTCCCTGGCTCTCAGATGGATGTTTTAAAGCCTTCTACCTTTGGCACTCTTAATGCAAATGCCATTATCTCTCTTTTCTGATATTCCCAGCCATTTTCAGCTGCTACGTGAAATGTACTGTGGAGGTGTCCTGTGCATCGATTAAAATGCAGCCTTCCCCTTTCAAGATTTATAAATGATCCTTCCAGTGATTCGAGAAAGGCTGGGAGAAGCAGGAAAACAGCCATTTCATAAGACATCACTTAATAATGGCTTTATTGTTATTGCTCAGATAGTCAACATTGAACAGCTGTAATTCAGGACATGTTTAGGAAGCCCCCTACCTCCCCCCCACCCAAAAAAACATAATATTGATGACATTTTTTCCTCAATTTTGCTTCCTAACCTTGTCATATGTTTTGAAATATTAACCGAATTTGATCAAAATACGTGTGTGGTATTTCAGCTTATAGGTTATATCTAATGCTCTGATGTGCATAGACTTTCCCTTCCTACCCCCTGTAGCCCCTGGAGTGATTGTGTGTGTGTGTGTGTGTGTGTGTGTGTGTGTGTGTGTGTGGTGGCTGCAGATTTTGAAGGGTACACAGAGGGTTGCTGTAGGGAAGAGAGGAAGGGAAAATCTTCTGTGCCAGCAGCAGTCTGTCTCATGCATGCAGCAGCAACAGTATTGCACTTAACGTCTTATGTTTAAATGTTTGCAGCTGCTATTAAAACAACAGCAAAGGATTGACATATCCACTCCCCAAATTAGCTCTTGAAACAATGCACGTGCTTAGTTGCTTAAGTCAGAGGCAAATTGTGTTGGGTGGGTTTAATGCAGATACTAAAATCTTGAGGGGACAATGCATTATTATAACAACCTGTTGGTCAGTCAGAGTCCTGCTCCATTTGTGTTATGTACTGAAGTTCTCACCCTGGGCCAGTAGGGGGATACTGTAGATAGTTTTCACTCAGGTCCACATATGCAAATAAGGGATTGAAATAGTTCAGTGATTGGATAGTTACAGAAAATGGTTACTGTTGCGTTCTAGTGGAGCTCTATATAAGCAGGCTGGCTGAACCCTTCAGTTCAGTTCTGTTCTGGCCTGTGAATAAACAAGAGCTGTGTCGTCTGATATGTTGTTGTTGTTTAGTCGTGTCCGACTCTTCGTAACCCCATGGACCAGAGCATGCCAGGCACTCCTGTCTTCCACTGCCTCCCGCAGTTTGGTCAAACTCATGCTGGTAGCTTCGAGAACACTGTCCAACCATCTCATCCTTTGTCATCCCCTTCTCCTTGTGCCACCCATCTTTCCCAACATCAGAGTCTTTTCCAGGGAGTCTTCTCTTCTCATGAAGTAGCCCAAGTATTGGAGCCTCAGCTTCAGGATCTGTCCTTCCAGTGAGCACTCAGGGCTGATCTCCTTAAGAATGGATAAGTTTGATCTTCTTGCAGTCCATGGGACTCTCAAGAGTCTCCTCCAGCACCTTAATTCAAAAGCATCAATTCTGATATGTTCACCCACAACTTAACAGTTTGAATGTTATACAGTTTGAATGAATGGAGGCTGCCTGACTGAAAGATCTTTTCCCAGCTACATCCTCAAACCCATTAAGATGGGATGTTTGGGGGTAGAAACCTATAAAAATCTTGACCCGCCGATGCAAAAGCAACAAAGTCCTCCAGGGGATTTGCAACAGCTCGGATATGTGCAAACTCACAGCAGTCTCCACCTTATGGAATAAATGGAGGAAAAACAATAGGCAAGATGTTTCTGTGTGTGAAATGCTTCTTTGCAACACATTGCATTGTTAGAGGATGCGACACCTACATCAGCCTGTGAATCAATGTGTGCTAGCCATGTTGAGCCCTGGGGTAACAGCATAGCTTCTTCCAGCAATATTACAAATTGGCCTGCCAGTTATCCCGAAGCCAGTGGGATTAAACTGCCTTCACATGCAAGTACCATAGCTGCACTGGCAAGCTGGATCATGCTGAGAGAATGAAACACTCCTTTGTTTTGTGTTAAAAAAAGAAATCACACTAAAAGATAGCATTGGAAAGATGTGCATCACAGTGTAATTGTAGGCTGACCCTTCGCTCTCTCCATTCTCTGGTGATCAGATTTTATATTGTGTTCGTCCTGGCCAACAAATGTGCTGCATAATCCCATTCCCAAGCACTGCGATATGAATCGGCTAGAAACTGCATTGATGGTTACCCATCTATTGCTCCCAGATTTAGGGGAAGAACAGCAGGCAGGCTATGAAGCCTGCTAGAAGCTGTTGCCACCACGGTGACAGGAACCCTCGTGTATCAACAGTCAGTGGTAATTCAAAATCACAAGATTTGCTCATTTGGGAGGGGACCGACTTGGCCTGCTAATCGTGCCCCGCAAGGACTGGTTCCTGAATCCCCAAACAATTCCCCACTAAGTAAGTTTATGGCTTCACTACAGGACTGGACAGGGAAAGGAAATGGGATTGTGAAGGATAAAGCTTTTGATCAAACGCACAAGTGCCGGCAACATTAGCAAAGGGAATAGAGAAAATTGCTAGCGGAGTAAATAGCTTTTTGTGTAAATGTTCTCCTTATTCAAATTTCCCCCAGTGTATTTTTTTTTCCTTTTAAGGCCCGGAGAGTGAATTTTCTTTAGAAAACATTGATTAACTGATACCCTCACACAGTTCCCCGTGACTTTACACACACACACACACAACTGCAGAGAAGAGAGAAGAGCAAAGTCTCTGTGTCACATTTGCACCAACCACACATTTGCAGTTCTTAGCGGTTTCTTTCCTTGCACCCAACAGATGGTTCTCAGTGTCAGCTCTTGAAGGAAGAGGAGGAGGAGAAGGGTCTAGACTGGTAGGAAGTGGGAAACCGGGGAGGGGGCACCGCAGTACAACAGTAGGCACATGGTCTTACGTTCTTCGCACAGCAAGTAAGCCCCACACGCTCAATTTGAGGGGATTTTCTGTTCCCTCATAGCAGCCTCTTGTACATTCATTGTGGGAGGTCTGCATTCAGAAATTGCTTTCCATGCACAGATTATCCCTCGCTCAATTGGGGCAGTAAATTTTTTTCTCCCCAGTTAAATATGTGAGAAGAACCGAGAAACTTGAGAGAATCACATTTCTGGCCTGAAACAAAGAGGCAGAAAGGAAGGTATGGAGTACAAGATGGGAGAGAACTCTTCCACCTCAATTACCGTATTTTTTGCTCTATAGGACGCAACCAACCATAGGACGCACCTTGTTTTAAAGGGGGAGAACAAGAAAAAAAATTCTCCCCCTCTCTGCTCAGTGCCCCTTCATCGAAGCGGCAGGAGAAACGGAGCCCCTTCCATTTCTCCTCCCACTTGGCTGAAGGGGCGCTGCACAGCTCTCCCTCTCTGCTGAAGCCAGGAGAGTCTTGCTCTCCCGGCTTCAGCGAAAGCAACGCGAAGCCTCCGGAGCGTGGAGGGAGCATTACCTCTGCGCTTTGGAGGCTTTGTGTTGCTATCGCTGAAGCCAAGGAGCCTGCATTCGCTCCATAGGATGCACAACATTTCCCCTTAATTTTTGGAGGGGAAAAAGTGCGTCCTATAGAGCGAAAAATACGGTAATTAGCTAGCGTGTTTCTTCACTGCCCAACGCCTGGTTTGTAGAGAAAGGGATAAGCACCCCAAAAGATTTTGCTGGTGGTGAGTTTCATTGACGGTGGAGGCCTCGGCTTTTGTTAACAGGCAGCCAGACCCCAAACCGGCAGTTGCCAGGGGAAATGGACCGTTCAAAAAAGAACATTTGTGCGTTTTCAAAAATTCGAGCCATGCAAAAGTTCAGTTCTGTTTGGTGATGTAAAAACAATGTGGAAAATACCCCTAGAACCTCAGGCCCTGATCAAGCACGCCCATTTCTCTGCCCTCCCTGCTCCACCATTCTCTGCTGCTGCTCTTCACTGGGTTAATAATATGAAGTTATTTTAAAACACGGGTAACCCTTTCCTTGGGACGCAGGTGGCGCTGTGGGTTAAACCACAGAGCCTAGGACTTGCCGATCAGAAGGTCGGTGGTTCGAATCACCGCAACGGGGTGAGCTCCCGTTGCTCGGTCCCTGCTCCTGCCCACCTAGCAGTTTGAAAGCACGTCAAAGTGCAAGTAGATAAATAGGTACCGCTCTGGCGGGAAGGTAAACGGCATTTACATGTGCTGCTCTGGTTCGCCAGAAGTGGCTTAGTCATGCTGGTCACATGACCTGGAAGCTGTACGCCGGCTCCCTCGGCCAATAAAGCGAGATGAGCACCGCAACCCCAGAGTCGGTCACAACTGGACCTAATGGTCAGGGGTCCCTGTACCTTTACCTTTAACCCTTTCCTGGCAAGTCATGTGAAGCTACTACCACTGTTCAGATAAGGGTGGCAATGCCAAGAGTATCCAGTGCAACATGGAGGGAATGCATGGGCGTGTTGTAGCGGCAGGTCCTTTGCATGCAAATCATAGTATCCCAATTAAAGGTAAAAGGACCCCTGATCATTAAGTCCAGTTGTGAATGACTCTGGGGTTGCGGCACTCATCTCGCTTTACTGGACAAGGGAGCCGGCGTTTGTCCACAGACAGCTTCCAGGTCATGAGCAGCGCACGGAAATGCCATTTACCTTCCCGCTGGAGCAGTACCTATTTATCTACTTGCACTTTGACGTGCTTTCGAACTGCTAGGTTAGCAGGAGCAGGGACCCAGCAACGGGAGCTCATCCCGTCGCAGGGATTCGAACTACCGACCTTCTGATTGGTAAGCCCTAGGCTCTGTGGTTTAGACCACAGCACCACCCAAGCCCCAATATCCCAATTAGGCAGTTCTAATATTTTCTTTTAAAAAGCTCAGGTGAAGAGCACAGAGCAATCTAAGTTTTTTAAACGAGACACTAGACTGTCAATCTATACCAAATATTTCAAGATTCTGGATGGATGGATAGAATCTAATTTTGCATGTGAAGTCTCCAAAGTTTTGCATGTTAACTTAGCATTCTTTTAGGAGTCATTTGCTCACAATCTGTCCTTGCATGTGATTTGAGTATCCTCCAGCATTCCTCTGCCAGATTTTGGTCCATCTTGGGGTACCTGTGTGTGTGTATGTGTTCGTTCATGTTCCCACCACTGCTTTTATTTTCTTCTCTACTTCAGAGTTCTGTTTTCATTTCGTTTTTAATATAAAACCAGATTTGTCCTCAAAGCAACTCTGTGATGTAGGATGCTGTAATTCCTGTTTTTAAGTTGGGAAAATGAGGCAGCAAGTGACTTGCCCCATCAACCAGAATTTCTATAGCTCAGCAGGGAACTTGGATCTCAGGCCCAGCCCTCAATCCACAGGGCTACTCTGTAATTTTCTCTTTGTTTATTTCTTCCTCTGAATATGTGCTTTAAGAATTAATTCCTGGAGTGCAAGCCTTTGGCATTTGGCAAATTCCAGTGCGACGGGATGCATTTCTTATCTGCTAAATTATTCCTTCGTGTGCCGTGCGCCAACACGTCCCCCTGAAATGTAGGCTTTCCTGTGATGTGGGAAGACAAAAATTGCCCACCCAGCTTCTCAAACCACATGGCTGTAGTCATGACCTTCCATGAAGACAGCAGGCTCCTGTCAGCTGGAATGTCCACTAAAGGTCTTGTCTGCCACAGAACAGATCCGATTGAGATATGACTGGCACTGCAGTAAGCAGCTGGGGCACAACACACCAAAACTCGTGCTCAGTATATTACACTGAAGGCAAGGCCACTATGTTCCACAGGGAGAGGGGGTGAAATCCAGCCAAGAGGAGGCTTTTCCCTGCTGGATATATTATGAGGCATCTTGTCTTTGTTGGCCGAAGGAATGGATGACATTAGAGAATCCACATATTCTAGATCTAGAAGGTCATGATAATATTTTTGGTTGGCAAGCTTATTTATGGTATGAAAAGGTGAAAGTTCATAAAGGATTTACAAATCATGTAATTGGGGGCGGGAATTATAGAGTATGAATAAATGAGTAAATTAAGTTAATTTGGATATGCAGAAGATATGCAAAACAAATTTAAGGAACCGCAGAAAGAGGGAGAAAGAAGTCAAGTTTTGAAATGTCAAAATGATTGTAAAATTAGTGAAATGTATAAACTTGAAAAGTATGAATGAATAAAAATCCCTGGTGACAGCAAAAAAAGAGGGGGGGAATCTAGCCCAAGTCAAGCACAGTTTACTATAATAGGAACATTAGGCATGAACACTATTCTCCTCTTCCATTAAAACAGAAAATTGCTAACTTTGAATAGATCGTGTTCCTTCTGCTGATCCTATCCTCTTGGATCCAATGAGGTCACAAGGCTGAAAATCACTATTTGTTTTTAATGTATAACTGGCACATCAGGCACCCTCTTGAGCTCCCCCATCTTCCCCTTACTCAGTAATGCTGTCTGCGTTTGATTCTGCTTCCAAGAGGCACTTTTCAGCTCTCGATGCAGATGTTTCCATCTGGGTCTCTTGGTTCTGAAGTGGGATGAAAAATCTGATCTCACTTTTAAAATAATGACTTCCTGCAAATGTTATAGAGCTTCAACTTTTTTGTTGGGTTTTAAAAAACAACAACACCATACATGCTGTGTTCTAATTCCAGTTGTGACTAAACTGGAATTACCGTATTTTTTGCTCTATAAGACTCACTTTTTCCCTCCTAAAAAGTAAGGGGAAATGTGTGTGCGTCTTATGGAGCGAATGCAGGCTGCGCAGCTATCCCAGAAGCCAGAACAGCAAGAGGGATCGCTGCTTTCACTGCGCAGTGATCCCTCTTGCTGTTCTGGCTTCTGAGATTCAGAATATTTTTTGCTCTATAAGACACACCAGACCACAAGACGCACCTAGTTTTAGGAGGAGGAAAACAAGAAAAAAAATATTCTGAATCTCAGAAGCCTGTACAGCAACAGGGATCGCTGCACAGTGAAAGCAGTGATCCCTCTTGCTGTTCTGGCTTCTGGGATAGCTGCGCAGCCTGCATTTGCTCCATAAGATGCACACACATTTCCCCTTACTTTTTAGGAAGGAAAAAGTGAGTCTTATAGAGCAAAAAATGTGGTAATTATCCTTTGGATTTTGCACATGTCTGAATTTTGCACTTCGCTTCTCAGCTCAAAATACAAAAAGGGCATTTGAAATGCATATTCTAGAATAAGGTGCATTAAGAAATGCACACATAATGATGAGATGCTCGTGTAAAATGCGTTTTGTGACAAAAGATGCATTTTAAAGACTAATTTTATTGTGGGTGTTTTAAAAATTATGATTAATGTGAAAACAGAACCGGTAGACTTCATGCTAAATGGACACAGACTGGAGATAGACAGATCCACACCCCCCTTCTGAAATGACACTGACCATTTGTTACAAGTGACACTCTTTCCGACTTCCTCCTGCAGGAGATGAGTGTAGATGCCAAGAAATTTGCACTAATAATAATAATAATTTATTATTTATACCCCACCCATCTGGCTGGGCTTCCCCAGCCACTCTGGGCAGCTTAAAAAAATATATATTAAAATACTGTACTACATCAAACAGCGGGAAGGTAAACGGCGTTCCGTGTGCTGCGCTGGCTCGCCAGATGCAGCTTGTCACGCTGGCCACGTGACCCGGAAGTGTCTGCGGACAGCGCTGGCTCCCGGCCTATAGAGTGAGATGAGCGCACAACCCTAGAGTCTGGCAAGACTGGCCCGAACGGGAAGGGGTACCTTTACCTTTACCTTTACTACATCAAACATTAAAAGCCTCCCTAAAAAGGGCCGCCTTCAGATGCCTTCTAAAAGTCTGGTAGTTGTTGTTCTCTTTGACATCTGGTGGGAGGGCATTCCACAGGGAGGGCGCCACTACCAAAAAGGCCCTCTGCCTGCTTCCATGTAACTTGGCTTCTCACAGTGAGGGAACCACCAGAAGGCCCTTGGAGCTGGACCTCAGTGTCCGGGTAGAACGATGGGGTGGAGACGCTCCTTCAGATATACTGGACCGAGGCCGTTTAGGGCCTTTAAGGTCAGCACTAACGCTTTGAATTGTGCTCAGAAACGTATTGGGAGCCAATGTAGAACTTTCAAGCAGAGCAGTACAAAGGTAGCAGCTGCCCTAGCATGGAGGGCCATTGCCTGGAGACGAGTTGTGATGTTGCTGGTGCTGGCCATGCAGCAGGGTGAAATAATCTTTTTCGGGACACACCGCGAGGGGCAGGGGGGAGGAATTGGTGACTAAATACAGCAGCAAAACTTAGGAAAGCCATGGCCCTAGCGTTTGGGCTGTGCTTCAGGTAGCATGATGCTTTTGGCTGGCACTGGCTTCATCCCTGAAAGCCCAGCTGCTACAGAGCTGCTGTATCAGTTATTTTTGCTACAGCTGCTGGAACCATTCCTTTTCCAGAGACATACTTAGCTGGTGCCTCTTCCAGCAGCAGAGCCTCTTACGTATTTCTGCACAGCAATTCATGTCTAGTTTTCCTTGTGGCAAGTACATCTGTAGTTTTAATAATTGCTTGTAATTCCTGAATGTTATATCACCACATTGCTTGCGAGGCAAATTGTTTGTGCAATGCTTGTCAGGCACATATTCATGGTTTCACTTCATTGGCCTTACAAATTGTCGGCTGATTGTTTGTTTTTTGTTTGTGTTTCGACTTGTGTGAGAGACACCGAACAGCAGAATACATTTTTTCCTAGAATGGTAGGAGTGGCTCCACTCATGTTGCTTAGCCTAAGAGAGCATAGGGCAAAAAATTCAGTGGTTCTGCTCTTTGTCTTCAATCTTGGAGATGTTTTGAGGTTCAGCAACTGGAGATGGAGCCATCTTTGGCTCTGCTGACACAATCCAAATTCTTTTTTTAAAAAATTATTTTATTTTCAATGCAGAATCATAACATCATAACAAAAATTACAAACATTGAATCCAAAATAATACTGTACAAACAAGAAAGAAAAACAGAACACACACACAAAAAAACCAAAAACAAAACAAATCAAAAAAGCATGCTGTACATCTACAAATAAAACCATATCATTCTAATCTAGTCATTACATACATATACTTCCTTCCTTTGTTCTAAGACCTCAAAATTTTACTCTTACTGTATTGTTGTGTCTAATGTAGATTTCTACCATCTTTGTACTTTTTTACACCATTTTTCTTTTTCTTTAACCCTGTAAAGCATCATTCATTACATACCGATATGCTTACTCCAGAACAATGTTTTTTCATATACTTTTTAGCACATCCCCATGTTTTTAATAATTTCTGGTCCGATTGTCCCCTTATGAATGCTGTGAGTCTTGCCAGATTTATATATTCACAAAATTTAATCTGCCATTTTTTCATTGATGTTATTTTTCTCCCTTTCCAATTTTTTGCTATAAGCATCCTGGCAGCTGTCGTTGCATACAGGAATACTTTCATTTGATTGTCGGGAATATCGTTTGTAACTATACCTAAAAGGAATGCCTCCGGTTTTTCACTGAAAGATATTTTAAACAGCTTTTCGATTTCTTCAAAAATTTCATTCCAGAATTGTTTAATAGGTCGGCATTCCCACCACATGTGACACATCCAAATTCATCACCTGACAGCTTCAGTTAATGACTTGCATGCGCGAAAGCCGTCACAAATTAGACATCACAGATAGATTCTTCTCTGCAGACAGTCTTCACATTTAGGAGCAAGCTAGATATGGTGGTCTCAGTTGCTTATGCTTTCAAATGGATCTACGCCAGTCGTGTTGCAAGAGAGGGGAATGCTTTGAAAACAGTGAAAGGAGATCTGGGAAGGATTGCAGAGACTTCCTCTGGCTTCTGGCAAACATCCCCCAAAGCTACTTCCTCTTGAGCACTTTCCCTTCCAATCCAACACTTACGCAGCTGCAGGAAGTCAAACATCTCTCACCCCGAATCCCTTTGCACTGTTAAAAATGAAACTGCCTTACCTTGTTCTTACTACGTAAGTCAGGCCATTCTGTGTCAAAACAGCCAGAACTATTGCCCTTAGCTGTAAGCCATCAAGTGCCAAGAGAACAAGTGGTATACAGTGGTACCTTGGTTCTCAAACTTAATCCGTTCCGAAAGTCCATTCCAAAACTAAAGCGTTCCAAAACCAAGGCCCGCTTTCCCATAGAAAATAATGCAAAATGGATTAATCCGTTCCAGAATTTTGAAAACAACCCCTAAAACAGTAACATGAGTTTTACTATCTGAGGAGACCATTGATCCATAAAATGAAAGCAATAATCAATGTTCTGTATTCTAAAATAAATAAGATAGTACAGTCATACAACGGGTTACAGACGCTTCAGGTTACGTTTTTCGGGTTGCAGACTGCCAAAACCCGGGAGTACCAGAACGGGTTATTTCCAGGTTTCGGCGGTCGCGCATGCGCAGAAGCACCAGATCAGGTTACAGACGCTTCAGGTTACAGACTCCTCTAACCCAGAAATAGTACCTCGGGTTAAGAACTTTGCTTCAGGATGAGAACAGAAATCGTGCAGTGGTGGCAGCGGGAGGCCCCATTCGCTAAAGTGGTACCTCAGGTTAAGAACAGTTTCAGGCTAAGAACGGGCCTCCAGAACAAATTAAGTTCTTAACCCAAGGTACCACTGTATTGTAGATGATAAAAATAATTAAAAAAAAAAATTTCTCCTACCTTCACTGATGATAGTCATTGTTTGGATGGGGGGCTTTTATCTATTTCCACAGTCACAGTCAATCAGTCAATCAATCAATCAATCAATCAATCAGTAGCTGCACTGGGTTCCACACAGTCAGAAAAACAATTTAACCCCAAAAGCCTCAAAAACACAAAATAAATAGCAAAAACAAAAGCGCCAAACTTAATCCGTTCCAGAAGTCCATTAGACTTCTGAAATGTTCAAAATCCAAGGCACAGCTTTTAATTAGAGCAGGCACCCCAAAAATAATAGCCGACAGCCGCATCGGACGTTCAACTTCCAGGTTTTCGGCGTTTGGGAACCAAGGCGTTTGAGAACCAAGGTACTACTGTACATACTTATGAGTGTGAAATTAGACTGTTTGAAAATGTGGGACAATGCACACAGTGGAAGGAAACATATTATGGAACCCCAAAAAAACCATACATTGAAAACCTGCTGAAACTGAAATGTGCTGAAGTTTTATATCCAAAACTTTTATTTGATTGTTATCCGAGAAGATGCAGTTTCCTTTTGTATACAGTTTTTTCTTTTTACCTTGACTTTTTTCTTTTCTTTTTCTTCTGTGTTTCTGTTGTAAATGATTTTTTATGTCTGTATTTTAAACCGATAAAGATTATTATAAAAGAAAGAAAAGAAAACGTGCTGAAACTATATATTCTGCATATGTATACAGTGGTACCTCGGGTTAAGTACTTAATTCATTCCGGAGGTCCGTGCTTAACCTGAAACTGTTCTTAACCTGAAGCACCACTTTAGCTAATGGGGCCTCCTGCTGCCGCCGCGTCGCCGGAGCACGATTTCTGTTCTCATCCTGAAGCAAAGTTCTTAACCTGAAGCACTATTTCTGGGTTAGCGAAGTCTGTAACCTGAAGCGTATGTAACCTGAGGTACCACTGTACATGTTCTCCCCCCTTTTTAAAAAAATGCCTTTTGAAAACAACTTCCCAATGAGATGTACAATGAAATGCAGATTGTGATAGAGACCCAGCACCGATCGCAGTACTCTCTGGACCTATATTTTAACATGTTTCAAAGAACCTAAAGAAAAATCTCCCACACTAAAAGGCTCGGGTCACAGAAATAATTTTCATAAATACCTGATACCCATTTGTGGGGTTCTGCATCTCCTTAGTGTAGTCCGCTTTTATATTAATACCCAGGTGATGATGATGACACACATCACTCCATAAATCACTTTGAATTCACATGAAGCCCAGGTTGAAAGCGGGTCATTTGGGTCGTCACATCTGCTGAGAAGCACGCCAGATGATGGCATGCAGAGTGTGCCAAATGGATGTTGTGTTAATGGTGACTAATGATGGTCATTGTTGAAAGTTACAAAGATAATACCTGTGTCCGCGGTTGCTAATGAATTATAGCCATTATGAAGACACTACTGACAATGTTTCAACAGCAATCAGAATTATCTAGTTCCACTCCTTCCCCTCCCTCCCTTTCATTTTCCCTAAAAGCAGATTATTTGGTAGAGATGAAAGAAGAGCTCCTATGATATACATATCTTCCATTGTGTGCTCATGAATATTAGCGGAAGTTGGCCCTGGTTATGAATAGCCTCAAAAAAAAAATGTTTTCTCGAGCTTGCATATCTTATGAAAAGTGTATCGCTGCAGGTTTTTAGAGTAACAACAAAATATTTCTCATTCCAGTCGACTTCCCAGCTTTAGAGGATGACATTTCAATCAACGGGGAAGACTTTGGAGAAGACTCTGAAGATGGTGAGTATGAGATATTGTGGGTTGCATAACGCTTCAGGTTACAGACGCTTCAGGTTACAGACTCCACTAATCCAGAAATAGTACCTCGGGTTAAGAACTTTGCTTCAGGATGAGAACAGAAATCGCGTGGCGGCAGCGGGAAGCCCCATTAGCTAAAGTGGTGCTTCAGGTTAAGAACAGTTTCAGGTTAAGAACGGACCTCCAGAACGAATTAAGTTCTTAACCAGAGGTACCACTGTATTTTAAAAGCAATGTGCCTTATGCAGCCCCAGGAAAAGTACAGTGGTAACTTGGTTCTCAAACTTAATCCATTCTGGAAGTCCGTTCCTAAACCAAAGTGTTCCAAAACCAAGGTGCGCTTTCCCATAGAAAGTAATGCAAAACAGATTAATCTGTTCCAGACTTTTAAAAGCAACCCCTAAAACTTCAGTGTAACGTGAATTTTACTATTTAACGAGACCATTGATCCATAAAATGAAAGCAGTAATCAATGTACTGTACTATTAAATAAATAAGACAGTATTGTAGATGATTAAAAAATATATATCTTACCTGCACTGATGATCCATTTCCACAGTCACACAATCAATCAATCAGTAGCCGAACTGGGTTCCACACAGTCACAAAAACAAATTAACCAAAAAAGCCTCAAAAACCAAAACACAAAATAAATAGCAAAAACAAAAGCACAATTAAAAGTGTTGGTGCCTCGGCCCAGAATACCCCCATCGTTCAGCCCAGACTCTGAGGTCCAGCTCTGAGGGCCTTCTGGGAGTTTCCTCACTGCGAGATGTGAGCTTACAGGGTAACAGACAGAGGGCCTTCTCGGTGGTGGCACCCTCCCTGTGGAAAGCCCTCCCATCAGATGTCAAGGAAATAAACAACTACAGTGGTAAAAACAAAAAAAAATTCCTTCCAGTAGCACCTTAAAGACCAACTAAGTTAGTTCTTGGTATGAGCTTTCGTGTGTATCTGAAGAAGTGTGCATGCACACGAAAGCTCATACCAAGAACTAACTTAGTTGGTCTTTAAGGTGCTACTGGAAGGAATTTTTTTTGTTTTGACTATGGCACACCAACACGGCTACCTATCTGTAACTGGAACTACAGTGGTACTTTGGTTTAAGAACAGCTTAGTTTATGAACAACTTGGATTAAGAACGCTGCAAACCCGGAAGTAGGTGTTTTGGTGTGTGAACTTTGCCTTGGAAGCAGAACATGTTCCGCTTCCTGTTGAGTGTGTTCCATTTGTAAATTGAGTCCCCCGCTGCTATGGGAAAACACACCTTGGTTTAAGAACGCTTTCATTTAAGAACGGACTTCAGGAACAGATTAAGTTCGTAAACCAAGGCACCACTGTTTCTGATTTTTAGAAGATATCTGAAGGCAGCTCTGTTTAGGGAAGTTTTTAATGTTTTGTCGTGTTTTTAATATTCTGTTGGGAGCTGCCCAGAGTGGCTGGGGAAACCCAGCCAGATGGGTGGGATATAAATAATATATTCTCACCCCTTGCTTTTTCCTGTAAGACCTATTGCAGTCATTAAGAGTCGTCAACAGGCTCATCACAGCTATCTGCCAATCACCCATTCCCACCACCCTTCTGAGTAATACCCCTCCCCACCTTCTCACTATATAGAAGGGTCTGGAAACTTCTGTTTCAGTGTATCTGAAGAAGTGTGCATGCACATGAAAGCTCATACCAAGAACTAACTTAGTTGGTCTTTAAGGTGCTACTGGAAGGAATTTTTTTTGTTTTGACTATGGCAGACCAACACGGCTACCTATCTGTAACTATTATTATTATTATTATTATTATTATTATTATTATTATTATTATTATTATTATTATCAGATTGGCCCACAGGCCAGAGATCCCCTGCCCTTCTTTAAAAGTATGAACAGTACATGTGGAGTATATGAAAATAATGTCAGAAGGCATTTCAGTCTGGAAGTAATTCCCGGGATGGCTTGGAGGGTGAGACTTGTGGGCTTGAGCATAGGTCATTTAAATTAAAGGTCACACCGTTAAAGAGGATTGAGATGTAGTGAAAATCTTCAAGTGTTACGAGGCTTCATTTCACATTTAGAAATATTTGAGCCTTTCTTTCCATTTTTGCTTTCTGTACCCAGTTCACCATTTTTCATTATGTGGAGTGGCCAGTTGTTTAAATGGAGAGTCAGGTCACACTCGACGTATTTATTTACTTAGCTGATTAATACCCTGCTTTCTGATGGAAGTTCCCAGAACGGATCACAGCATTTATAAAATGCAGTTGATACATTACAAACATACACTTGAAACACAAAGCAAAGCAAAACCAGCCACGGAGGAGGTGGAGGAGGAGCCTGGTGTTGGCTTCGCCTGCCTCTCTCGAAATACCTTCCAACAGAGCCAACTAGTGATGGATGGCTATTGGAATTTCCCACTGGATAGTCAATCACGGCCTGTGCAGCTTTAGATAGGAACCTAAACTAGTTGGCTGAGAAAAGCCTCTCCTCCTTCCCAGCCAGTCACCCAGTCGGGAGACACCACGGGGGCGTGGTCTAGCCGTTCAAATGCGGCCGCGCCAGCTCTCCCCCGCCATTGCCCTGCCAATTTCTGCGAGTCACCCACCACTCCCTTTAGTACGTAGTTTCTCGCTTGACCTTGCTATGGACCCATGGCTGGTCGCCCTGGTTGCCCAGGGGGCCTAGTAGGAGTTTTTTTCCAATTGGCAAATTGGCACTGGCCTCTTGGTTTTTTCCGCCTACCTCGTAGCAATCGTCACAACTTTCTTGGTATCTGGTGGTTAGGCATTGGAATGTGTTGTTGGTGTATGGAAGGGCAAGGTGTGGCCATCGCCTACCCCATCACTTATGGGTATTCCGTTAAAGGAATCCGGCGCTCGTGGATCCTGTCCGATGCCCTGTGTGGCGGGGGGCCATGGCACGACCCCCGGTGACATCAGGGGAGAGCTTATAGTTGTATTTGCATCAACAGGCTCCCCCTTTGTTGTTGTTGTTTAGTCGTTTAGTCGTGTCCGACTCTTCGTGACCCCATGGACCAGAGAACGCCAGGCACTTCTGTCTTCCACTGCCTCCCGCACTTTGGTCAAACTCATGCTGGTAGCTTCGAGAACACCATCCAACCATCTCGTCCTCTATCGTCCCCTTCTCCTTGTGCCCTCCATCTTTCCCAACATCAGGGTCTTTTCCAGGGAGTCTTCTCTTCTCATCAGGTGGCCAAAGTACTGGAGCCTCAGCTTCACGATCTGTCCTTCCAGTGAGCACTCAGGGCTGATTTCCTTAAGAATGGATCGGTTTGATCTTCTTGCAGTCCATGGGACTCTCAAGAGTCTCCTCCAGCACCATAATTCAAAAGCATCCATTCTTTGGCGATCAGCCTTCTTTATGGTCCAGCTCTCACTTCCATACATCACTACTGGGAAAACCATACCTTTAACCATATGGACCTTTGTTGGCAAGGTGATGTCTCTACCAGTAGGCTCCCCCTACTGGTGGTTAACCCCTCGTTAGACTCACCCCTCATCCTGAGTGGGTAGAGTCAAATTGCTCTTGTCCAATGCCTAAGCCAATACCTTCTCACATGCTGTAATCAATAAAGTTGGGGCCTTTTTCTACCCATTAACCTTATATGCCATGTCCATGTGTTTTTTTTATTATTCCCAAGCGGGGGACGGGTCCTCGAATCATAAAACAATCTGATTTGGTCTGACCACCCATATCACTGCTCTAAGGACCACTGGAACATACCAAATTTTGATAACTACTCCCCGGTTGGCCGAAGCATGTTTTGACTTCGTAGATCTGTACGTCACAGGAACATAGCAAGCTGTTGCATACCAAGTCATCGCATTGGTCCACCTAGCAAACTGTTGTTGACACTGGCAACAGTTATTCAGGATCCCAGGCAAAAGACTTTTCCAGCCCTGCAGAGACACAGATCTACACCTCTTTCCTGAGAAATAGACTGTGCTGCAAATACTGGGGTACTTATCTGTTAATGGCTGGGACTATATACTGAAGTAGTTGCATATGACAACCTAGCCCTCAGAGAATCCCAACAGTCATAGAATCATAGAGTTGGAAGAGACCACAAGGGCCATCGAGTCCAACCCCCTGCCAAGCAGGAAACACCATCAGAGCACTCCTGACATATGGTTGTCAAGCCTCTGCTTAAAGACCTCCAAAGAAGGAGACTCCACCACACTCCTTGGCAGCAAATTCCACTGTTGAACAGCTCTTACTGTCAGGAAGTTCTTCCTAATGTTTAGGTGGAATCTTCTTTCTTGTAGTTTGGAACCATTGCTCCGTGTCCGCTTCTCTGGAGCAGCAGAAAACAACCTTTCTCCCTCCTCTATGTGACATCCTTTTATATATTTGAACATGGCTATCATATCACCCCTTAACCTCCTCTTCTACAGGCTAAACATGCCCAGCTCCCTTAGCCGTTCCTCATAAGGCATCGTTTCCAGGCCTTTGACCATTTTGCCGCTCGCCAGCATTTTAAGATCGCCCCGGGACAGCGGAGGACTTCTCCGCTGTCCCGGGGCGATTTAAAAGCCCACGGGAAGGCAGGCAGGGGGGACAAAGACTTTTGCCCCCCGCCAGCCTTCAGAAGAGGTCCTGGACCTCTTCTGAAGGCCGGCGGAGGGCAAAAGTCTTTGCTCCCCACGGCTGCCTTCAAAAGCCGTCTGGGATAGCGGGAAGCGCTTCCCTGCTATCCATGACTGCTTTTAAAATGCTGGCGGTGGGGAGCAAAGCCTTTCGGCCCCCGCCGGCCTTCCTGGACCTCTTCTGAAGGCTGGAGGGGGGGGGAAGGCTTTGCTCCCCACCGCCAGCATTTAAAAGAGGTCCCCGGAGATTTCCCTATGGGCTTTCTTCTTGCGAAGCAAGCCCATAGGGAAATTCGTCTTGCGAAGCAACTCGCAAACGGAAAACCCTTTCGTCTTGCGGGTTTTCCGTCTTGCGAGGCATTTGTCTTGCGGGGCACCACTGTATCTGGTTTTCAACAGCATGATATATATCACCAGCTGATATATCATGATGTCTGAAATAAGGATGGAACTAGGTAGAGCTTCACGGTTTTCCTCACATTGTGGTTTTCCGCACAGCGCGCGCGCGCACACACACACACATATATCATGATTCACAATACAGTGGTACCTCAGGTTACATATGCTTCAGGTTACATACGCTTCAGGCTACAGACTCTGCTAACCCAGAAATCGTGCTTCATGTTAAGAACTTTGTTGAGAACAGAAATCGTGCTCCGGTGGCGCGGTGGCAGCAGGAGGTCCCATTAGCTAAAGTGGTGCTTCAGGTTAAGAACAGTTTCAGGTTAAGAACGGACCCCCGGAACGAATTAATTACTTAACCCGAGGTATCACTGTATGTTGCCAGGTCAAAAATTATGAAACCGGTATCACGAGATGGACTTCATTCTTTATATATATATATTTTTTAAAAAAATTATTTATTTTTTCCTCCTTAAACAATATTTTCGACAATACAATAACAAACTTTCTGCTCTGCCGAGCATATGACTTCCCTTCAGCAGCTTTTCCGCTTTCAAGTCCTGTCTCGCAATTTAGCTCTTTAACTTCCATTGTCCGCATTGTAGGATTTATTTCAATCCTTCTAGGGTCTTCAAATTTTTGGAATTATTATTCAAATATACAATAAATTTACTCCAATCCCTTTGAAATTTTCGATCGCCCTGATCTCAAACCCTGCAGGTCAATCTGGCCAGTTCTGCAAAGTCCATCATGGACTTCAAACCGGTTTGGGACGAGATATCGCCCAGCCCTCGTGAGGACCACCTTGCCCGTGAGCTAGCATATGGGGCACAAAGATATCTCCTTTTCTTTTTCTTTTAAAAACTTTTTTATTCAAAATTAAAACAAAACATATTATCCAGAAACATATCATCCTGCCCCATTTTCCTCCCTCCCCCCACAGAACCCACCCACCCCCACCCCGCGACTTCCCTCAGTTCCAGTCTTTGATTTCTCTAAAAATGCTGTTTTCTGCATGTTACACAGTTGTATAGATCCTCAAATTATTTAGCTGATTATAATCAATAAAAAGTTTGTGAATGTTTATTCAAAACCAGCAAAGGAGCCCAGTTCACTTTGTAAAGGATTCCCATTCATCTTTAAAGTCAGTTATCCTTGTCCCGTAGCTTATATGTCAGTTTTGCCAGTTCTGCATGGTCCATCAATTTTTCTTGCCATGATTCTTTAGTTGGGGTTTCTTCAGTCTCCATCCTTGTGCTATTAGAACTCTCATGGCCGTTGTTGCATACATGACGATGTTTTTCAGCTTTTGGGGCAGATCTTTCCCTACAATCCCTAACAAAAATGCTTCAGGTTTTTTAACAAATGTTAAATGGAACATTTTCTTCAATTCATTGTATATCATTTCCCAAATTCTTAAAATTACATTACAATCCCACCAGATATGATAAAATGTCCCTTCCTTTTCCTTACACTTCCAACATGTTTTTGAACTAGTTTTGTACATTTTCCCTAACTGCACTGGTTGGAGTTATCAAAGAATAAAGAAAGATAACTCCTTTTCTAATCACCTGTTTCAATTATGTTTCAGACTACTTAGGCCCGGAGAAGAACAACAACACGCTGTTTTCAACAAACTCTCCGCTCACCCCAAAGATGGGCAAAGAGAAGAGCTGGCTGTACACACTGGACCCCATTCTGGTCACCATTATAGCCATGAGTTCCCTCGGTGTGCTCCTGGGGGCAATTTGCGCGGGTCTACTCCTGTACTGCACATGTTCCTACGCCGGCCTCTCCTCTCGGAGCTCCACCACATTGGAGAACTACAACTTTGAGCTTTATGACGGCATCAAGCACAAGGTCAAAATGAACCACCAAAAGTGCTGCTCTGAGGCATGACTGATTGCACCAGAATCGCATTTGACATTTCATTCCAGCAAAAGTGGCTGGTGAAGATTACTTTTTATATGGGAGCTGAATGCCATAATCTTACACGAAGCCGGAGCTGGTATACGCAAGTGGGGAGGAGTCACAGACAGCCCTGCCGTTTCACAAAAGGAGGAGGAATCGAGGACGGTGTAAACTTTCTTTTTTCCAGGGGGAAGGATGACCGTCGGAGAGAACTCTACGGCTTATTGTTCTCACGATAAGAACCAGGTTGGGGCGGGCAAAGGAGCTGCCATGCTTATTGTTGTTATGTCTTATTCAAGTGAATCAAATCCAGAAGAGTCCAAACGTTTGGTTAGCATTTAGGAAGTGAGAAACAGAATGTTGAACGTTATTTCCCACTTCTTTTCCCTAGTTGAGAAAACTCCAGAGAGTTTCTCCCCGCTCTCCCCACACCACACCCCCGGTTCCTCTTTCGGTGGCCAGGCTAATCTTTAAAAATTACACACAACCACACATGCGAGCCTATCTCCCCCACCCTACCCCAATTCAGCTTATCGCCATTCAGAAAGGCTCCTTGATTTTAAGGGATTTGTTCTTTCCTGTCGGTAAGACGAGCCCAGCAAGCTGCAGTTTATAGACACACCACCCCGCTCCCCCCCCCCAAAAAAGAAAGTATGTTGTTGCCTTTACCTTTTTCTGATCAGGAATTAGGCTTGCGGGTCAATGGGAGCAGCGGTGCTTTCTTCCCAGATTACAAAGCAAAAGAGAAAGGCAGCCTGAGGTGCGAAATTCGACAGAGGCGCCTCCTCAAGTGAGGCTGAAGAGCCTTAAAAGTGATTTGCGAATAAGAGCCATTTATTAAATCCAGATCATGGATTGAAACAGCAGAGGCCTTCATCATAAGGGCTGTCTTTTACTTTTCTTTCTGTCCTCCCCCCCCCCACCACCTGCACTTCCCTTTATAATCCCATTCCTTTTATTATAAGAAAATCGCAGCAAACAAAAGACACAATTATAAGATGCCCGGGAACTCAGGAGATGGCTTTTTATATGCTTTGAGAGGAGGACAGGCTGCTATATATATTTTTGTTAATGCTGTGACCACTCTCGTGGGGGAGGGGGAGGAGTGGAGTTTAAGGGAGGGGGAAGGAACAGAGCGATCCAGAGCCCCGATCCAGAGCCCCGATGGAGAGTGGTTGCAGATACCTCCTTCCTCTTAACAGGCATCATTTAAGTTTCTTCGTTTGCTAGGACTAAGGGCTTCATCCTGCAAAGACGTCTGGCCACTTGTCAGCGATAAAGGGAGTTGTAGTCCAACAACATCCCAACAGCAACAGATCCCCCCACCTCTGAGTGGCGCTGTTTTGAGCACATGCACAGCTGGCACGGCCCTGGTGCTTTATGCCCAGCCGAGGCATCACTTCTTTGCAGAGTTAGGCCTTTGGGTGGGAAGCAACCATTACGATCCTTTGCAGGGTATTGAGTCTTGTCTGATATTCCAGTGCGGTTGTCGGGGAAACAGAAAAAAAGGTCTGGACCAGTCTGCTGCCACCTTCCTATCCCTTCAGAACAGTGCAACTTGCTCCCTAGTGATTTGCAAGGCAAATTGTTTGTTTTCGAAGGGTTTTGTGTTCGTACGTGTGTGTATCTTTTTTTTAATCAAGTGCCTTAGAAAAATACTTTTCCCTTTACTTAGAGGTGTGTGCTGTATCAAAATACAAGGGAGGCGTTCGCCCTTTCCCCTGTTCCTCTTCCTTTGCATCCTCACGATCATCATCTTCATCATCATCATCGTGGTCCTTGGATCTCTACTGGGTAGAGTTTTGTCCTTTTAATTGGTCCAATATATTTCTAATGCTGTCATGCCTGAGGTGTGTCGCAGACCAGTAAAAGAGAAGTTTACAAATGCTAAGTTTTGATCTCCAATGCCTTTTGTTTCAGCTCTTGTTTCAGCCATCTTCAAGTGACTGTTTTAGGAGAAATCCAAGTGGCTGCTATGTAGGAACGATCTCCAGACTTGGTGGGGATCTGCAGCAGAAATTTCAGAAATCTGCTGTGGGTTGACACCCAACAGTAAACACGCATGCCGGGATAACGTTGCTGGGATGCTGACGCAATAGCATGTTTTGTGACGTTGTGCCAGCACAGCTGTTGAGATGCAGTCCCCTAGGCACATAATGTCAGCAAGCTTTGGGGCCCAGTTCCCATGTTTCACTTCTTTGGTGTGCACCCTGTCATGTGCACGTCAGATAGTGAACAGGATTTGCTTGCTGCGTAACATGCGGAATGGTTCTCAGAGCAGCTTTGGCATGTACACTTATCTTGCAGAATGAACAGAGCTTTTGGCACGTGCGATGCTTCTTTACTTCAGTATGCAAGTGGATGAGCAAAGCACTTACCGTATTTTTCGCTCTATAAGACGCACCTAGTTTTTGGAGGAGGAAAACAAGAAAAAAAAATATTCTGAATCCCAGAAGCCAGAACAGCAAGAGGGATTGCTGCGCAGTGAAAACAGCAATCCCTCTTTCTGTTCTGGCTTCTGGGATAGCTGCGCAGCCTGCATTCGCTCCATAACACACACACACACACACACACACACATTTCCCCTTACTTTTTAGGAGGGAAAAAGTGAGTCTTATATAGCAAAAAATACGGTATTTTCTGGGACGTGCCAATGCCACAATCCAGAACCGAGTTTTTTTCCTTGAACTCAAATGTTCCCAGTGCATTTAATTCTGTGGCAGACCCTGGGCCTTAAAACTGTGCTTTTTCATACCGTGCCCTAGGGAACCGCCGGGATTCCCTGGAAACTTTGCAGGAGTTATTTTTATACATCAGTAACACCCGAAAAACAACTTGGTCTACTGCTGCAAATCTTTCCTAAACTGCACCACAACATTGGGAAGCCTTGGGTTTTGTCCTAGAGCACATGCACGCAGTTCAAGCAAGGTAACCAACCCAAAGCCAGCATCTCTTGCGAACTGTGTGCGTGCTTTAAAAAACAGGCCTCGAGATTCAGTGCAGGAGTTCTTTGGCTGATGCTCACGGGGCATCTATCTCGGCAGAAGCTGATGTGGAATTTTCCCTGGTGGTAGAAAGTTTGAAAAACACTGCCTTTCCAGCAGTTTGGATGCAGCACCATAAAAAAGTCCATTTTCATAGAGGATTCCTGTGTCTTTCCGGCATATTCCACATACAAACTTCCCTCCCCTTCCCCCCTAATTTCAAGAGAAACGCAGAGAGTAATGTACAGGGTCATTTTGCAGACCAGATTGCTGCTACTGTCATTAAAGAAAGGGGCCTGAGCCGGCCAAAGGTAGCAGCTTTATTTCGGTCCCATTGATTTCAATGGGGGAGATAAGCACGTGCTAAACTCTGGCAGGATTGCGCCCCTCAATTTTTATTTCTCTTATATTTGTATGAAGGAGGACAGGCTGTATCTGTGAAGGTCACCTGACAGGAGTTAATAGATATATTAAAAGGTAGAGTCGCTGTCTATAGTAGACATGCAGAGAGTGAGAGTTCGTGTATACATATATTTCAATGCATATGTGTTTGCGCGTGCTTGTGATTTCTCTGTATGCGTTATGTATGTGCGTGGTCACGTGGGACTACTTGTACCTTTAAATCGGCAGCCAGAGGATGTTACTGACCTTGGCATGAATGCAGCGGGGAGTTTGGGCGCAAACTGTGTAGAAACGAAACCAGCTCCCTCTTGGAGGGTCCCGTACTTTGGTATTCCATGTTGGTTGCTACAGGGGCTTGGCTGTGTGCACTCAGTGAGCAGAATCAGGCCAAAATGCTGCATAGCTGATACCTCACTTACCTCTCTGCTGGGTGCTTTAGTGTTCTAATGCAGAAAACTTCACTGATTGTATTTTTAACAGGGCAAGGAAGGAAAAACGGTGCATACATTCATGTCAAATACATCTTCACCTGCAAAAAAAAAAAAAGGAAAAGTGTTATATTTGCTGATCCACGTTCTTTGGCAATTCTCCCCCTTTCCAAAGTGCACAGAGGAGAAAAAGAAGAAGGAGTCCAATCCTGCGTTACCAATGCCTTCGTTGAAATAGGTGTTACTCCCCACCCCCTCGAAGGCCTCTTTCTTGTGGCTGACAGGAGGGAAGGCTTTAGTGAAGCCGATCCTTGCTTTTGCAGGGAGGTGTTGACAAGGGAGCATGGGGATGAAAAAACGAAAAAAGAAAACCAACCCCCTTGGAAAAAAAGAGGTATGCAGGGAAAACAGAATTTCTCACATTTTACCAGCTCAAGGTAGTTTGACCATTTACTGGCTGAGCCAGGTCATGTGGACTTTAAAGCTTTTACTGTGATTCTTAGTGTTTAAGGAAAGACAAACTCAAACTGTGTTTCTATTATTTGTATAAAAGCCTTTTAAAAGTACTATTTAATAAACATTACAGTAGAGATCTCTCTATCTCTCTCTCTCGTGTGTGTGTGTGTGTGTGTGTTCGGTTCATTTCTTTTGCAGCTGGGGAGGCCTTTCAGTCTCTGTGCTTGCCACCTGGGTCCAGCAAGGGAGATCTGCATGCTAGAGTTGACTTCCATGTCTGCCATTGATGTGGATGGACCAGTTGAGCACACAGCTGTTCAACAGCCAGGTGTGTCTTTCGTTTGGCTGCTCAGAAAAATCACAGGAAGGCTGTTCCATGCATGCAACCACCCACCCATTTTCTTAGAGGACCAGCACCCTCCAGGTTAGGCATTCTGCCCAAGAATGTCTTTCAGAGGTTCACGCAGATACACAGAGAGTGAAAACTCCACACATACCGTGTTTTTCGCTCCATAAGACGTACCAGACCACAAGACGCACCTAGTTTTTGGAGGAGGAAAACAAGAAAAAAAATATTCTGAATCTCAGAAGCCAGAACAGCAAGAGGGATCGCTGCGCAGTGAAAGCAGCCTGCATTCGCTCCATAAGACGCACACACAGTTCCCCTTACTTTTTAGGAGGGAAAAAGTGAGTCTTATAGAGCAAAAAAATACGGTGATTCACACCCCTGGCTTTAATTAAACCACACACACAAAATGGTCACACTGGACCCAACAGTAGACCTGAAGGAGCGTCTCCACCCCCATTGTTCTGCCCGGACACTGAGGTCCAGCTCTGAGGGCCTTCTGGCGGTTCCCTCACTGCGAGAAGCAAAGCTACAGGGAACCAGGCAGAGGGCCTTCTTGGTAGTGGCACCCGCCCTGTGGAACGCCCTCCCACCAGATGTCAAAGCGATAAACATCTACCTGACATTCAGAAGACATCTGAAGGCAGCCCTGTTCAGGGAAGTTTTTAATATGTGACATTTTAGTGTATCTTTCATCTTTGTTGGAAGCCGCCCAGAGTGGCTGGGGAAACCAATAATAATAATATTATTATTATGATGGTGTTTACTAGAATGCCATACTCTTCCAAATTATTTGCAGTAAGGAAGTCAAAACTGGGCTCTTCCCTTTAATCTCACTGCATTTTAAAAAACGAAATTCCACAATGCTGCGTATGGGTGTGAGTTGCGAGCATTGAAATAAGGCTCAGAAGCGAACTTGTAATCCTCACATTTACTCCCCGCACCACGATGTCCTTGCAGCAAAATATTTGACATTTCTAATGTATTAATAATGCCTGCTGGCACCCAGCTATCTGCTATTTACAGAGAATATTTCCCTCTTATCTTTCTTTTCTCTACAAATGTTTACACAGGCCGGTGGGAAATGGTGCCAGATTTAGGCATGGCAGAGGTTTCAAACTGGAAGAGGTACAGGCATCAGCGGCTGGGAAGCAACGTGAGCCATCTGGATCCTGGGGCCATTCTAGCTCCTGTTGTATTTAGATGTGACACTTGGCTTTCCATCCTTGTTTCTTCCGTTCAGGCATATCACTTGCTGGAACCGGATCAAACCTTGCAGAATGTTTGTATCTCTGCGGAAGAAGGTTCATCTGATCTCTGCAGGAATGTGTGTTTGACCGGGCGTTTGAATTCGGTATACCTTCGTGTGGGACTGAGTTCTCATTCCCCCGATGCCTGGGTGCTGGAGGGTTGACCAGAGCTATGCAGCCTGTTTCTGTTGCCAAATCTTAGTCCTGAAGCATCCACTCTTTAATCTGAGCAAAGACTCAGGCTCTGTTCCCATTCCTGATACCATGGTTTAGCACCGAGATACAGGGAGTCAAATGTTCTCTTGTGCAGGCCACTTGCTTTGTATTTTGGGGGGGCAGAAAAACTTCTATAAGACATGGTACTGGGGGACTACATACAGTGTGTTGACTGAGAAGGTGACTAGCAATCATGTTTGTGGCTAAGTGATGTCACTTGTCTTATTTACAAGGCTCTGTGGGTTAAATCAGACTTGCTGATCAGAAGGTCGGCAGACCGAATCCCCGCATTGGGGTGAGCTCCCGTTGCTTGGTCCCTGCTCCTGCCAACCTAGTAGTTCGAAAGCACGGCAAAGTGCAAGTAGATAAATAGGTACCACTCCAGTGGGAAGGTAAACGGCGTTTCCATGCGCTATTCTGGTTCGCCAGAAGCGGCTTAGTCATGCTGGCCACATGACCCGGAAGCTGTACGCCGGCTAAAGGTAAAGGTAAAGGTACCCCTGCCCGTACGGGCCAGTCTTGACAGACTCTGGGGTTGTGCGCCCATCTCACTCAAGAGGCCAGGGGCCAGCGCTGTCCGGAGACACTTCCGGGTCACGTGGCCAGCGTGACATCGCTGCTCTGGCGAGCCAGAGCCGCACACAGAAACGCCGTTTACCTTCCTGCTGGTAAGCGGTCCCTATTTATCTACTTGCACCCGGAGGTGCTTTCGAACTGCTAAGTTGGCAGGCGCTGGGACCGAGCAGCGGGAGCGCACCCCGCCGCAGGGATTCGAACTGCCGACCTTTCGATCGGCAAGTCCTAGGCACTGAGGCTTTAACGCACAGCGCCACCTGCGTCCGGTTACCTTGGCCAATAAAGCGAGATGAGTGCTGCAACCCCAGAGTCGGTCACGACTAGACCTTTACCTTTTTTTGCCTTTGAGCATCTAAGACTACAGAATGACACCACAAAGTCACCACAATCATCTCGCCCACATCCAGAAAAAGCTTCCCAGTTGGAGCACAAATGCTTTCCAGGCAGATTCTCCACCCAGCAATTCTCTTTTTAGAAGTTACCGTATTGGGGGGGACTCCAAATTAAGAAAACAGGGATAATTGCCCATAGTTGTGGAGCTTTTTGGGGGGGTGATCCAGAGTTGCTGAGCTTTCTTTGGGGGGGGATTGCCAAAAATCGCTCACCCAACTGATGCTGCCACTTGCACACGTCGCAAAAGCCACCTATCGTCTATCCTCTTGCCTGCATAATCCACAAATCACCTGCCCAATTGCCACAGCGACAGCCAATCAACACCAGCCCTTGCCTCAGCCACCAATAGCATGCCCAATAGCCGCTGACAATCTCTGGCTGGCAGCAGCAACCAATCCCAAGTCCCTACTATGAATTATCTGTGTAGAAGATGACCCACAATTTTAAACATAACTTTCTAATAAAAAACTCCCTCATCTTATACATGGAAAAATACGGTAAGTGCTCACACAGGCTCACTTAAGCCCACTGGTCTCAACGGCCTTCAGACTGCAATCCTTATCTCTATTTAACTATTAACTGGGGGGAAATCCCGATCGAATTCCGTATAACTTGCTTCTGAGCAACCATGGAGAAGATAAGCTCAAACTGTAAGGGTGGCTAACTGCTGGACTGGAGCCCAAAATGCAGGAGCCTTGAATGTACAATCTCTGAGGTTGTGATGCTGAATGGGGTCATCTTGACCCAGCTTGAAAGCAACCTTTTGGAATGCTCTCCTTAAGCTCGGGGTCAAATATTTCCCGGTTTTGCTTTGGCTCATCGTTTGCTCACTGCTAATTAAGCACCCACTGCATAGAGGTCTTGCTGGTGAGTAGTTTTGAGCCCACCAGATGCAGTGATTTGATTAGATCAGCGGTGAACACAGCCTTAAAATTCAGTGAAGAAAAGCATGTCCCCTTTCAGCATCAAAATACTGTTTTAGCTCCCGTTGCTTTCGCCGGGATGCAAAGTCAAACAGATCGGACTTAATGGGTAGAGAATTGACTTGTACCATCAGGGAGCAAGTCTCAAGCAAAACAAAACCCCAACACCTTGTTAACTAGCTGCATACAAAAAGAACAGGAATCGGAGACTTATTAGACAAGGCACAACTGATGAGAACAAAACTAAGAGATTCTTCCTGCTCTGACTGTCTAACAAAGCATGCAAACAAAATTGGCATGTGTTTTATTCCCATATGGTATTAAAAGTACCATGCAGAATGCAAGAATTCAACTGATACTGCACACATATGTATGCACACAAATACCCCTAAGTGGGAACTGAACTCTGGTCTCCTGCATCCCAGCACAGCTCTAGCAATCCTGGTGAAACATGACTGGCCCAGGAAATTTAGACATTTTGCTACGTAAGGTGGGAAAGCAAAGTGCAGTGGCCTCACTCAGCCCAGTCGAGGTGCCTTAAGATCCCAGCTCTTCTCCTGAGGAGCTAAAATACAGCGGTATTAAATTAAACAACTAGCAAGTCCCACCATTTCATGACCCTCCAAATCTGCTGCCTGAGGCGGCCATCTCGCACTGCCTAACGGTAAAGGTAAAGGACCCCTGTACGGTTAAGTCCAGTCAAAGGCGACTGTGGGGTTGCGGCGCTCATCTCGCTTTCAGGCCGAGGGAGCCGGCGTTTGTCCACAGACAGCTTTCCGGATCATGTGGCCAGCAGGACTAAACTGCTTCTGGCACAACGGGAGACCGTGACGGAAATCAGAGCGCATGGAAATGCTTTTTACCTTCCCGATGCAGCGGTACCTATTTATCTACTTGCACTGGTGTGCTTTCGAACTGCTAGGTTGGCAGGAGCTGGGACAGAGCAATGGGAGCTCACTGTGTCATGAGGATTCGAACCGCCGACCTTCTGATCAGCAAGCCCAAGAGGCTCAGTGGTTTAGACCACAGCGCCACCCGCGTATGGCCGGCCCTCTTACCAAAACATATCACTTGGAACAAAGGCATAGTTCACATGTATAGGTACATCGCTTCAGCTCTCTGCAGTCGGCTGGCAGCAAAATGTGTGGAAAGCACTGGATATGAAAATCTGGCAGGCATTCAGAACTGGAGATAGTGGAGGGGGGAGCAGCATCACAGCTGGAGGCTTCACCTCCTACTGATGTGCTCATTTGAACATCTGAAGAGAACCCTGTGCATACTGATGTATTTTCAGAGGCAGGAGGTCTACCCACCCACATCCGTTCTGAACACTGGAAACACGGAAGGGATAACTCAGTCACTAGAGCCTAAGACTCTTAATCTCAGGGGCATGGTTTCTTGCCCCACCTTGGGAGGTTCCTGCACATAGCTGTCAAGCGTCCCTTATTTGGCGGGACAGTCCCTTATCCCAGCGCCATGTCCCGCTGCTGTCCCTTATTGATGATGCCCCTTAAATTTCCAGGGTTTCAAAGGAAACAGCTCCTCTCCCTCCCTCCCTGCCGGCCAGGGAGGAGGGAGGCTCCAACTGTGTTGCTTGGCTGCGGTGCTCACCCAATAAGGAGTCTAAGAACGACTGGGGGGTGGAGCTTGCATGCCTTGTGCCGATCAAATTGGCCGCGTTGCCTGTGGACTCGCCTTTGCTCAGCGCTTCCCAGCAGAGAGGTGACGGTGGTTTTCCTTGCTGCATCCCCTTTGCCGGGTTGCTGCGCTGTGGGAACCACCGCTTGAGGCTTCGTTTGGCTGCTGGTTGACTAAAATCCCTTATTTTGGCTGCTGATCCCTTATTTTCGAGGCTGCTGGTTCCTTATTTTCAAATTGGTAAGTTGACAGCTGTGTTCCTGCATCGCAGCAGGTTGGGCCAGGTGACCCCCTTGGTCCCTTCCAACTCCACACCTCTATGAAAATGTTCAATCTATCTGGTGTGCAAAGCACTCACATGTGCAAATCATCACGGAACAGTGTGCTCGTCAGGTGTGAACCAGCTTCAAGCGTGATCTTCTCCACGCCTCATTCTCATTTTAAGCTAGGGTTTTTTCCATTCTCTTTCGACAAGATCTGTTTCCATATGTTGCATCCCATGGCACTGCAAACGTAGGGGAATGATCTCTATATTGCGGCCTGTTGCACCCATTTATTGTATGGGTGCAACCAGTGCTTTTTTTCTGGGGGGACGCATACCCCTAAACATTTTGTGAATCTAACGGGAGAAGAAACTAAAAATTTTAGTTTCTTCTCTAGCACAGTGAATCGTCAGTTCTGTTGCTACCCCCGAAGGTGGCCTCATTTCCAGTCACAGTGTTTCCTGACAAAAAAAATTCCTTCCAGTAGCACCTTAAAGACCAACTAAGTTAGTTCTTGGTATGAGTGTTTCCTGAGTCTCAGACAGAAGCGAGCGTTTAATGTGTGAAGTAGGAGTTGGAATCTAGCGCAGTCATTGGCCCATTTTGTTGTTACCACTTCCGGTGGCGACTTCCTTTCCCTTCCCGGTATTTCCTGAGTCTCAGATGGAAGCGAGCGTTTAATGTGTGAAGGAATGTGGATGTGTGCTATTTCCCCCAATTTGAACTATAAGATGGTGGTTTTCTTGAGTCAAAATGAGAGTACCCCAATCATTTGGGGGGGGGGGACCGCAGGGTGCAAACCAGGAATTAAGAGACAACCCAAGTTGTGCTTTTTAGAATAGACACACACACACACACCCGCATGCCCATAATGATGATAAAGCATGGTCTATCCCAGCCCTGTCCATATCAAATCTTCCTTCCTATCCTCAACATGGCTGCTGAGCCTGGGTAGGCCTGGAACAGAGTTTGCGATTTCAGCCAAGCTGCTAATGTCAAGCGCTTCATTTCGTGGATGGCAAATATTAGTTTTCCCCTTGCATTAGCATTTCCCTAGATTATTGCTCAAAGGATCGATTGCCCCGGGGGGCAAGTTCAGGTAGAGCCGGCCAACTACAGGCAGATGGAGAGATCAAGAGTTATCCCTTAAAAGGGCTCCCTTCCCTTTTCTGCTTCTTCAAATATCACTTGTGTGTACAGAGGCTGATCAGCCTGCTCTGGTGTCAAAATCAAACACATGTCCTGCATCGAAGGCAGCCAACCTTTGTTCTGTCAGATTCTGCACAACCAGCTGGTGCCAGCCTCACGGTTCCTGGTACTTTTTGCTCTCTCCATCAAATTCCTGCCTCTGCCCTGCAGGTAGTGGAAACCTGGTTTTTAAAAAAGATATAAATAGTCACGCCTGTTCTAGCTATAATATTATCTGTGCCGCAGAAGAACCTGCCTTTTTGCCCCAATATAATCTGGGCTTGCATTGCAACTCGAACATAGGCACTCCCCCCTGCCCTGCCTCCCACCCTACAGTGTGTGCTTGCATTCACACAAGACCAAATGTCTTCGTTTCCCAAGGAATTAAGTGCCTGTTTTAGGAAAACAGTGTCGTGCAGATTGTAGTGGGGATGGACAAATCTGGCCATGCTGGTTTCTCGCTTTTCCAAATTCAGTGCACCACACCTCCACATAACTTGATAATATATGTACATGTTTGTGTGCATATGTGCGTAAACACACACTTATAGCACAGTCCTATGCACGTACACCCCAAAATAAGTCCCACTGATAGTTCAATTTAGGACTGCAGCTTGATGATACACAAGATTGTAAACACCGGCTGCATCGTTCTGCCCGGACACTGAGGTCCAGCGCCCAGGGCCTTCTGGCGGTTCCCTCACTACAAGAAGCCAAGTTACAGGGAACCAGGCATAGGGCCTTCTCGGTAGTGGCACCCGCCCTGTGGAACGCCCTCCCACCAGATGTCAAAGAGAACAACAACTACCAGACTTTTAGAAGACATCTAAAGGCAGCCCTGTTCAGGGAAGCTTTTAATATTTAATAGGTTATTGCATTTTAGTGTTTTGTTGGAAGCCACCCAGAGTGGCTGGGGGCACCCAGCCAGATGGGCAGGGTATAAATATTATTATTATTATTATTATTATTATTATTATTATTATTATTATTCTGCTTTGTACGATGCTGCTTAAAAAAAACCTCCCAAAAGAAAAACAACAGCCCAGTGAAGCCTTAAATATACACCCTCATGTTGCCTTCTCCTGCCTCTTGTGAGATCCTATCTCTTTAGGAATAAAGCAATCTGTAGTGCTTTCTCGGAGTCTCCTAAAATATGCAGCGTGACATAAAAGCCATCCATCTCGGCCACCATGTTGCCTGCTTCCCAATTTTTATCATTTCTCAGAGACGTGAGAAGAAAGCGCCATGAAGTCTGGGCTGGATTCAGTGGCTCGGATCCACAGCCTCGTTTGCACCATCGCCCTGTCCTTTCCTCCATGCCTGCCCCCCCCCCCCCGCCTTTCTTCATCAGCAGGGAAGAAATCCTGAACCAGTTACTTGCGGTTATTTTAATCATCTTACTTGCTTGGCTTATGACAAGACGCACGTAAACAAGAGATTTCTGCCTCCCCATCTTCTCCCTCCCTCCTGCCTCTCGCTCGCTGTGCTCCACCACCCCTCGACTCCAGCTCCAGCTTTAATCACATCTATTTTGTGCAAATTACAACGTGGGTTTCTGAAGATTGCCGTGACAGGCGGATGTGGCAGAGAGGAAGATTCACGTTAACTTGGGGACATCTGGGAAAGCGAGAGCCAGGGGTGTCCAGAGGAAGAAGAGTCGCCACAGAAAGTGGGGCAGTGCTGTTTCTGCACCCGGCCCATACTCCTCCTCTGGCGATGTGTGTGGCAAAGAGAGAGGTTCCTTAAGCAAGGAGGGCCAGCTGGCAGTTTAGATGAATATGACAGTCAAAATGCGACCCTGGCAGCTCTCCCCCTCACCTAGGCCCGGGGAACTGATGCGCTGATTGATACCTGCGGGGAAGGCTGTCATCAGGCCGGCCACAGAAAAGAGAGATAAGTGACTCAATCAATGTCAGGCCTGTCCTCCTGCAAGAGCCTGTAAATCACTTTGGCTCCAGATTCCCCTCCACTATACGGGAGAGCTAAAAAGCAGGTAATAGAAAAACAAGAGGCGAAGCAGCTGCGTTGGCTGGCTCTGTTTAAAGTCTAATAGATCGGGATACGGCTCAGGTGATGCGCCGAGCAGAGCGGCCCGCACTTCACGAAGCCTAAAAGCTTTTTCATTTAGCTCGAGAAGGCGGAACGTTGGCCTTTCCCTGGCGTCGCTTTTTTATTTTCTTGGGGAGGGGGTTGGGAGAGGAAGGGGCAAAATAAATAAGCAAATTTTGAAATGATCCAACACAGCATCTTTCCCCTCTGCCCCAAAACACACACACACACACAGCCAGTACTTTTACATTGGGAGGTGGGGGGGGGGGGACAAATAGCTGTGCTATCAAGAAGCTCCCAATACCAGCTGCCAAATGATAGGAGTCAATTTGATGCGATACAACGGTAATCAAAGGCTTAACGTTTTAATGAAAGTGATTTCTCTGTGTTCAGATTGCTCTGAGACCGGGATCCGTTTCTTCCAAAGCACCCTCAAGAGTTGATTACAGTCTGACAAATCCATTCTTCCTTCCTTCCTTTTTTTTTTTTAACTGTTCATAATCTTATCTTACAGGAGAGTATTTCTCCCCCCCCCCCCCACAACTTCCTCTTACAAAAACAACTTTGAAAAATATTCTGGACGGATGAAAACCCAAAGACTAGCATAATGAATGAAGCCATAATTAATTGCCAACAGGTGCAAGCAGGTAGACCAGCCTATGACTCGTTGCTACTCATTCTCTCCTAAGATCTTGTCGCGTTCCCATTTTAATTAATTTCTTGACACCTAGGCAAGGAATCTTATCAAATATTCCACTGAATCAAACAAACATTGCCAGCGCTTGGCTCTTACTCCTAGATGTCACCCAACCCAGACTAGAGTTCTCCTCACCCCGACGCTTGACTGTACCGGCTGCTGGCTGGGGCAAATAGTCCAAAACTATTAGCTGTTGTTTTTTAAGTAGAGACATCACCTTGCCAACAAAGGTCCATATAGTTAAAGCTATGGTTTTCCCAGTAGTGATGTATGGAAGTGAGAGCTGGACCATAAAGAAGGCTGATCGCGGAAGAATTGATGCTTTTGAATTCTGGTGCTGGAGGAGACTCTTGAGAGTCCCATGGACTGCAAGAAGATCAAACCTCTCCATTCTGAAGGAAGTCAGCCCTGAGTGCTCACTGGAAGGACAGATCCTGAAGCTGAGGCTCCAATACTTTGGCCACCTCATGAGAAGAGAAGACTCCCTGGAAAAGACCCTGATGGAGGGCACAAGGAGAAGGGGACAACAGGGGATGAGATGGTTGGACAGTGTCCTCAAACTATGAACATGAGTTTGACCAACCTGCGGGAGGCAGTGAAAGGAGCGCCTGGCATGCTCTGGTCCATGGGGTCACGAAGAGTCAGACACAACTAAACTAAACAACAACAACATTAGCTATTGTGGGATTTTTCACTGGGTGGCACCCATGGGGTGCTGCGATGGTGGGAAGCCGAATAAGAGCGGTAGTCTCGTAATCCTGGGTAACCGGGTTCGCGTCTCCGCTCCTCCACATGCAGCTGCTGGGTGACCTTGGGCCAGTCACACTTCTGTGAAGTCTCTCAGCCCCACTCACCTCACAGAGTGTTTGTTGTGGGGGAGGAAGGGAAAGGAGAATGTTAGCCGCTTTGAGACTCCTTAAAGGGAGTGAAAGGCGGGATATCAAATCCAAACTCTTCTTCTTCTTCATCTATCTGACATAATTATTTGCAAAGTAACCTGCAGATCAGAAGGCTGACCATAGATCAGCAGCAGCAGAGGACTTCTTTTGCATGCGCAGGAGTCAGGGTTCAATAACCTCTAACTGACTGGTTGAAAAAGATATCAGATAATAAGCCTGTGTACAGTCTAGATGAGATGTTTTTCATGCAATGTGTTGTTCTTGTATAAATGCCATTGAAACCATGGGGACAGCGATGGGATTTTTTTATCCCTTTGCCCTTGCAAGTTTAATCTAGTGGTTCCCTCATTGCGAGAAGTGAGGTTACAGGGAACCAGGCAGAGGGCCTTCTCAGTAGTGGCGCCCACCCTGTGGAACACCCTCCCTTCAGATGTGAAGGAAATACGGTAAGCAGTTATCCTATCTTTAAAAGACATCTGAAGGCAGCCCTGTTTAGGGAAGTTTTTAATATTTAATGCTGTACTGTTTTTAAAATTTGATTGGGAGCCGCCCAGAGTGGCTGGGGAAACTCAGCCAGATGGGCGGGATATAAATAATAAATTATTATTATTATTATTATTATTATTATTATTATTATTATTATCATCATCATCATCATCATCATCATCCCAGGCCCCTGCAGCTGCTATTAACTTTTAAAAAAATCACACAAGTGCACTAAACTGCTTTTGCTTGCCCTCAGTGGTACTAGCAGGATGACACCATTATGCTACCCATTTGATTCCTGATTGCCCCAGTTCACTCCAGGGGAGGGAAAGATGCATTAGCTTGGGAACAATAGCACCGAAGCAGCAGAAGAGAAGATAAATAAATGGCCGTGATTGAACAGGACAGACAGAAAGGTGAAGACAGAGTTGAGCTTCAACCGAGCCCTGGGATCTCTAGGCCAGATGATGATTTGCAAAGAACCACATCACTCTAAAGCACAGGTACGGAGACTAGTGCGAACAATCTCATTGGCTGGCAAGCAAGTGCCATCAGCATGGGATCTGAGGCTGGACATTGACGGTCGCCGTGACTGGGCTGGGGTCACCCCAAATCCTATAGCACTGGAGGAGCTCAGTATAGCTGGACAGCGGTGTTTCATCTGACTGGTGTTTCAGATGCCTGCTTCCTGGTTCAGTGGACTTTTCATGTGCATCCTGTCTCCTTATTAAAGTACAGTGGTACCTCAGGTTAAAAACTTAATTCATTCTGGAGGTCCGTTCTTAACCTGTAACTGTTCTTAACCTGAAGCACCACTTTAGCTAATGGGGCCTCCTGCTGCCGCTGCACCACCACTGCGGTACCTATGGACAGGTACCTATTAATCTACTTGCACTTTGACATGCTTTCAAACTGCTAGGTTGGCAGGACCTGCAATGCATATTATTATTATTATTATTATTATTATTATTATTACCTATAATAATAATAATAATGACAACCTCCTGCAATGCATGTACAGTGGTACCTCAGGTTAAGTATTTAATTCGTTCCGGAGGTCCATACTTAACCTGAAACTGTTCTTAGCCTAAAGCACCACTTTAGCTAATGGGGCCGCTACATGGCCACTGCACGATTTCTGTTCTCATCCTGAAGCAAAGTTCTTAACCCGAGGTAATATTTCTGGGTTAGTGGTGTCTGTAACCTGAAGTGTATGTAACCTGAAGCGTATGTAGAAGAAGAAGAGTTTGGATTTGATATCCCGCTTTATCACTACCCAAAGGCATCTCAAAGCGGCTAACATTCTCCTTTCCCTTCCTCCCCCACAACAAACACTCTGTGAGGTGAGTGGGGCTGAGAGACTTCAGAGAAGTGTGACTGGCCCAAGGTCACCCACAGCTGTATATGGAGGAGCGGGGAAGCGAACCCGGTTCCCCAGATTACAAATCTACCGCTCTTAACCACTACACCACACTGGCTCTCATGTAACCCGAGGTACCACTGTACTGTATTTTTCACTCCATAAGATGCACTTTTTTCCTCCTGAAAAGTAAGGGAAAATGTCTGTGAGTCTTATGAAGTGAATGCTGCATGGAGGAGGGACGTGTAAGCAGCTCCTGTCGGCTTTGCTGCTTTAAAGCGAGCCACAGAGGGAAGGAAGGGGAGCCATGGCTCCTGTCTGTCCCTCCTCCGTGGCTTGCTTTAAAGCAGCAAAGTGGACAAAAGCTGCCCACTTTGCTGCATTGGTTTAGTACAACATTTGATTCAGAATATTTTGTGTGTGTGTTTTCCTCACCTAAAAACTAGGTGCGCCTTATGATCAGGTGCGTCTCAGGGAGCGAAAAATACGGTACAGTGGTGCCCCGCAAGACGAATGCCTCGCAAGACGGAAAACCCGTTAGACGAAAGGGTTTTCTGTTTTGGAGGTGCTTCGCAAAACGAATTTCCTATGGGCTTGCTTCGCAAGACGAAAATGTCCTGCGGGGTTTTTTTTCTCCCCCCCCCCTTTTCCCCAAGCCGCTAAGCTGCTTATCAGCTAATCTGCTAAGCCGCTTAACAGCGGATCCGCTAAGCCGCTTATCAGCTGATCCGCTAAGCCACTTATCAGCTGATCCGCTAATAGCGCTAATCCGCTAATGGGCTTGCTTCGCAAGACGAAAAAACCGCAAGATGAAGAGACTCGCGGAACGGATTCTTTTCCTCTTGCGAGGCACCACTGTACCTGGTTCAATCATTCTCCTTGAGAGGGATGAAGTATGGGGACCTGCGGCTGCTGCTGGGCTTGGCTCTCTCATCTTGCTGTCTGCTTAACAGGCCATGGAGGAAAATAACCCTTGTAAGAACATCCGCGGAAGAACAAAGGAAGAACAAGGCAACACCCTTGCCTCTCCTCTCCCCAGTGGCCTTCTCTCCCTGCAATCCCTTGTCTTGGTAACTGATATCCTCCACTCCAACTACTGTTTTAGCTTTTTGAGGAGGGTGTGGGGGGAGGTTGGCTGCTTTGGTGCAGCCCTCTCTTGATCTGCCAAGCTTCTGTTTGTTTTCCTTGATCTGCAATGACTTCTTTATTGTCGTGTGTGTGTGTGTGTGTGTGTGTGTGCGCGCGCGCACGCACGCGCGTTCTCTGCCCCCAGCCACCTTTCCTTGTTTTCACGTTTCTATGCCTCAACTGCAAGGATAAATGAGGAAAGCAACAAACAGACCGTGGAAAAGTAAGGGGAGGGGATGTTTTATATTTTCTTCTTCTTTATTTAGAATGAAAGCCGTTTAACCCTTCCCACGCAGCATTTTAAAAATAAATAACAAAGCACACAGCCGTCGGGTGTGGGGTGCCTAGCTAAGCAGCAGCGCACGGGGAAAGGACCTCAAATTGAAGTCAGCCGCGAGTGGAACATGAGCCAGCGGTCTGATGTGCCTGCAAACAAGGCTAATGCAATTTTATGCTCCACGAGTCGAACCGTCGCTTCCAAATCACAAGGAATAATAATTCCATTTTATTCTGCGCTCGTGAGATCTCATCCGGAGTAACGCGCTGAGTTCCGGGTGGCACATTTGAGCAAGAACACACGCAAATTGAAATGAGTCTGGGAAAGAACAACAAAGATGGTCTGGAGTCTGAAATAAATGTGCCTTATGAGGGAAGGTGGGGGGAACAGGGCGTGTTCACGCTCGGAAGAGGCTCTTGTGGGATTTTCTGTCTCAGCAGCCAAAATAGTTTGGACAGCTTTGGGGGCTATGCACCTCGACTTGACATGGGTGGTGCCATTTCCTATTCTGGTACAGAAAACAAAATGCCTTGGGCTGGCCCTCACACCCCATGTGGCAAGGCTGGCACATAGAAGAGGGAAAATACTGGTTTTCTGCTGCCCCAGACTGGGTGGATTTAAGTTACAGGATTATTGTGTACTGAGTTGAATAGGATCCAAACTGCAGCAGTCTGATTGGTCCTAGAACAATAGGATCCAAAAGGCAGCAGTCTGATTGGTCCTAGAACAATAGGATTCAGAATGCAGCAGTCTGATTGGTCCTAGAACAATGCAGCAGTATGACTGCTTGGCAGGAACCACCCAATCATGCTCCAGATAGAAGTGAATCCACAACCTGATTGGCTTACAGTAGAATTCCGGAATTAGCCAATCATGTGCAGCCCATTGTGTAAATAATGTATATAAAGCAGATACTTTGAGGGGACTTTCATTCATTCCTCCTCACCACTATGAGCTGAATAAAGAGCATGAAATCACTTTGCGACTCTGAGTATATTTCAAGGATGGTAGATTTTGGGTGAACACTGGGAGAAACATCTTGACGGCGGAACCCATTTTCTAGAGGGGTGATGCGCTGTTGTTTGCTGGAGGTCTCCAAGCAGTAACTGAGAAGCCGTCGGTTGGAGAGGCCATAACTCTAGAGTTTGCGCACTGATAAGGAATTGGGACTACAAGGCCCCTTACAACTCTGTGCTTTTACCTCATTCATTTCAACGAGAAGAAAAGAACTTTGAGCAGCAATAGGGTGGACACACAGATCAGTTACAACAGTTGAAATAAATAGCGGAGTCACAGCCGCTTTGGTTAGAGAAATTCTACAAGTCCATCACTGCTCCTCAGTGGATTATTGTTTCATTCTTAGAATTGTAGAGTTGGAAAGGACCACAAGGGTCATCTAGTTCAATCTTATAAATTCTAATAACAAGAATAACAACAACAACCTCCTGCAATGCATAAAAAGGTAAAGGGACCCCTGACCATTAGGTCCAGTCATGGCTGACTCTGGGGTTGTGGCGCTCATCTCGCTTTATTGGCCAAGGGAGCCGGCGTACAGCTTCCAGGTCATGTGGCCAGCATGACTAAGCCACTTCTGGCGAACCAGAGCAACGCACGGAAACGCCGTTTACCTTCCCGCCGGAGCGGTACCTATTCATCTACTTGCACTTGACGTGCTTGCTAACTGCTAGGTTGGCAGGACCTGCAATGCATATATTATTATTATTATTATTATTATTATTATTATTATTATTACCTCCAGTAATAATAATGATGATGATGACAACCTCCTGCAATGCATATATTATTATAACCTCCAATAACAACAACAACCTTCCACAATGCAGGAATCTTTTGTCCAGCATGGGGCTCAAATTCACAATCCTGAGGTTAAGAGTCTCATGCTCTACCAACTGAGCTATCATCTACCTAGACTAGTCCCTAGAGGAAATCCACACACACCTTGCAAATCAAAGACTGTGCCACCCAGACAACATTTTGCATGCAGATGTTGGCCTCAGCACAAACCGTAGGTCATATCATAGAACGTTCCGGGTTGCTCTGCAAAAGATAGGCCTATGAAGCATATTTATCTCACATGCAGTGCTGAATAAGGAAGCTGAGGTGACGATACCCTTTCGTTTCCTTCAAGGGCAGTGACAGCCAAGCAAACTTCAAAGCCATATTTTAGAAAGACACGAAAGGTTGCTTAACTGGGCTGAAGAGTTCTTTATAGCTCAACAATAATCCACCATTGTAGCACAAAATCCTGACCATCATTTCCTTCCCAGGCCTCTTCGATGGAGAAGCTTTATTAACTTACAGCGTGAAAAAAAGTTTCTAAAAGCCAAAGCATCTCTTACCCTAGATAGAAGCAAGGGTAACTTTAGTAAAAGGCCATATACATTTCAGACAGAGGAGAGGAGTCAGAGAGTGTGTGTTTCTTTACATATCCCTTAGCTGACATCAGAGGGGGGAACCGTAAGCTTGGAATGCATTTATTAAAAAATGAAGTTAGGCAGCTGTAAAGCCAGATTTTCCAAGCCCTCTTTGTGATAAAGAAAAAACTTAAGCACAACAAGGCTTCAGCAAATCATAGCCTGGAAGGAAGGGGGAATGTCATTCCCTGTCAAGTTATGAGGAATTGTCTGTGCATATAGGAAACAAAACTAATTTGTAGTACTTGGTGTATGAGTGTGTGAGAGAGTGTTTTTTTTAAAAAAATATTTGTTAGTATTTTCCACACATCAACAACAACACGAAAGATATCGAAAAATAACAATACACAACACACAAAAATCGACATTTGAAAACTAAAAAAGCAACAACAAAACAAAAAACACACAAATCCATCTTACAAGTTAATATTATAAACACTAAAACAACCACAAGACATTGACTTCCACCAATCCCACAGCACCTCCTTCATCTCTCATTGTGTCTTCCTGTTTTCCTGTTTTCTTTATCATCTCTATCCTAACATCTAGATATAAATCCCTCTTTCATATCCTTTCACTTCACAAGGTTATTCCAGGCTCAGCCAGATTTCTGTCCTTGAACCTTGACTTTTGAGGTATTCATTTACGCACTCATCATGCGAAAGGCTGGGCTGGATGAATCCCAAACCGGAATTAAGATTGCCGGAAGAAATATTAACAACCTCAGATATACAGATGACACAACCTTGATGGCAGAAAGTGAGGAGGAATTAAAGAACCTTTTAATGAGGGTGAAAGAGGAGAGCGCAAAATATGGTCTGAAGCTCAACATCAAAAAAACGAAGATCATGGCCACTGGTCCCATCACCTCCTGGCAAAAAGAAGGGGAAGAAATGGAGGCAGTGAGAGATTTTACATTCTTGGGCTCCATGATCACTGCAGATGGTGACAGCAGCCACGAAATTAAAAGACGCCTGCTTCTTGGGAGAAAAGCAATGAAAAACCTAGACAGCATCTTAAAAAGTAGAGACATCACCTTGCCAACAAAGGTCTGTATAGTAAAAGCTATGGTTTTCCCAGTAGTGATGTATGGAAGTGAAGGCTGGACCATAAAGAAGGCTGATCGCCGAAGAATTGATGCTTTTGAATTATGGTGCTAGAGGAGACTCTTGAGAGTCCCATGGACTGCAAGAAGATCAATCCTATCCATTCTTAAGGAAATCAGCCCTGAGTGCTCACTGGAAGGACAGATGCTGAAGCTGAGGCTCCAATACTTTGGCCACCTCATGAGAAGAGAAGACTCACTGGAAAAGACCCTGATGGAGGGCACAAGGAGAAGGGGATGACAGAGGACAAGATGGTTGGATAGTGTTCTTGAAGCTACCAGCATGAGTTTGACCAAACTGTGGGAGGCAGTGGAAGACAGGAGTGCCTGGCATGCTCTGGTCCATGGGGTCACGAAGAGTCGGACACGACTAAATGACTAAACAACAACAAATTCTTTTTTTACTTCACTTTTTGGTTTTTGTCTTATTATGTCTGTCAATTTGGCTAATTCTAAGTATTCTGAAAGCTTACATAGCCACTCTCCCCTGGTGGGTAACTGATTCCCTTTCCAGTACTTAGCCATCAGGATTCTTGCTGCAGACGTTGTGTATAAGAAAAAAATAGTTTTGTCTTTTGGAATATCGTCATTTAAAATTCCTAAAAGGAATGCCTCTGGCCTTTTACTATATGATATTCTTAATATTTTCTTTATTTCTTCATGGATCATGGATCATGAGAGAGTATTTTTTTTAAAAAACAACAAAACAACAACAACTCGCCTTTCCCTCTTTTGGCCAACTATACACCGAACAAATCCACAGCAAAGTAATTCATGAAAATAGCCACAAATCACAGCACCTCAAAGGTCTGAGGAGGGATGAAGCTTAAGGAAACCGGAAATTTATCATTTTGAGCATTAAAATATTAAGGGATCCTTAAGAACAGCAAAGAATCTAGTTTGGGGAAAGTGTCACCGAGCAGAGATCAGCAGCTGGAATTCTTGACAATGTTTATAAATCTCAAACAGATAATGAACGCAAAGTGGAACCCTCTCCAGGGGAAAAAATGGCTAGTTGAAAAAAAAGTTGGAGGGAGGAGAAGAAGGGCTTGTGGCAAACCATTATAAATAAAGTGCAGATGGAAGGAAGAAAAATGGCCCAGTTGTCTTGGTATTTAAGAATAAAGTTTTGGAAATGTTCTCATAGTGAGGACCCTTAAATCAAGCCAATTATGTTTAGGCTTCTGTGACAAATCTGTGAATTATTTCCCTTTTTAATGGCACTTGCTCTTTGAAGTGCTAAATCTGTCCTCGGCCCTCACTTGTTTGCAAAAGTTATCTTCAAGATCTCCAGGTTTCAGAGGTGATCCTCCAATTAGATACGGTAAAGAAGCGGATTCTGCAGAACAAGGGAAGGGGAGCGAATGGGCCACTGCTTAGTTCATAGTTGTATATTTCTAAAGACCAAAGCATTTGAATTTTCCAACCCACACGTCAAAATGTCTCGGGCTGCCTTGGCTTCGTTTTAATTGCTGAATCGTCAAGATGGTGCCTCAGGATTTCTAAGGCTCATTCCACGCTGCAGCCCTTGGGGAAAGCTGAGGCCTTGCTTTTTCATAAAGCAGAATTAAAGCAGAAAGGGAAATTAAAGCGGAGATTCCATACAGCACTTAATATGGAGCTATAATATCCAGCAGAGCCTCTCCTCGTGGGCAAGATCCTGCTATAATCTTTACTTCCAGTTGCTATTTACTGTTCTTGTTGGCTACTCAATGTTAAATTAACATCCTGCTTTATTGCTTCCCAATTATCATTGGTTGGGGGATTAGTTATGAATATTCTGTTCCCCCAGGGAAAACTTTCGTAACTTATTTTCTCTATTATTTTTGTTCTTAAAAAAAAAAAAAAAGAGCACAACCAGTTCTATTTCATCATCTAAAATGAAAAGCGAAATATGCGAGGGAAATAGTAATTACCATATTGGCCCAAATATAAGCTGCACTCCCTCCCCCCAAATCCTGACCGTGAAAAGTTGAAGTCATTCCTGGGGGACTTGTAATAAACAAAAATCTGCCCTTATTCCCTTAGGGGGACACAAGAGTCCTTATAGAGTCCTTTGTAGGTTCTCCATCGGTTAAAGAAAATAACAGAGGCCAACCAGAGAATATTGAGAAGCAAAGCAGCTAGTAAGCCTGATCTTTATTGACTGTTGCAACAGGGTGCTCCCCTCACATGCAGGAAAGGTGTGCCCGCCCTTATATAGACATTTTAAATTGCCTGCCCTGGAGTCCAAGACCACCCCTAGAAACATCATACATACACCACAGAAAGGAGTGTAGCTGAAGACCACCCCCCAAATACATCACAGAAAGGGCGGTCTACAACAGAAATCTGAGTGTGTTGTTTATCTCCTGTCTGGCAGGTTACCTCTTAATGGTCACTTGATTGGATTACCTGGGGAGCCTGGCCAGTCTTTTGTAATGACAAATACTTAGTTCCTGAGCCAAGTCACAGGCTCACACCCTATTCATACACAGACATGCCCTTAAGACAGGCTTTGTGGACAAGAAGACAATGGGGAGGCTTTTCCATTTTCCTTTGACCTTGCAGAGAAATATTTGAGGGAGAGACAAAATGGCTTCAGGACTTTTTCTGTGGGGTTTCAGTCATGTGGTTTATATGTGCAGTTATGAACATTTATTTTATATACCGTATTTTTTGCTCTATAAGACTCACTTTTCCCCTCCTAAAAAGTAAGGAGAAATGTGTGTGCGTCTTATGGAGCGAATGCAGGCTGCGCAGCTATCCCAGAAGCCAGAACAGCAAGAGGGATCCCTCTTGCTGTTCTGGCTTCTGGGATTCAGAATATTATTTTCTTGTTTTCCTCCTCCAAAAACTAGGTGCGTCTTGTGGTCTGGTGCGTCTTATAGAGCGGAAAATACGGTGTATATATAAGACCTTAAATTTTTTATTTCAGGCTCTTGGGCAGGCAGCACCCACTACTCTTCCTCATCCAGCCAGTCCTTCGCAGGCAGAAGGCACCCACAACGAGCTACAGCAATGGGGCAGGAGCATGCAAGGCCACACCACAAACCACAGGCTCCCCCAGCACTTCATAACGTTGCAGGACATTCGAGTTAGGCTGAGCAATGACCCATAGAAGTCGGGAGGTGGGAGATGTCCCTGCTGACTATTCAGAAAAGGAAAGATGAAGGTGTTGGGCAGGAGGGAGCCCTGGAATGTCTACGAAAGAGATTGCTTTGCCCTTCAAAGCTGCCTCTCCCCTGACCTCTTCTTCCAGGGGAGCAGCCACTGTTTATGTTCTCCTGGGTCTTGGGTGGGCCAAATGGAATGCTGAAATCGTTTAGAAGAAATTGAAAAGATCGGTTTGGAGATCAGATGGAGGAGGTGACCCTAATGGCTCCCTTTGAAGTTAAAATCTTTCCGCTCTTTGACTCGTACCTGAGCTGGAACAGATCAGTTGCAGTTGTGTATGCCTGCTTTCTTGGAGGAAAATAGAAAGCTTCTTACTTCTCTCTCTCTCTCTCTCTCTCTCTCTCTCTCTCTCTCTCTCTCTCTTTCCTAGGTTGTTCCTTGTTGGAGCAGCCTGCACAAATCCTAGGCTGAAAAACTAGACAAGCTCCTGTGCCATTAGCAGATAACCAGATAACCAGACATTCAGCGGGTGATGTTTCTACAGACATGAAGATACGATGGGAATAGCTTCACCTGCTATGCTTCCAGGTATCATGATTCCAGGTATCATGTGGCTTTTAAAGGCATGGTAATAGAGCCAGGGTTAAACCACAGAGCCTAGGACTTGCTTATCAGAAGCTTGGTGGTTCAAATCCCCGTGACGGGGTGAGCTCCCTTTGCTCGGTCCCTGCCCCTGCCAACCTAGCAGTTCGAAAGCACGTCAAAGTGCAAGTAGATAAATAGGTACCGTTCTGGCGGGAAGCTAAACGGCGTTTCTGTGCGCTGCTCTGGTTCTCCAGAAGCGGCTTAGTCATGCTGGCCACATGACCCGGAAGCTGTACACTGGCTCCCTCGGCCAATAAAGTGAGATGAGCACGCAACCCCCGAGTCGGCCACGACTGGACCTAATGGTCAGGGGTCCCTTTACCTTTAATAGAGCCAGAAAAGGGTAGAATTGGCATCCCAAGGTTCCCAAAGTGTTTAGACTCCTCTTGAACGTATGCCAAATTTCTAACTAGTGAAAAGGATACATAAATTGTTGTTGTTGTTGTTTAATGGTTTGTTCCAATGTGGTGGAAAAGCTAACCATGGTATTGGTTTAACTCATTTTCAGCTGTTGATTCAGTAGATAGCTTTTGGGCAAGCTGCACTTCTCAGCCTCAGTTCTTCATCTGTAAAATGGGAATAACTGAAATGGGATTCAGATTCAGGAGACTATTTTTAGGATAAAGATCAGGATATTGTGTCAAGCTTTCCCTAGGGATGTGTTGTATATCTCCGGAAATATCCCTGCACCCCCCCTTCCAATGGATTAAAAAAACAACAACCCACTGAATCTTCAGCTAGTGATGACAAGATAGGATTTACACACAACAGTTGATTGACAAGGAAGCTCTCTGACCACAAACTAGGACAGAAGAACATGGCATCTCCTTAGATACTGTTGCAGCTTCTTTCAAAGCCTCCTGCTGTTTGGAGCAAACATTAAACCTAAGGAGGGCCAAATAATTTTCCATCTCTCCCTCTCTGATTGGCTTACGTGTGCAAAAAAGAAAAGAAAGAAAGAAAGTTGAAACTTAGTTACTTTCCACATCCCCTTCCTGTTTAAAAATGGAACCATCTATTCTGAATGAAAACTAAGTTAAACACGTGAGATGAATTAAACCGGCCTGTTTTTTATTTTTTGAGAGGCTCATTTGTATGAGAGATGAGGACAGATTTTAAATCAAGATGAGGAGCTGAAGCCAAAACTATTAGTACATTGGGAAACACAGGGCAATGCAGCCCAGGCTTATTAAAGGCTGTCTTTTCGCCAATCCTCTGAAACACTAAACAAAACCAACACTGATATATATTTCGAAGGAAAACAAGAAGCATCTGGTTCCCTTTGCTGGTGTACATAGCTGCAGAAAATGTTGGCAGGACATTTGATTACTATAAAAGATTTAGCTACGCACAAAGAAAGCCACAATACAGAGTCAAATGTCTGAATTTTGTTTTGAGTGCATATTTGGTCAAAATGTCCACAAAAGCTGGCCCAGGAAACGCAGGAGAATAAGCTAAGTGAACCGAGCCTCATCAGGGTGGAATTGTATGAAATTTTGGTGACAGGTCCTAGACTTCGAATAGGGACATGGGTGGCGCTGTGGGTTAAACCACAGAGCCTAGGACTTGCCGATCAGAAGGTCGGTGGTTCGAATCCCTGCAACGGGGTGAGCTCCCGTTGCTCGGTCCCTGCTCCTGCCTAGCTAGCAGTTCGAAAGCACACCAGAGTTCAAGTAGATAAATAGGTACCACTCCAGTGGGAAGGTAAACGGTGTTTCCATGCGCTGCTCTGGTTCTCCAGAAGCGGCTTAGTCATGCTGGCCACATGACCCGGAAGCTGTACGCCGGCTCCCTCGGCCAATAAAGCGAGATGAGCGACGCAACCCCAGAGTCAGCCACGACTGGACCTAATGGTCAGGGGTCCCTTTACCTTTTTGCCTAGACTTCAAACATGGTTTGCTGCTGAATTCTTGCACAGGGAAGGTGAGCGGTTTCAGATATAAATGCGGCACATGGGAGATTGAATGTTTGTCCACCTGCTACTTTTGCCTCCTTGTAGGATGGCGTGGGGAACCTGCACTTCTCCAGATGTTGTTGGACTCCACTTCCCATCAGCCCCAGCTAGCATGGCCAAAGGTCAAGGAGGATGGGAGCTAGAGTCAAGCAACATCTGGAGGACCACCAGTTCTTCACCCCACCTACATCTCACAGCTCTTGGGTGGTAACCCATGTCTGAAGACAAGAGTCAGCTGCAAATGTCATCCTGGGCAGCCCTCCTGTAAGCGAAGACAAAAATACCTGCCCAGCCTTCTCCATCAACTTCCCCTCTTCCCACACAGTTCAGTGGGTGTGTGGCAAAAATACAAAATGTATATTTTCTGAGCACTTTTGTGGGTGTAGGTATGCAGCTGTTGGCGGGCATAGTACTGTGCTACCTCGGGTTACATATGCTTCAGGTTACAGACTCCGCTAACCCCAGGTAGTGTGGTTGTTCACCTTGAGCCAGACATCCTGGAGAGTGAAGTCAAATGGGCCTTAGAAAGCACTGCAAATAACAAGGCCAGTGGAAGTGATGGTATTCCAGCTGGCGTGCTCTGGTCCATGGGGTCATGAAGAGTCGGGCACGACTAAACAACAAGAACAAAAACCCAGAAATAGTGCTTCAGGTTAAGAACTTTGCTTCAGGATGAGAACAGAAATCGTGCTCCGGCAGCGCGGCGGCAGCGGGAGACCCCATTAGCTAAAGTAGTGCTTCAGGTTAAGAACAGCTTCAGGTTAAGAACGGACCTCCGGAACGAATTAAGTACTTAACCCAAGGTACCACTGTGCATCCTTATTTTATTATTATTATTATTATTTTACAAAGTTGTTACTGTACTTCACCAGATCTTAACCTATTACAGTATTTGTAAGAATGGATTCCAAGTATCACTGAATTTGTCTATGGCAAGCCTGCATTTATATGCAAGTTGTTTATATGTTGCGATCTTCAATCCTATCGTAGAAGGGAACCGCGTTTTTATTTTTCCATTCATCCGTATCAGTCTTTTTGCTGTGGTAAGGGCACTCGTATTTGTCCTTTTGTGACGGTCCATGTGCTGGGTATATAATTCAATAGGATATTTTGCTCTGTAAATGTAAGGTTGTTCATACAGTTCTGTTGATAGTTTCAGTTACCTGCTGCCAAAAAAACTTTCAATATAGGACAATCAGGGCCAGAGGCTCTAAGTTACTGAAGGTAATGGGGCCCTTTATATGTCCAGCTGTCCTTTGTCAACAACAAATTGTCACTGTTTTTTTGTGTTGAATATATGCTATATAGTAATTTATGGACCTAATAGGTATCTAAAGCCATTTGAACATAACAAATGGAAGCCTACACAACACAAAACACTGTTACTGTATGTAGGTCTTATTTTATTTGTTTTTTATCTTATATTTTGGAAATGTACATCCAGTCTTTTTTTCCTTTAAAAAATTTTTGGGGCCCCCAAGAGAGTGGGGCCCTAAGCTATACGAAATTTGTATTGTTGAATGGCATAGGTGCCGAGTTGTGCCCAACATTGCGGGGGGGGGGGAATAGTGTGTGTATGACATCACACACACAATGCCCCGCCCAACCCAGCATTCCCATTCTAGTGGGGTGTGTGCACTGCGTCATGTGATTGATTATGTGAGGCAGGGCTTACCTGGGCCCCCACTATATTTTATTCAAGTTGGCACCCCTGCTGGCAGAGATCACCAGCACGTCTTCTGAGAAGGCACTCTTGTTGTTGTTGTTTAGTCGTTTAGTCGTGTCCGACTCTTCGTGACCCCAGAGTACGCCAGGCACTCCTGTCTTCCACTGCCTCCCACAGTTTGGTCAAACTCATGCTGGTAGCTTCGAGAACACTGTCCAACCATCTTGTCCTCCGTCGTCCCCTTCTCCTTGTGCCCTCCATCTTTCCCAACATCAGGGTCTTTTCCAGGGAGTCTTCTCTTCTCATGAGGTGGCCAAAGCTTCAGGATCTGTCCTTCCAGTGAGCACTCAGGGCTGATTTCCTTCAGAATGGAGAGGTTTGGTCTTCTTGCAGTCCATGGGACTCTCAAGAGTCTCCTCCAACACTATAATTCAAAAGCATCAATTCTTCGGCAATCAGCCTTCTTTATGGTCCAGCTCTCACTTCCATACATCACTACTGGGAAAATCATAGCTTTAACTATACAGGCCTTTGCTGGCAAGGTGATGTCTCTGCTTTTTAAGATGTTGTCTAGGTTTGTCATCACTTTTCTCCCAAGGAGCAGGTGTCTTTTAATTTCATGACTGCTGTCACCATCTGCAGTGATCGTGGAGCCCAAGAAAGTAAAATCTCTCACTGCCTCCATTTCTTCCCCTTCTATTTGCCAGGAGGTGATGGGACCGCTGGCCATGATCTTTGTTTTTTTGACGTTGAGCTTCAGACCATATTTTGCGCTCTCCTCTTTCACCCTCATTAAACGGTTCTTTAATTCCTCCTCACCTTCTGCCATCAAGGTTGTGTCATCTGCATATCTGAAGGTGCTCTAACAATCATCAAAGGAATGCTCTGCCTTGTAGCGTCCTTGACGATCCTCAAAATGGCACGACAAGGCCAAGCAACATCGTTCTGGCACATACTTTTGAGAATCGCTGTGGAATTGGGGGGATGGGTGGCCCCCAAAATATTCAGGGGGCTGATCCCCCTGGCCCCCTGTAGAATGGGGATTTGAAACCACATTGCAAATCTCCCCTTCTGAGAATTATTACTCTTCGTCTCACCATCATATACAGTGATACCTCAGGTTAAGAACTTAATTCATTCCGGAGGTCTGTTCTTAACCTGAAACTGTTCTTAACCTGAAGCACCATTTTAGCTAATGGGGCCGCTGCGCCGCTGCTGCACAATTTCTGTTCTCATCCTGAAGCAGAGTTCTTACTGTACAGTGGTACCTCAGGTTACATACACTTCAGGTTACATACGCTTCAGGTTACAGACTCCGCTAACCCAGAAATAGTGCTTCAGGTTAAGAACTTTGCTTCAGGATGAGAACAGAAATCATGCTCCGGTTGCGCGGCGGCAGCAGGAAGCCCCATTAGCTAAAGTGGTGCCTCAATTTAAGAACAGTTTCAGGTTAAGAACGGACCTCCTGAACAAATTAAGTACTTAACCCGAGGTACCACTATACTTGGAACAACAACATTACCAGCCCTCCTTCCCCCTCAAAATGAATCACTGAAAGTCACAGCTAGGATGCGTTTCTTTTAAATGGCTGTGGTTAGACCCCCTTTTCTATTTGCATCTAGGGGGTAAGAGGTCTTTATCCTCTATTTGAGAAACTCGGGATACCAGAACAAACGTTTTAAGTGAAGAAAACAATCTTCAGAGAATATGCTTCCTGGAGGAGGAAATGCTATATGGAGTTGAGTGCTGCTTTAAAACAAACAAACGAAAACCCCAACAACTTCAAATATACAAACACCTCTACTTTCCCAATAGCTTGTCCAATTTTTGCATTGAGCTGCATAAACAAACAGAAGACTTTAAAAAAGAAGAAGAAATGATTGAAAGTCCAGCAAGAGGGAGAGGCAAATGCCATTATTCTGTATGATAATGCGCACTGGGAATTTTGAAAGAGGAGAGAATCAATAAATACTAGTGGTTTGTACTGTTAGCATGCAACAGCTGGCAGCCCTGGCTCTATAAATACACACAGGCAGTTTGCAAAGAGGTCTGCACAGACTTACCCACAGCTGCAGAATTGTAGCTGCAGGCTAAAGGTAAAGTAAAGGGACCCCTGACCGTTAGGTCCAGTCGTGGCCGACTCTGGGGTTCCGGCGCTCATCTCACTTTATTGGCCAAGGGAGCCAGCATACAGCTTCCAGGTCATGTGGCCAGCATGACTAAGCCGCTTCTGGCGAACCAGAGCAGCGCACGGAAACGCAGGCTAGTGCACCCTTAAAAGGTAAAGGGACCCCTGACCATTAGGTCCAGTCGTGGCCGACTCTGGGGTTCCGGCGCTCATCTCGCTTTATTGGCCAAGGGAGCCGGCGTTCAGCTTCCAGGTCATGTGGCCAGCATGAATAAGCCGCTTCTGGAGAACCAGAGCAGCGCATGGAAACACCGTTTACCTTCCCACCGGAGTGGTACCTATTTATCTACTTGCACTCTGGTGTGCTTTCGAACTGCTAGCTAGGCAGGAGTAGGGACCGAGCAACGGGAGCTCACCCCATCGCGGGGATTCGAACCGCTGACCTTCCAATCGGCAAGCCCTAGGCTCTGTGGTTTAACCCACAGTGTGCACCCTTACCTAGGAGTAAACCCCCTTCAGTTCAATGGGAATCGCTGCTGCTGCCACCATGAGTGATGGAAGGAAGACCTGCTCCCTGCTGCAAGGCCCATTTCTACCTGCCCTATGGGGTGGGGCCCACACTCACCCAGAACAGCTGAAAGAGGATCCTGGGAGGCCACCGGGACTTTGCTGGAACAACTCTTGGGCTGGGGCAACTGGCTAAAATGTTTTAAAATGTTTTAAAAGGCTTTTTTTAAACTTATATGCAGAATTCATCATGCAAAAGGCTGGGCTGGATGAATCCCTAGCCAGAATTGCCGGAAGAAATATCAACAACCTCAGATATACAGATGACACAACCTTGATGGCAGAAAGTGAGGAGGAATTGAAGAACCTTTTAATGAGGGTAAAAGAGGAGAGTGCAAAATATGGTCTGAAGTACAACATCAAAAAAATGAAGATCTTGACCACTGGTCCCATCACCTCCTGGCAAATAGAAGGGGAAGAAATGGAGGCAGTGAGAGATTTTACTTTCTTGGGCTCCATGATCACTGCAGATGGTGACAGCAGTCACGAAATTAAAAGATGCCTGCTTCTTGTGAGAAAAGCAGAGACAAACCTAGACAGCATCTTAAAAAGTAGAGACATCACCTTGCCTACAAAGGTCCGTATAGTAAAAGCTATGGTTTTCCCAGTAGTGATGTATGGAAGTGAAGGCTGGACCATAAAGAAGGCTGAACGCCAAAGAATCGATGCTTTTGAATTCTGGTGCTGGAGGAGACTCTTGAGAGTCCCATGGACTGCAAGAAGATCAATCCTATCCATTCTTAAGGAAATCAGCCCTGAGTGCTCGCTGGAAGGACAGATCCTGAAGCTGAGGCTCCAATACTTTGGTCACCTCATGAGAAGAGAAGACTCCCTGGAAAAGACCCTGATGTTGGGAAAGATGGAGGGCACAAGGAGAAGGGGACGACAGAGGACGAGGTGGTTGGACAGTGTTCTCAAAGCTACCAGCATGAGTTTGACTAAACTGCGGGAGGCAGTGGAAGACAGGAGTGCCTGGCGTGCTCTGGTCTATGGGGTCACAAAGAGGCGAACACGACTAAACGACTAAACAACAACAAAGAAGTTCAAATAGGGAAAAAGAAATACAATTAATGGACAAAAGTACAAAGATCCATAAAATGTTTGGGGGAGTGTGTCCCCCCAGAAAAAAAGCACTTAGTATAACTGTAAACTGTTGATTGTTGTTGTTAGTTTCTATTGGTTTATTGGTTTATTTATAGTCTGTATAAGATATTCAGATTTTTTTAATGTTTGCTTTTTTATTATGTTTCTATATATGCCATAAGCTGCCCAGAGTGGCTGGGGAAACCCAGCCACATTTGGGGGGGGGGGGAGGAATATAAATAATAAAATGATTTTTATTATTACAGTATTAGCCACGGACAGCTGCCTTCTACTGGATTACATCATTTGTTTATCTAGCCCAGTATTGTCTAACCTATGCTTACCAGATTTTTTTCAATGAATCCGGGAACACTTTTTTTTTAAACTGAGTAGCAACAGGGAGTCATTAGTGGGGATGGTGAGGCAAAAGACTCTGGGCCCAAGCACACATGCATATTGTATAAATGTGCAAAGCCCTTCTTTCGCACCCTGTGAAACATAAATGCACAGAGTTTTTAAAAACTGGGCAATGGCGCACCGCCCACTTGTGACTCCCAAGCCTTCCCCAATCTCCTGCCCCCTTCCCCCTTTGTTTTGACAGAAGGGGCAGGAGATCAGGGGAGGCTCAGGAATTGTGGGCGGGTGGCCGTTGCCCAGGAGGGGTGCAATGCATGCAGTTTCTCTGCCAGGCAAGGTGCAAAGCCCTTCTTTCGCACCCTGTGAAACATAAATGCGCAGAGTCTTTTAAAATTGGGCAACGGCCAGCCGGCCGCAACTCCCGGGCTTCCCCTGATCAGTCAAAACAAAGGGGGAAGGTGATCTGTACTGCTGGACATCCCCGGTTCCCCTTCGGCCATGGCAGCATCAGCGTCAGTCAGCAGCCCGGAGCCAGCTTGGTAGCGCAGTTGGCTCTGGCTGGCTTCAGGAGCAGCTCACTGCCCGCCGCCGTGACACCCATTTTTCCTCACTGGATGTCCCCATATAATGTGTCTTGTGTGCAACACATCATATGGGGACTTCCGGCGAGGAAAAATGGTGGGTGCCACAGCAGCGAGCAGCTCCTGAAGCCAGCCAGAGCCAACTGTGCTACCAGGCTGGCTCCGGGCTGCTGAGGCTGCCACTGCCACATTTCCCGGAGACAGATTTGCAAATCTGGGGGCATTCCGGGGACGGAATTTGTCCGGGGACAGATTTGCAAATCTGGGGACTGTCCCCAGGAACCGGGGATGTCTGGTAACCCTAGCCTAACCTGCTCCCTGGTCCTTCCAACTGGTGATAATGGAAATTGAACCTCAAACCTTTGGGAAGCAAGGCAGGTGTCCACCAGCTCTGGCCCCTCTCAAACAGGAATCCTGGTATGGAAGGTTCCTACTGCAGAATTGTTCCTACCCCCCTGATGCTGTTTGTTTTAATGGAGGCTGTGTGGATTTAAGATGCTCTTTTGGTTGGGTCACCTTCCATGCCAACCAGCCCTAGAAGATTCCTTTTTCGCCCTGTTTCAGGACTCTGGGTAAAAGCTTTGTGCCAGGGGTGGTTGTTGTAGTTAACAGCCAGCATTCTGTTCATTCTGTTCATGAGGGAGATTAGATGTTTGAAACATATTGATTTCCCTGTTTTGGTCTGAGCTATGGACAAAAACAAACAAACAACATACCTGGTTGGTGCTGTTGTTTTTAAAAAGGTGCCAATCAGAGGGGAAAGGCATGAAAGAGAAGTCATTCACACCAAACACCCCGAACTCTACACAAATGCAGGAAATTATGGAAAACAGTCCCCATGCAATGGAAATATGGCACAACTGTTCTGGATCTTTCACAAATGTTGTGTGTTTTTTTGCGACAGAAGAAAAAGCAGCTTGATGACTAGAATATTCCAGAATCACAGTGGAATGATAATGACATCATGTGGAAGCATGCGGAAAAATCCGGCGGGCAGGGGTCAAGGAACCCTGCAAACACCATTGTTACAAATTCTATACAGTGGTACCTTGGGTTAAGTACTTAATTCGTTCCGGAGGTCCGTACTTAACCTGAAACTCTTCTTAACCTGAAGCACCACTTTAGCTAATGGGGCCTCCTGCTGCTGCTGTGCCGCCGGAGCACGATTTCTGTTCTCATCCTGAAGCAAAGTTCTTAACCTGAAGCACTATTTCTGGGTTAGCGGAGTCTGCAACCTGAAGCGTATGTAACCCGAGGTACCACTGTATCTGGAAGAGCCCTATGTAACTCTTGCTGCAAACTTGGTGCCTTAGTCTGAGCACCTGATAGCAACATGGAGACTGGACCTGGTCTGCTTGACCATGAATAGCCATGATGACCACATCTCCTGGTTTGGGTTTCATGTTTGCTTGATCTGGACTCTTGCACTGAGCCTGTCCTTAACCACATCATCTGCCCCTTTAACCCGTGGCCCACCTGAACAAGAACTGGCGTTTCCATTGTCTCTGAGTCTCCCAATTCCTGAGGCTCCCTCTCACCGTCTAGTTAAAAAGCTCAGTATTCTCTGTTTGGGTCAGGATAAGCAGTGGAAGCCAAGTCAGACAGCCGTGTTCATTCTTTTAAAGCCACATAAGTTATATTCCATTACGAAAAACAGAACTGGAGAGTGGCAATTGTTTTACATATGAGATTCTAAATAAATTCTGAATTCTCACACGGGCCGCGTGCCTGTTACACGCATTTTTGAATACCAGTGTTTCTGACCTGTGCGATACTTCCCCGCTTTGCAGGAATACAGCAAGATTAAATCTGCAACTCACTGGGAATTTTTAGATGCCGCAGTGATAAAGGGATGTAGTTAAGCATTCGTAGCACGGTTCACCAGCAACAGGCAACTCTGCTGCCTTGCAAGGATAACCAGAATAATAACAACAATCAGCAACAGAGTGAAACCTGCAGCAGAAATACACAATGGATAATTTACATTTTTTTCAGCTCTTAGGTCCACAGGGTAAAGCCTTCTTTGGGGAGGAATTGCCTAACTGAAGGAAGGCCCTCACCTACAGTTATGGGGCTAATATCCTGAGTGGGAAATGTTAACGGAAAAATCCGAGGGCTCCCTTGGACAAAAAACAAAGACACCAACCAGGATAACTTGGAGCAAAACAGCAGCCTGTAGGCTTGGCCTTTATTGATCTGTTGCAACAGGGTCTCCTCTCACTTGCAGGAGAGAGGAGGGACCCAGAAAAATGGCCTGCAAGGCCTTATAAAGACTTTTGAAATTGCCACCCTGTAGATCAAGACCACCCCCCAGAAACATCATACATACATCACAGAAGGGGTGTAACCTAAGACCATCCCTCAGATACATCACACCTACATCACAGAAAAGGCGGTCTAAAACAGAAATTTTAATATTGTTTTTCTCCTGTTGTTGTTTATCTCCTGTCTGGCAGGTTACTTGATTGGATTTCCTGGGTAGCCTGGCCAGTCTTTTGTAGTGATAAATACTTAGTTCCTGGGCCACGTCACAGGCTCACACCCTATTCAAACACAGACATACCCTTAAGACAGTATTTGTGAAGGAAAAGACAATGGGGAGGCTTTTCCATTTTGACCTTGCAGCAGTGGCGTAGCGTGGGTTGTCAGCACCCGGGGCAAGGCAAGTAATTTGCGCCCCCTAACCCTAACCCCCAGATGTTGCGCCCGGTGTGGCCGGCCCCCCCTGCACCCCCACGCTACGCTACTGCCTTGCAGAGAAAAGATTTGGTCAGTTTAGGAATCAAAATGGTTCCAGGTTGGCCTTCCTGTGCTGATCTATGCATGTGCTTGGTTGGTACACTTATGAACATTACCATATATCTAAGACCATAAAATTCCTATCACAGAAAGCAGGTCTGTCATTTTCTGGGCTAGATTAAACTTTACGTTAATTATGCTATAGAGCTAGTCCCTGTTCAAAGTGGGTGCCTGACCTAATTTGTCTGTGTATTCAGTAGTCTCTCTTCTCAAAAGGGCTCCAGCTATACTCCTCCACTCGGCAAGCTGATGTTATGTCTGTAACCTAGGAAACCATGGATCTTGGCCACAGCGAGTTCTGCAACCAGAGCGCAGGAGTGGTGGACTGCTTCCCATCTCCACAAGAAACGAACTGCCTGCTAAGCAAACAACCAACCCCAAACATGCCTCTTTGAACTCTTGGGAGGAAGATTGTGAGTATGTTTTTGTGTGCTAGTTTCTTTCCAGCAAAACCCTATTCATGTCTAAAGGTAAAGGTAAAGGACCCCTGACCATTAAGTCCAGCTGCGAACGTCTCTGGGGTTGCAGCGCTCATCTCGCTTTACTAGCCGAGGGAGCCGGCTTTTGTCCAGTAAGCCATGTTTGTTTTGATAAGATTTAAACCGTCCTAATCTGCAGGAAATCGCTCTGTTTCCATGTGAAGATTGGGAAGGGAAAAATCTGTCGATTTCCATTTATCTCGGTTTCTCATTTCCCGTCTTACATTCAGTTAGTGCCATTTCTGCATTAAAGAAAACCAAGCTATCTGCACGCATTTTCATGCACATATCTGTGATTTTGCAATCGCAATTTTCCTAGTGGATGGAATTTGCAAGCAACACCCCCCCCAACAGAATGCAATTTTGTTATTTTCGCTCCTGGGTGAATTCTTATGTGGAGGGCGTCAGTTGCCCAGCTCTCAAATGTGTGTGTTTAGTGCACCTCAGGAGCTACTGTAAGTTCATTATTTTTGTCAATCAATAATTAAACTTCTGACTGTTTGTCCTCCTTGGTCTAGGTGTACTCTGGACATATAAATCAACTGGGAATAGAAATAAAATAGGGTGCTGCGGGTGGGAAAGACAGGACAAATGCACAAAAGAAATAGGCACTGCATGAAATAATGTGGTTTTTGTTTTTCAAAAAGTATTTGCATCCCACCTATTTCCCCAAAGAGACAGAAGCTGACTAACAAACAGTCATTACAGCAGAGGAAAACAAACACAACCCTCTTTCTCTTCCCTTTTTACTCCCCCCACAATATATATTTCAAACTGGGAATATATATATTTCCGCTGGGAAGCGCTGAGCAAAGGCGAGTCGCCAGGCAACGCGGCCGATTTGATTGGCACAAAGCATGCAAGCTCCACCCCCCAGTTGTTCTTAGACTCCTTATTGGGTGAGTAACGCAGCCAAGCAACACAGTTGGAGCCTCCCTCCTCCCTGGCCGGCAGGGAGGGAGGGAGAGGTGCTGCTTCCTTTGAAACCCAGGAAATTGAAGGGATATCATCAATAAGGGACAGCAGCGGGACACGGTGCTGGGATAAGGGACTTTCCCGCCAAATAAGGGACGGTTGACAGCTATGAGTCCTTGAGGAGCAGTAGTACTGGAAAATGGAAGTTGAAGGCTGCAGTCCATAGGTGCTGGCTGCAGGGGGCCAAAGCTCTCTTTTTTTTCTTTTTTTGAGGGGGCCACCCCTCCCCCATTGTTGAGGCCAAATGCGGAGCCTTGCACAGGCAACGTCAGGACATTGTACAATGTCGCATGTGTGACGTCAGGACGCCATGCGATGTCGCCAGTGCAATGTCAAGCGTTGTGTCAGGCTCCCTCAATGTTCTTCAGAAGATGGTGCCTCTGCTGCAGTCCTAAACTCACTTGCTAGGGAGTAAGCCCCACAGTGGGGTACTATACCAGCTGCACTGGCTCCCGGTGGAGTACAGGATCAGATTTAAGGTGCTGGTCTTAACCTTTAAAGCCCTATACGGCCTAGGACCCTTGTACCTACGGGACCGCCTCTCCTGGTATGTCCCACAGAGGAACTTACGGTCTGCAAATAAAAACATCTTGAAGATCCCAGGCCACAGAGAGGTTAGGTTGGCCTCAACTAGAGCCAGGGCCTTTTCAGCCGCGGCTCCCATCTGGTGGAACACTCTGTCACAAGAGACTAGGGCCCTGCGGGACTTGACATCTTTCCGCAGGGCCTGTAAGACAGAGCTGTTCCACCAGGCCTTTGGTCAGGGCGCAGCCTGACCCCCCTCCTCTGGCAATCTGCACAGAACTTTGCTTATTGGTTGCCATCAATTTGATTTTAATTATTTTTTATAATGAAATGTTTTTAGAATCGTTGGATTATTTTGATTGTTGTTAGCCGCCCTGAGCCCAGCTTCAGCTGGGGAGGGCGGGATATAAATAATAATAATAATAATAATAATAATAATAATAATAATAATAATAATTATTATTATTATTATTATTATTATTATTATTATTATTACTTCCAAGCAGATGTGCTAGCACTGTCATAGTTCATGCAGGTGGGCGAATTCAAACTGCTTTGTCCATTTAAAATAAAATAAAATAAAAATGAATCCAAGAAGACCTATATCTTTCAGAGGGATTTTGTATCCAAATAATACTTGAAATGTTGAAGACGCGGCAGCATCGCCGTGAATTTGTTCCTATTTATTTTATTAAAGGGGGGGGGATGGCTTGGCTGGTTTGGAATTTGAAGCAGCATTAGAGAGATTGCTAACAGTTTTAGATCTTGACTGAAGTCCAAGCTTGCTATCAAAGTCAGCCCAGAAGGCGCTCCGATTCTGCAATGCACAGAACATATTAATGAGCCTGGCTGACCGGTTATCAAACGCCCAACTCTACAACACCGATCTAATCTACAAAGTTCATTAAAACATAGCAGTGTCGTAAAGGGAGCGTGGAGATTGGCGGGCTGGTTTTAAGCTTTCGGTTCACATGGTTTTTTAAAAAAACACCTTAAGATGCTCTACGTCTAATCTCTGAAGGATGGCATCTTTCGAACAGGGGCACCGGGTCCTATTTTGTCATCTGAGACAAAACAGGAAGGGGCTACCCTGCCCGGCTTGCCTGGCATCCACCCCTCTTGCCCCCACCCCCGCCAAAGCCTCACTTACTGAGGTCGCATGATTAATAATAATAATAATAATAATAATAATAATAATAATAATAATTTATTTGTACCCCGCCCATCTGGCTGGGCCTCCCCAGCCACTCTGGGTGGCTTCCATAGAAACCAAAAATACACTAAAATATCACAGATTAAAAACTTCCCTGAACAGGGCTGCCTTAAGATGTCTTCTGAATGTCAGGTAGTTGTTTATCGCTTTGACATCTGCTGGAAGGGCGTTCCACAGGGCGGGCGCCACTACCGAGAAGGCCCTCTGCCTGGTTCCCTGTAGCTTTGCTTCTCGCAATGTGGGAACCGCCAGAAGGCCCTCGGCGCTGGACCTCAGTGTCCGGGCAGAACGATGGGGGTGGAGACGCTCCTTCAGGTATACTGGGCCGAGGCCATTTGACATGACTTTGGCTTCTGAGTTTCATCTTACAAGAGCCCCACAGAGGCCACCCTTGAGATCCTGGTAAGTGAGGTGATCATGTGGGGCCTCTTCACAACCTCGCAGGGCTCTTGCAAAACCTCTCCAGAACCTGGAAGCCACCACAGCAGCTTCCCATCTCTTCTTTGGCAGTGGTGGTGGGGGGGAGCCCCAAAAGTTGCCCTTTGGATTCTGCGGTCTAAAGTGGCTTCCTCCGTCTGCCTCACGGACCCTGCTTTTGAATATGCTGGTGTGTTGTGATTTTGTAACAGGTCTGGGGTGTTCTCCCTCCCCCCCTTTAATTGTGATCCAATTCGGAGGTGTTGCAGGTGAGAATTCAGTACCGCACGCCCCCCCCCCTCGCAGCAGAGAATTTCAAAGGTGATTCTGAGAGAGGGAACGATTTCTCTGCGTCTGATATTTATGGAAGCGAAGGCTATGGTAAGCAGGACATTGCTCAATGACTTAAAAAATGAACAACTCTGCCTTAGGTTATCGTCTCCTGGATAATGACAAGGTTATGAATGCAGCAACGTTGCCGAAATTGAACAGATTCAGTATCCTGACTCTGGAATAAGTTATGATGATTCCCCAAGATACTTGGGGATGAAGCGGAGATGATGCTGATAAAATGCGCAGCGTGGAGAGAGACACTGACTCACGGCAGCTGCCTCCCCGACTCGGTAAGCCTGGGAAAAACACACATTTTAACAAGCTTAAATAAGGAGCCTGCAGTGTTTGCCCTATACCTGAGGGCTGCCTCGGCAAGGGGTGCGAGCAGGAACCACAGGCAACTGCAGAAAGGCTCCTGTTACACACACACACACACACAACACGGAGTGGATTCAGCCCTTGAAGCAAATTACACGCTAATCAACAAACCGTGTAGACAATCATCTTGTTTTACATTAAGTGCTGAACTGGACGTGCTTGATACTGAATCTTCCCACAACACCCCTCCCATACATAGCTGTCAACTTACAGATTTGAAAATAAGGTACCAGCAGCCTCGGAAATAAGGGATCAGCAGCCAAAATAAGGGATCACAGGTCCCAAAGTAAAGAGCTCAGCTAATAGCAACAGTTCTGTTACTCCTCGTTGCCAAAGTTGCTACCTCCCGCCCTTTGCACCCTGCTGCCCGCTACGGCCCCGCTTGCGCTGCTTTTCTCTTTTTTTTGCAAATCTATGCAATATTGCGCTTGACCTTCCCAGCTTGCCAGAGCCACCGGCGTGAGACGGGAAGCCGAGAGGAGAGCAGCAGAGCCGGCATGAGGCCCCAGCCAAGTGGGCGGGGCTCGAGCCGCCCGCAGCCCAGAAACTGGACGGGGATGGGAGCAGAGAAGAGAGAGACCCTGTCTGGGCAGAGGCGAGGTCACGTAGCGGGGAGCCGCGCTCACCTCTTGCAAAAGAGAGGGGATGGCAGAGGGTCTCTCTCCGACACGTCACACCGCCACCAAGCTCCTGGGCGTGCCCCCCAACACAGTTGGAGCCTCCCTCCTTCCTGGCCAGCAGGGAGGGAGCTGCTTCTTTTGAAACCTGGGGAATTTAAAGGACATTATCAATCCGGGACAGCAGCGGAACACAGCGCTGGGATAAGGGACTGTCCCGCCAAATAAGGGACAGTTGACAACTATGCTCCCATAATACCACAGAAGCTTAAATAAAAGTGCAGGAGAGAAAACCTAATAGAGTGGAATAGGCATGCAAGGGGGTGGGAAGTCATAGAATCATAGAATTGTAGAGTTGAAAGGGACCCTGAGGGTCATCTAGTCTAACCCACTGCACTGCAGGAATCTCAGCTAAAGCGTCCATGACAGATGGCCAACCTCTGATGGCCTTTTGCATCATCAATGCTTAATGTTAAATCCACACACACACCCAAATATTCCGTGGTTGCTTATGTCGCAACTGTAGCCTTATGTCATACATTAGTCCCTCGTAGAACTTAAGGAGTGTTGACTCTGGAGAAGCAACTTCTTCTTTCAAGAACCACAAGTTGTGAACGCCTAACACATGGGCAAGGGTGGAGAAGGGTGTGTGTGGTGGGTGCGGGCCACCCCAGGTGTCACCACTGAGGGAGGTGACAAAATGGCAGGTGGCACTCACCAACGGCTTTGTCCGCCGCTGCACATGGCCTCATGTTCACAAACAGATCTTCCTCGTGATCGAGACACCAGATGTTCCAGCTGAGCCTTGCCTGAGCAATGAAGTCTTTGTGACCCTTGTCATGCTCCTGTGTATCCTTCTTGCTGCTCTCTGGCCTGGCCTTATCCCTTGATTTCAGACTGCTCCCTATGTAGAATCATAGAATAGAATCATAGAATTGGAAGAGACCACAAGGGCCATCGAGTCCAACCCCCTGCCAAGCAGGAAACACCATCAGAGCACTCCTGACATATGGTTGTCAAGCCTCTGCTTAAAGACCTCCAAAGAAGGAGACTCCACCACACTCCTTGGCAGCAAATTCCACTGTCAAACAGCTCTTACTGTCAGGAAGTTCTTCCTAATGTTTAGGTGGAATCTTCTTTCTTGTAGTTTGGAGCCATTGCTCCGTGTCCGCTTCTCTGGAGCAGCAGAAAACAACCTTTCTCCCTCCTCTATGTGACATCTTTTTATATATTTGAACATGGCTATGTCCCAGACCTGACAGACGTGTAGATGGCTTGAACAAACTAGGCCAAAAGGAGCAGGTGTGTTCATCATCTGACAACTGCAAAATCAAGGAATGACTAGCAGGCATGAATAAGACATTACAGAGCCAACGCTACATTGAGCGTTCAGCTCCCAGAATGTCATATCAATGGCATTCCTTTCATAGTCAGCCCAAATGTCAACCTGGAAGTTCTCAAGGGATGTACATAGCCGTATGAACTGGCCCATTGTTAGAACACGAGGGAAAAGAGAACAAGACCATGGAATTTATGAGCATTCATTTATCCTTAAGAAACCTGTTTGATGTAACACCTTAGTAAGCAATCCTATCATGTACCAGGAAATCACTATTTCTCAGCCTCCCACTACTGAGGAATTATTATGCTAGCTTATCTACAGATTCTGCACGAAACATTTATTTTTAAGTTAACCAGTCTTGTTGCCTCTGCGGTAGTTTTCCTTGGTAGCATTCCATGCAGAGGTCAGAATTCACAAACTGGAAGAACTCGAAGTGTTGAACAGGGGCAACAAATTTAATACACCAAATTTAAAAATAGATTTCCAGGCACTCTTTATTGGAACCCTTGTGAAAGATTTGCCTAAATGGTGCCCTGATTCCACATTGTTGCAACAGGAGATGGAAGCCTCGAGAGGAGGAACTTCTCTGGGGATAAACAGATGTCTGCCGTTCCATTGTTAAAGTTGTTCTGACATGAAATTGCCTGCCACTATGATTGGCATATTTTTTGGCGTCTCTGTTACACTTAAAGGTAAAGGGACCCCTGACCATTAGGTCCAGTCGTGGCCGACTCTGGGGTTGTGGCGCTCATCTTGCTTTATTAGCCAAGGGAGCCGGCGTACAGCTTCCGGGTCATGTGGCCAGCATGACTAAGCCCCTTCTGGCGAACCAGAGCAGCAAACGGAAATGCCATTTACCTTCCCGCCGGAGTGGTACCTATTTATCTACTTGCACTTTGATGTGCTTTCAAACTGCTAGGTTGGCAGGAGCAGGGACCGAGCAATGGGAGCTCACCCCGTCATGGGGATTCAAACCGCCGACCTTCTGATCAGCAAGCCCTAGGCTCTGTGGTTTAACCCACAGCGCCACCCACGTCCCTTTTCTGTTACACTTAGCAAAATGTTTAGTGTCTTACTGCATATATTTCATTAGATGTTTTGTGCACGACTGAACAATAAGGGCATTTTGTTTTGGTTTTGGACCACTCCTGCACACACACAGGAACCTAAATCTATGCTAGCAATGGTCTGAACAGAATACATTTCAATACTCCTCCAGGCAGAATGGACATTCAGAGTTTGAAGATGCGCACACTGCCATCCTCGGATACAGGTTGTTTATGCCAGGTTTGGGTGAAAAGCTGTCAGCTGCAAAGTCATCTGTCACCGATACTATACTCTGCAAATGGAAAAGAAGAAGAAGAAGAAGCCATCATCAATATACACTTGATTTAATTTCTGCTGATCCTGCTTTTCCCCAGAGCAGAAAATGAAATTTATACAAACATCAGCCAGTTGGTCAGGTCAAATTAATGTGTCTCCTCCTGACTTAGGTTGCACATATTCTGTTTCTGTGATAGCCTTTCCACTCCTGTAAATTCCAACAGTAGCAAATGCTCTGCTTTCAGGATGATATACTTATACGGGGCTGGATTGTTGAATGTTGCAACCCTAAACATATTCTCTTGGCAGTCAGTCCCATTGAGTGGATAAGCAGTTGTTGGTTTCCACGTATGTTCATGTAATTATTGTTGGTTTCCATGTATGTTCATGCTGTATTGTTTTTAACACTCGATTGGAAGCTGCCCAGAGTGGCTGGGGTATAAATAATAAATTGTTGTTGTTGTCGTCGTCATCATCCTCCAGGAGCACCTTTATCTGTGCCTGGCTCTAAATATTGGGGGAAATTCTGTTTTGAACGAGTAAATGAACCTTTGAGGGTAGGATACTTTAAAAAGGTGGAAGTGGAGGGGGTAATTAATTGAGCAGGATAGATAACATGCTATGGTAATTAGACGAGAGGTAGAAAGAAAGGAAAACCACAACGAGCTTAGAAAAACACCCCACACATTTCGCTGTAATTCTTAATAAAGGAAAGAGCTGCTACAAATCATTGCTCCCTAAATCTGAAATGGTGCCAATATTTGTAACAGCAACTCAAAGAAACCGGTCAACTGGCCAGAGAAAAATGTGCCTGCTGGAAAATAATGACATGTGGACTGAAACACAAAAGGAAAAGACTACGAATTGATCCTTAAAAAGCACACTTAGGTTGTTTTGCTTTTTTCCAGCGAGGCAGAACCTGGGAGAGGCAAACAAAAGCACTTGTCTCCTCTCACAATTGCACCACAAGGTATCCTGCAACCAAATCAGTCCTTATTCCATGGAACTAGACAAATATGGATCACATTCTTTAAAATAACCCCAGGAGGACGAGCCACTGATCTTAATTCAAGGGAGCAATTCTTGGCCATTAGGTTATTTGTGGAAGTTGTAGCGTCGATGTTACTCGCCTAAGAAACACACCCTAAATTTACACACTACCGCCAGATTGACTGCTGTCTTTCAAGGTTATAGTTGCAAATTTCTAAGGGGAGAAAATGCTGAATCAATACTCACATTGATTTATGCAGAGTATGTATCAATATTACCCTCTTCTGATTTTTCTGTCTCTCACAAAGCTCATCATAGACTAGTCAGCAATCTGGGAATGTAAGAAAACAATTCCTTCAAGGTGATTCATTGTCTACTTGGTACCCAGTAAACCTCAGCAGGGTCTTGTGAATCAAAGAGTATTTGAGGGCAATGATTCCAAATCTTACTTAGATATACTATATCCCCTCATGCTGACAGTTTGTTTCCTGGCAACTAATGCATAAGGTTCCAGTTATTTGGGATAGATACAAACATTTTTTACCCCAACACTGATACCTGCAACTGGAGGTGTTCGATGAGATGAAAATGTGCACACCTTTTCTTCATACATCAAGTTATTGCTATATTTATACCTCACGTTTTAGCCAATATCAGTACAGTGGTACCTCGCAAGACGAAATTAATTCGTTCTGCGAGTTTTTTCGTCTTGCAAATTTTTCGTCTTGCGAAGCACGGATCACTAAAGTCTTCAAAAACCTCAAAAAAGGCTACCACGAACTCAAGTCGCAACTGCACTTCTTCAAGCAATGCACCCTGGGTATTAATGGTTTTAAGAAAAAGGAAACAAACTTGCAAGACGTCTTGCGAAGCAAGCCCATAGGGAAATTCGTCTTGCGAAGCAACTCAACAAACGAAAAACTCTTTCGTCTTGCGAGTTTTTCATCTTACGAGGCATTCGTCTTGCGAGGTACCACTGAACTCAAAGGGTGTGATGGACTGGGAATCGGATTCAGAGACTGAACCTGAGGAATCCCAGCCTGCACAGAAGGCCCCGCCTCCAGGGCCGGCTGAGCCGGGACTGGGGCTTGAACCTGAAGGGCCCTCACCTGTGCCGCATCCTCTTTCTGTAAGGTCAGGGTCAAGAAACCTGCTCTCCCAAAGGAAGAAGACAAGACATTATATTTATATGCAACAGTAGCTGCAAGGCTATTGATTGCGAAAAATTGGAAAAGTGGTATTATACTGACAAAAACAGAGTGGCTTGCCAAATTATTGGAGTATTACAATATATCCAAAACAATGGGAGAAATTGGAAGGATCTCAAAAGAGAAGATAGACAGGGACTGGAAGGTGTTTAAAGGATACTTGCAAAACCATACTGAAAAATCAGAACTCCTATTAGAATAAACAAGTTCCATTTTAAATACTGAAATACTAAATAAGATGGATAACAATGTGTAATAGAAAAAGAAGCATGAAATTAGCTTAAAGGTGTCAGAAAGAAAGTAATAGAAGTGGAAAGAAATTGCAATTGAGTAGATTGGAAGTCTAACACAAAGGTGGGGTGAGGGGTGGTGGATGGTGATGGGAGAAGGAATTATCTGTGGGATTGAGTGTAGGTATGTTTGAACACCTTTAAGGATTGTATGAAATGTATATTTGTATGCTTTCATATTTGCAATATGTGTGTATTAATGCTGAATTATTTTAACAATAAAAACTTTAAAAAAAAAGAAAGAAACCCGTTCTCCCTGCTGTGTCCTGCTCCCATGCCAATCACATAATAATGGCCCTGCCTCTTTATCACCTCAGGCAGCAACCTCATAATGGCAGCCCACCAGCAAGGAGAGAAGCCCACCATAGATTAGTTATCGCCTCCCATATTATGGATGCTTCATTTAAACCGGAACATGTTGTCAACATAGCCTCTGAGGAGCCACTAGGGTGCCGTAAAATACCTCAGGTGCTAGATGATGTGCCCTCCCCATTGTTAAGGGGTCAAAACTTACAGCTGGAAATGTCTGTGCATATAAAAGCCAGACTTCTGATCACTATTCTGATCATAGCTGTCAACCGTCCCTTATTTGGTGGGAAAGTCCCTTATTCCAGCGCTGTTTCCCGCTGCTGTCCCTTATTGATGATGTCCCTTAAATTTCCCAGGTTTCAAAGGAAGCAGCACCTCTCCCTCCCTCCCTGCCGGCCAGGGAGGAGGGAGGCTCCAACTGTGTTGCTTGGCTGCGTTACTCACCCAATAAGGAGTCTAAGAACAACTGGGGGGTGGAGCTTGCATGCTTTGTGCCAATCAAATCGGCCGCGTTGCCTGGCGACTCGCCTTTGCTCAGCGCTTCCCAGCAGAGAGGTGACGGTGGTTTTCCTTGCTGTATCCCTTTGCCGGGTTGCTACACTCTGAGAACCACCGCTTGAGGCTTCGTTTGGCTGCTGGCTGGGCTGTCTTCCGTTGGCTCGGAGGGGCTCAGAAGTCAAACATACCTGTGCTTGGAAAAATCCCTTATTTTGGTTGCTGATCCCTTATTTTCGAGGCTGCTGGTCCCTTATTTTCAAATCTGACAGCTATGATTCTGATACAGGCAGGCAGCGAATGGCCTGGTCCTACCGAGACAAACTTAGGTGAGTCCCAGTGAGTTTGCCAAGGGCTCATCCAAGCTGACTTTTTGCCCTGCTCTTTCCAAGTGCAGTTCCATGTCCAATTCCCCGCCTCCCCCTTCGACCTAGAGCTTTCCCCCGTACTTTCCAGGCATGGTCTGCACTTTAAAGCTCCCTCTCTGAGCACCCTTTCCCTGTGAAAACCCGCTCTTTAAAGCTGAGAAGCAATGAATGGCAATTTGTTTTTCCCCCCATGGATGGCTGTTTGTTCTGATTCAGCTTTAAAGAGTGGGTTTTCGTAGGCAAAAAGAAGGGTGCTAAGACTTGTTTCTGAGTAAGTGTGCGTAGAATGGTGACACTGCCCTCAACTCTATAGGACCAGTTGCAGGTATCAGTGTTGGGGTAAAAAATGTTTGTATCTATCCCAAATAACTGGAACCTTATGCATTATGCATTGCCCTCCGCCCCCTCAATATTTGTTGGCAGGGGGTGAGCCCCATCATATGTTGAGGGGGGCAAAGGACGCCTCCCCCTGAGATGTGCGCACGACATGGCATGTAGTCTAGCAACATCTGCAGGGTCACAGTCTCCCCCCCCCCCACTTTGGTCAGCCCTCCTGGACCCTTCATCATTTTCCTTTCCTTTCCAAATCTGGACTCTTGCAGAAATCAGATAACACTCTTCTACCGGCTTCAGGGGTGCTGATTATATTGCTATCGTCAATTTGTAAAGCTGAGGAGGGCGAAAAGTCGCAAATATTGCAAGGCAATAGCGAGGAACAGCCCTGGATCTGTTGATAGAGTTTTTGAACAAGCTGTTGGAATGCACCTCTAATAATTAAATTGTTGAAGAGCTCGTTTGCCTTGCAGCATTCTTGCTCTGAAAACTGGACAGCTTATTGCCATTTAAGGAGTAGGTTTAAAATTGCAAGGCAACTTCCCGTGTGTGTGTGTGTGTGTGTGTTGAGGTTTAGCAGCACAATGAGGGCTCAGAAGGCATCGAGGGAGATGAGGCCAGGGTTTCATGTATTCATGAACGAAAGGGAATGTTCTCAATGCTTTTTCAAATGCATTTATTTGTGCTTTTGCATTGTTTCTTTCCAAAAGGATAGTCACGGTGCAGGCCAAGCCTATGCATGTCCTCTCTAGGGTAAGTCCTGCTACGGTCAACGGAGCTTTCCCCATTGAAATGTCCGCAACATTCAAGCCAAGCAGATGAATCTATTGCGTTTTTTGCTGAGTTGCATGGGGCTTTCTCCCAAGGAAGTTTGACTAGGATTGTAATTTTAGAGTTTGCTCTCATTAACCCTTAACTCTGCACCTAGTGCATTCCCGTGGTGAGGAGGAATGGAAGTTCCCCCAGAATGTCTGCCTTATATACATTATTTACACAATGGGCCCCACGTGATTGGCTAATTCCAGGATTCTCCTGTAGGCCAATCAGGTTGCGGATTCCCTTCCACCTGGAGCTGGATTGGGTAGCTCCTGTGGACCAATCAGACTGCTGTATTCTGGATCCTATTGTTCTAGGACCAATCAGACTGCTGCATTCTGAATCCTATTGTTCTAGGACCAATCAGACTGCTGCCTTTTGGATCCTATTGTTCTAGGACCAATCAGACTGCTGCATTCTGAATCCTATTGTTCTAGGATCAATCAGACTGCTGCCTTTTGGATCCTATTCAACTCAGTACATAACACCACAGCTGGTTTTTTACAGCTGCATTCACACGCATTCAGAGTTGAACTTGTCGTTTCTTGGCAAATACTGCTGTTTGACGTCTAACCCTTCCCTCCCCCCCCAAAAAAAACCCCACCCTGTTTCAATCCATCTAGAAAACCAGTCATTTCGTCATGTGGAGTAAGTGGCAATTTGTGCCTCAGAGACAGACCTTACTCATGTGCAAGTTCATGGATGGTTTGGGGTTAAGGGGTGGCGTTGCAGGGGCAGGGAAACCAAAAAGGTCATGGGTGTTGGGTGAAGACATCTCTCAGACTCCAATGTGACACCTTGCAAAGGAGCTTGAAATGCAATGGGGGGGCAGGGGGTGGAGGGACGACCTTCCTGCATCTTAGGGTGCTAATATGGGCCTAACCTTAGGTTATTGCTGCGAGAAAGCAACAATCAAGTTTCTTATGGCACTTTAAAGGCTAATGGTCTGCTCAGTTTCCCAGATGCCTAGGAGCGTGACTGTTATTCATTCCATCAATCTGGCCAATTCAGTTGCCAATAAATATTGCTGCAAACATTTCTGAGGTCATGGTCTTTCCAACGAGTGGCTCTTGTCCAGGTTTCTTAATTGTCCTACTTTAAATGTCGTGAGTACCCTAAGGTAAAAGATAAAGAGACCCAAGACCATTAGGTCCAGTTGTGACCAACTCTGGGGTTGCGGTGCTCATCTTGCTTTATTGGCCGAGGGAGCCAGCGTACAGCTTCCGGGTCATGTGGCCAGCATGACTAAGCTGCTTCTGGCGAACCAGAGCAGCGCACGGAAATGCTGTTTACCTTCCTGCCGGAGTGGTACCTATTTATCTACTTGCACTTTGATGTGCTTTCGAACTGTTAGGTTGGCAGGAGCAGGGACCGAGCAACGGGAGCTCACCCCGTCGCGGGGATTCGAACCGCCGACCTTCTGATCGGCAAATGTGGTTTGGGGGTTTGGCAGGATATAAATCCAATAAATCACCATCAACATCATCATCATCATTATTATTATTATTATTATTATTATTATTATTATTATTATTATTATCTTTATATCACACCTTTTCCCCAGACTGAGTCTCAAGGTGGATTATACAAATTAAAACAGCGCAGATAAAATACAACAAGCAGTCAGGGGTGATGGTGAATTCTGGTCCAGCATTTGGAGGCTGCCTTGTTGGCGTACTGTTTTTCTCGTGATGCATTCTTTGCACACTTTTAGCTATGGCATGGTTAATGTTCGGCAGTGAGCAATGCCATGCAGTGGGGCGGGGGGAGAGAGTTAGAAAGCAGAGCATTTCAAACGGAAAAGAAAGTTCTCAAACATTCTAGAATGTCTGGAATGCTGGTGGCAGCGAGTGGGAGCTGGATCTGGATCTGAAGAGTCCGAGGTCAGCCAAAACTGAAACGGGCTGCACGAGGCAAAACATGGAAAGTTCATTGCGAAGACCTCTTGTCCTAAAAACTCCTGTCAAGGCAGGGCTGTTTTTTCCTTTCCTGTATGGGTCCATGGCAGCCAAAAGGCTACACCAGGGAATTAGAGCACAGTTCCTGTTACCAGAAACTTATTCAGCATGTCTAGTTTTCCAGAATGTTTTCACGTCTTTATATTGTTTGGCCTTCATCATCACATGCAGTTCATTGTTCTGGAGCAGAAAGAGGACCACTTTGAGCCCCAGAGCTCCAGACATCTCAGCTTTGAATCAGCCTCCACAACCTCAAGAGCTGCCGGCCACTGGTTGAGAAGCAGAACAATTCTGAAGGCTGCCGTGATTGCGTAATAATAATAATTTATTATTTGTACCCCGCCCATTTGGCTGGGTTTCCCCAGCCACTCTGGGCGGCTTCCACAGAGACCAAAAATACACTAAAATATCACACATTAAAAACTTCCCTGAGCAGGGCTGCCTTAAGATGTCTTCTGAATGTCAGGTAGTTGTTTATCGCTTTGACATCTGATGGGAGGGCGTTCCACAGGGCGGGCGCCACTACCGAGAAGGCCCTCTGCCTGGTTCCCTGTAGCTTTGCTTCTCTCAATGAGGGAACCGCCAGAAGGCCCTCGGCGCTGGACCTCAGCGTCCGGGCAGAATGATGGGGGTGGAGACGCTCCTTCAGAGGTATACTGGGCCGAGGCCATTTAGGGCTTTAAAGGTCAACACCAACACTTTGAATTGTGCTCGTAAACGTACTGGGAGCCAATGTAGGTCTTTCAAATGTGTAGATATTTTTTTCTGAAAAAAGCCAAACATTCTGGGTTGTTTGCAGATGAGAGTTCAGTTTGGAATCAGCACTACTCATGCATACAAGGCTTTGTTTTGTTTTTGCAGCTTCCACGCAACTACAGGCCAGCCTATACTTACCAAATCTTTAAATCAGATTTCCCCTTACCTCAAACAATTTAATAAGTCACAACAACCTGCTATAAATCTGCAGTTACCTCTGGCACGGAAACTCATTAATACATTGTGGGCGGATAGGCAGTTGGTCACTCGTATGGTGATGTTTGGGTGAGCAGTTGCTATCATCACCTCTCACTTCCTCCTCCAGTTTCAACCGAGCCATTATTTTTCCTGGGGGCCCATAATACTAAATAGAAGACACCTGCTTTTTACCAATTGACATACACTAAAGGTATGCCCAGAGGGACGCGGGTGGCGCTGTGGGTTAAATCACAGAGCCTAGGACTTGCCGATCAGAAGGTCAGCGGTTCGAATCCCCGCGATGGGGTGAGCTCCCATTGCTTGGTCCCTGCTCCTGCCAACCTAGCAGTTCAAAAGCACGTCAAGTGCAAGTAGATAAATAGGTACCGCTCTGGCGGGAAGGTAAACAGTGTTTCCGTGCGCTGCTCTGGTTCGCCAGAAGCAGCTTAGTCATGCTGGCCACATGACCCGGAAGCTGTACGCCGGCTCCCTCAGCCAATAAAGAGAGATGAACGCCGCAACCCCAGAGTCGGTCATGACTGGACCTAATGGTCAGGGCTCCCTTTACCTTTACCTTTAAAGGTATGCCCAGATTCTAACGAACCAGTTCAGAGGAGTTATTTTCTCAAGATCTCTACAGAGTAAACATGGATGATTACCTTGGAGCCCATGATCACAATAAACAGATCGGACTTTTAAAAAGTATAATAATCCTGAGGAGGTTTTTGTAAATAACTTTAGTATTCCATTGGTGTTGCGGTTCTATTGGTGGGGAGAATGCATCATTGAGCTGTTAATGGTTTTGGGGGCAATCTTTTGCATATTGCCACTCATCTCAGATCCGGACAGCAAATCAAAGAGCAGATCAATATAGCTAAATATCACCGTTGCACAAGACCTCAGTATTTTTTATTTTTTTTAAGGAAATGGATATTGCCCATGTCCACAAAACACAAAAGCCTTTATTTTTCCTGCTGCAAAACATAACTAAAGATGTTTGCTCTTGGCTTGTGGTTGTTTTTATTGTGATTATGCATTTTGTGTTGATATGGTCTGATTTTATTCTGTGAACCACCCTGAGACTTGCGGGTATGGGGTGGTGTATAGATAGAATAAAATAAAATAATTTTACATACCTATTTCAGCGGTGATGGTGGAGAAATATTTTAACAAATGTGTGCACACAGGAGTAGAAATACCAGCATGTTTGCCCAGAATGGGGAAAAAGTAGCAGATATTTGGGGGAAAGCAATTGGGGAAGAGACAAAAGACACCATCACTGAACATGTATTTTGTCAAGCTCTTCCCACTGGTATGGGTGGCAAGCAGAAGACTAGCTATAAATAACCTGTGATGGAAAAGAATGGAATGTGTGGCCGTTCGCATGCCAACTGGGCACACAGAAAAACCAGATCTGGACACCCCATTTGCTCCCATCGAGAGGCATCCTCTGCAGTCCGAGGAAAGATGGAGGAACTGCAGGCAAAATAGAGGATTGGATTATGGGACTGTATGGAAGTGCCGCAAAAAGTGAAGGAAGCACGACAAAGCCACTTCTGAACTGGAGAGGAGGTGGGGTTGCGGGCCCACACCTTCCCCATGCGTGCGGGGGCTGGCTCACAGCCCCCGCGAGAGTGAGGGAATCCTTGGGCGTGTCATCGCCCCGACCAGCCAATCGGCTGGCTGGGGAGGCGTGGCCTGGGCTATTTAGGGCTGGCGCCCAAGGATTTTCCTCTCTTTCCGGTTCCAGCTGCTCCGGTTTCCCACCCCGCCCTCCCTTAGGTTTAGCTCGCTGACTTTGCTATGGACTTCGGTTGGTCGCCGTCAAGGGGCCTGGTAGGAATTTTTTCCACTTGGCAAATTGGCACCAGCCATTTGGTTTTTCACCTACCTTGTAGCAAACCGTCACAACTTTCTCGGCATTGGCGGTTAGGCATTGGTAAGGGTATTGTTATGCAGATGAGTGGGGGGGAGCGCCATCACCTTCCCCCATATTGAAGGGTAGTCCGGTAAAGGATTCCGGGGGGCGTTGCCCTGTCCGAAGCCTAAAGGTTACAAAAAGAAAAAGTAAAAACACCATATCAAACAAGAACAAAACAACGCATCACAATAAGAAAGAAGAAGAAGAAGAGAGAAAAAAACACAGCTAATCTTCCCATAACTTGTCTTTCATTTGCTTGTTTCCTTGACCTCCTCACACCTCCCTTTTTTGTATTCTAGTTCAGTTAACTATTTCAGCAAATCCTTTCCATATTTTCCACTTTTTGTTCTTTAATTTATCTTAATATAATGTAACTTTACTTTCCCTCCTTTCACCAATTAACAGTCTATGTTTTCCTAAACCCTTATAACATTTCTGCTAAAACCACATTAACCCTTACCGACCTTCATGCAATTGGGCTGAAGCCGGTTAGTTGATAAGGCCAATGCCTAAGCCAATACCGCTCAATTCCTGCAATCAATAAAGTTGTGGCCTTTTACGCCTATTAACCTTAAATAACTTGGGACTTGCCACGCAACTGCCTCCAGCTAAAGCACCCTATGCTTAGGATCGCAGCCTAAATGACAACTGGCAGAAGGTAAGAGAGCAGTCACCTGCCTAAGGCCACCTAGTCAGTTCACAGCAGGCCAGGACTAGAACCAGGGACCTCCTGATTCAAGGCCCAGCAACCTCAGCTCTGCGCCACACCAGCTCTGACACAAGAGAGCGGACTATAGACTCACATAATTCATCAGGCAGAGCCCCAACCTCCTTAAAGGGCAGGCAATCAAGCCGGCTGACGTTGCGGCGAGTGTAAAATTTTCAAATAATTTTGGGAAAGTATCATTATCTCTCCAAGCTGCAGTGGAGAGGGCAAGTTCACAATCACACAGAATTCCCCCCAAACGCTCAACCAGAGCATGATCAGCAATTGTGAGGACTTTTCATTAGCTTTCGAAGAGGGAGCTTGTGCAGTTGATATCAGCCAGTTCCTACTTTTTATCTAAACTACTGATGAGTCCATCGTTCAGGAGTTAGCGGAACGAGTTGCACTTGAGTGGGTGTATAACAAAGAAAAGAGGATCTCTAGGCTGTTCTTGTTGCCGCTTTTAGCCAAACACATCAGGCTTTTCAAAAATGCCCATGTCAGTCACCCAGAATGATGGACTTGTGCTCCACAGACCTGCAGACTTGCTGGAAGCGAAGGCCATTCTTTCTTTTTTAAACAGTTTTTATTTATACTTTTCAAGTTTATACATTTCATTAGTTTGCAGTCATTTTAATATTTCAAAATTTGACTTCCTTCCCCCTCTTTCTGCGGTTTTTAAAAAACATCTTCTGCATATCCAAATTCATTCCCACTGCTCATTTAATTATCTACTATACATAATTTGCTCATTTATTCATCTACTTTAAATATATATTCTTGTGAAACTTCAGGTTATTACAATAATCCTGCTAATGTTTTTATCTGTTTACAAATTATCTGTAAATATTCAACAAACCATTTCCATTCTTTTATAAAAAGTTTGTTATCTTGATTTCTTATTCTTCCAGTAAGTTTCGCCATTTCTGCATATTCCATAAGTTTTTGTATCCATTCTTCTTTTACTGGGACTTCTTCTTCTTTCCACTTTGGGGCAAGTAACATTCTTGCTGCTGCAGTAGCATACATAAATAAATTTCTATACCGTTTAGGCAGTTTTCCCCCTATAATTCCCAAAAGAAAAGTTTCTGGGGTTTTTTAGAAAAGTTATTTTGAAAATCCTTTTCAATTCATTTTATATCATTGTATATGAAATTAAGCGAAAGTTATTTGGTTTCCCGCACAAGAACATTGAGAGTGCCAGCGATCTGGCAGATGTGAGGTGTGAAGAATGGGGAAGATGAGAATAAGGGAAACTGTATATCACATGCAAAGGGTTTGTCTCTTTCCAACTCCATCTTGGAAGAGAAATAAAAGTACAGTGGTACCTAGGTTCTCAAATGCCTTGGTTCTCAAACGCCTTGGTTCTCAAACTCCGAAAACCCAGAAGTAAGTGTTCGAACGTTTTTTGGAAGCCAAACATTTGATGCGGCTGTCGGCTATTGTTTCTGGGGCGCCTGCTCCGATCAGAAGCTGTGCCTTGGTTTTTGAACATTTTGGAAGTCAAATGGACTTCTGGAACTGACTAAGTTTGGCACTTTTGTTTTTGCTGTTTATTTTGTGTTTTTGTTCTAGAGGCTTTTGGGGTTAAATTGTTTTTGTGCCTGTGTGTAACCCAGTTCAGCTACTGACTGATTGTGTGACTGCAGAAATGGATAAAAGCCCCCAATCCAAACAATGACTATCTTCAGTGCAGGTCTGAAATTATTATTTTTAAAATTTTTTATCATCTACAGTACTGTCTTATTTATTTTATAGTCCAGTCCAGTGGTACTTCGGGTTAAGAACTTAATTCATTCTGGAGGTCCATTCTTAACCTGATTTCTGTTCTCATCCTGAAGCAAAGTTCTTAACCCGAGGTACTATTTCTGGGTGTCCGGAGTCCGTAACCTGAAACGTCTGTAACCTGAAGCGTCTGTAACCCGAGGTACTAATGTACATTGATTATTGCTTTCATTGTATGGATTAATGGACTTGTTAGATAGTAAAATTCATGTGAAATTGCTGTTTTAGGGATTGTTTTTAAAAGTCTGGAACGGATTCATCCGTTTTGCGTTACTTTCTATGGGAAAGTGTGCCTTGGTTTTGGAACAGATTTCCAGAACAGATTAAGTTTGAGAACCAAGGTAGATTAAAAGTGAGATGTGTTATAATCCACCCAAGTCAAGATGGCTAGAAACCTTGGTGGTTCATTTCCCTTTCCCTGCTGCACGTGGCTTGGCTCATATTATCGTTTAGCGCTACACACATGCAAGCTCTGTTTGGTCCAGATCACACTGGTGCAGTTAATGGGTCATTGCTCATCTTTTGGACAGGGTGTTAAAACTGGGAGCCATTGGGCACCATTCAGTTCTAAGATTCTGCGAATGATAGAAAAATAATTATTGCTTCCTTTGGAACAAGAGGAGACACACCTACCAATGAAAAGATAATAGAACAGAGCAACAACAACAACAACTTATTTATTCCCCAGCCACTCTGGGTGTCTCCCAACAGAATATTAAAAACACAATAAAACATCAAACATTCAAAACTTCCCTAAACAGGGCTGCCTTCAGATATCTTCTAAAAGTCAGGTAGTTGTTGACATCCGAAGGGAGGGCATTCCATTTGCAATTGCATGGTCATTTCTTTTCTTTATTTCCTTAAAAGCACAGGGGCAATTTTTATTGGGACTGCAGTGCAAAGAGAAGGATGGTTTACTCCTCAATGGATTTACTGCACTGCAGTTTAAAAAAAGAAATAGCCTTCTCACTGGCACCTACGGAAGCCTTTTTGCTAGCCATAACTGTGATTTTTTTTTTTAAAAAGATTACCGCAGGGGAGAGAAGGGTTAAATCCTTACCCATGTCCCAATAAAAATTGCCCCTCACATCTGTAATTAAATAAAGAAAAGAAAAACCCGAAGACTTGATTGCAAGTGACACAATTAGCATTGCACGTCGTTAGGCTCTAAATTGATTAGTGGAATACAGGAAAGACGAAGCGCTGGATTATATATGCTGAGTCATTACATAGTGTGCTCTCACTCCAGAGTATTTCAAAGGCATCAAAGTGATTTAGAAAGCAATGTCTGAATGAAGGTCAATGGGGTCTGAGGTGGAATTTCTAAAAATGCAGCCATATTTCTTGGGAGGATGAGTCCCTGGTTTCAGATGATGCTGGCAGGCGCAAGATGAACGCTCAAAGAATACATAGTTCTGTGCATCTCTGTGTCCCCCCCCCCCCTGATGCATTGCAAGTTCAAAAGAATTGCTTTTCATGACACTCAGCGGGTGGCTAACACATGTCATAATTGGGTTGCCGTACCATCTAGTGTTAAGGTACGCGGGGGGCGCTGTGGGTTAAACCACAGAGCCTAGGACTTGCTGATCAGAAGGTTGGCAGCTCGAATCCCCGCAACGGGGTGAGCTCCCGTTGCTCGGTCCCTGCTCCTGCCCACCTAGCAGTTCAAAAGCACGTCAGAGTGCAAGTAGATAAATAGGTACCACTCCGGCGGGAAGGTAAACGGCATTTCCGTGTGCTGCTCTGGTTCGCCAGAAGCGGCTTAGTCATGCTGGCCACATGACTCAGAAGCTCCCTCGGCCAATAAAGCGAGATGAGCACCGCAACCCCAGAGTCGGTCACGACTGGACCTAATGGTTAGGGGTCCCTTTACCTTTACCATCTAGTGATGATGTGTGAAGTGTGAATGAGCTATCACAGATCTAACAGTTCAGACAAAGCCATGGGTGCCAACTTGCATAAAATATTGCTGTGGCCCAGGTAAGTCCCATCCTACATAATCGATCACACACCATTTGGATGGCAACGCCCATTAACCTTTTTTGGGGGGGAGGGTCTTGTCTCCCTCTAATATTTTATTGGAGAATTATTGGCCCAAAAATGGAAACAAGAAGAGTTACTAAAGATTGAAGAATGGAGGATGAAGTTAATGGACTATGCAGAATTAGATAAACTAACAGGAAGGATTCGAAACCGGCGAGACCAGAAATTCACGGAAGACTGGAGTAAATTTACGGACTATTTGAAAAGTAATTGTGAAGAACAGACGATGTTTGTAGGGTTACAAGAAGTTTTGTGAGGAGTATTATTAGAAGTATTGTAAAAATGGACAAGGGGGAGGATAATTTGTTAAGAGATGTAAAGGCAATATAAAGTTAAGAAATGCATAAAACGGTGGATCATCAGAGGTGCTGATGGAAGTCCAAAAAGATTGAAAGACTGTATAAATGATAAGTTTTGTGGTACATTTTATAGTTTATATGTTAACATTAATAAAAAATATTATGAAATATTTTATTGGAGAGGGGCCAAAAGGACCTCAACCCCTAGGCATTGGCTCCTGTGGACAGAACTCTCATGTAGAATCAGTTCACACATGCGGCTCCAGATCATTGTGCAGAAATCAAGCGATTATGTTCATGTACGAACCAACCCCAAATTCGGATTCCATGCCTTCGTTGCTGCTACAGCTACCATGAGGAGGGAAACAATTATCACCCGCCAATCAAAGGCTTCTGTGGGATTTGAAAACATATTATTTGTTCCCACTGTTGCTTTTAACGTTGCTGTGCGATGTGGCTTCATGGACGAGAAAATATTTGGGAATTCCAGCTTTAGGTGGGGGAGGGGGATGGATCCACTGTTAGCATAATCAATATCTCCTGGTGACATTGGTGAGGTTAAACATTTGTACAAGAAGAGTCATCAGCAGTGAGGAACTGCCAGTGTTTTTTCCCTCCCCCTCCACTGATACACACAAATCCCATAATGTAGGTGAAGAAAGATTTGGGGCCATGCCAGGACTCTTTCAGTCCTGCGAGGTTCTTTATAATTAATCACGAAAATGCATCCTGTGACCTGAATTTTCTATTTTCTATTTTTTTAAAACCCTGGCTCCTTCCCAGGTGCCATATGTCAAATGGTTATGTACAGTCTGCGATGCTGCACAAAATCTTGGCTCGTGCCAGGGTGCTGCTGCGCAAAGCGATGGGGGCGGGCATGACTCATCAAGCACCACATTCTGTGACATTATGCAAAGCCCAAGATGCTGCCAGCTCTCAGTGAGGACCAATTGGAGGGTGCAAGGGAAGGGAACCGTGTGAATACACCTGCGCAGAGAATTCGTCCAAACGACGACAGGCTCGCCCAATTTGCTCAACTGCGAGCCACGGGCAGAGCAAATCCACAAGGGCACAGACCTCGTAACTTGAGCAAACCACGGAACCCACTGCACTGGGTCAGTTATCGGCGACATGGCGAATCTGAGACAAAATGCTAAGTCCTGGCTAGCAACCCCATGGCTAGAATCCTGCGCAAGAATGACTAATTAGGAAGCAGATGCTCTGGTTCCAAGGCTTTGCCAGCATACTGGAGAATCCGATTGAAAGGGGCCTACCGCATAATAAATCACAGGTATAGCTTTTGCATGTGTTGGAAGGACTCTGGCTTTTTGGTAATGTCTGTCGGGGTAGAACTGATCCAAATATAATTTTAGAAAAAAATATATCCAGGGAATTCTGGTACAAACTGCAACAGGGACTCCAAAGTGCAAAGGAGGGGAGGAAGGTATTTAGAACTAGGTAAAGGAGGACTCTTGAGAGTCCCATGGACTGCAAGAAGATCAAACGTATCCATTCTTAAGGAAATCAGCCCTGAGTGCTCACTGGAAGGACAGATCCTGAAGCTGAGGCTCCAATACTTTGGCCACCTCATGAGAAGAGAAGACTCCCTGGAAAAGACCCTGATGTTGGGAAAGATGGAGGGCACAAGGAAAAGGGGATGACAGAGGACGAGATGGTTGGACAGTGTTCTTGAAGCTACCAGCATGAGTTTGACCAAACTGCGGGAGGCAGTGGAAGACAGGAGTGCCTGGCGTGCTCTGGTCCATGGGGTCACAAAGAGTCGGACACGACTAAACGACTCAACAACAACAACAACAACAACAACAACAACAACAAAGGAGGAGAATTATGCCAGCCTTTCTTGAAGTTCATCGCTTCTGGCTGCCTGTTAGATGGTCCGCAAACATAAATGGGAGGCCTAAGCCCCAAGAATGATGGTTCCAAAAGTAAGATGAGCCCAATAAGGAACAGTTGCTGGGAACATACCTCTCAACAGTCTCAGTTTGAGCGGGACATCCCAGAATTACAAAAACCACCCCGGCTTCTGATTGGATCCCAGAATGTCCCTTTTTTTGTCTAGCACTCTCGTGCAAGTCAACAGGCACACGCCAGAGCGCAGGACCAAAAAGCGCTTGGTTTTTTGGTCTCCCACTCTGGCACGAACCAGCAGGCAAGCGCCGGGTGATAAGGCATTCAATTGGGGGGGGGGGTCCTCCTGCTCTCGTGTGAGTCAGACCAAAAGATGAACAAGAGAGTGAGACCAGAAAAAACAACAACGAGCGTCCCAATTTTGACCAGCGGAGAGAATGTGCACATATCAAGATGTGGTGAATAAAAAGGGGGCATTCAGCGTTCAAGGATCCTGATTTAGTAGCTGTGCCTAATTGGGTCCCTACAACACATGACAAGAACTACTTCTGGATTGTACCACTTCAGCCTGCAGGAGGACCATTTGTCTACTAAAATACTCTCTAACTGGGGTAGGACTGGGGACAAGAACTGCTACATAAAGGAAACTAGTGTACCTGGGAAAACTCTCCATTTATCAGGGAGCAAGCTACATCTCGTGCTTGCTGGCTTGCTTTTTAATAACAGGAGAACCCAGACACTCCCCCTTAAATTCTGAAGTGGTGCTGCCCAAGATTTTTGCCTCATGCTATCCATCTAGAGTGCTGTTCAGGCAGGAGCTTTCCATTAAAAGCATGGGGGAGTGGAGAAATTGCTTGTTTAATTCCTTCTTGTGTGTGGCAATAATGTAAAAGACCTTTAGTGACCCAGAAAAAAAAGCTTAAATAGACACACTTGCCACCTGTCATACCAAATCTGACCAAGACACTGGCCCTCATGGTGTCCTTTTTGGTCAGCCCCAACTGAACAGTGCGGGTGAAGGATTTAGAGCAGCCCACCATGTCTCTAAAACTTGCCTGTAGCCTCCTATCAAGGCAATGTGGAATTTTCTACTCCTCTGCCCTGCATTGTGAACTGCTAGCACATCTGCAAAGCTAAGCAGGGTCTGCTATGGTTTCAAATTAGATGGGGGACCGTGCGTTCCCTTCCAGGGGGTCCCTTGCAGCTCTATGATTCTATGAGTCTATGAAATCAGGTCTTGACTTACGGTACCATATTTTTCGCACCAGACCATAAGACGCACCTGGTTTTTGGAGAAGGAAAACAAGAAAAAAAATATTCTGAATCTCAGAAGCCAGAACAACAAGAGGGATCACTGTGCAGCAAAAGCAGTGATCCTCCTTGCTGTTCTGGCTTCTGAGATAGCTGTGCAGCCTGCATTCACTCCATAAGACGTACACACATTTCCCCTTACTTTTTAGGAGGGAAAAGGTGAGTGTTATACAGCAAAAAATACGGTAATTTGCTGTTCTGTTGCAGAGCACCTTGCCCTGTAACGCCTTTTACCAGGGGTAGGCAACCTAAGGCCTGTGGGCTGGATGCGACCCAATCGCCTTCTCAATCCGGCCCGCGGACGTTCTGGCAATCAGCGTGTTTTTACATGAGTAGAATGTGTGCTTTTATTTAAAATGCATCTCTGGATTATTTGTGGGGCATGTTCATTCTCTCCCCCCCCCAAAAAAATATATAGTCAGGCCCACCACATGGTCTGAGGATGGTAGACTGGCCCATGGCTGAAAAAGGCTGCTGACCCCTGCCTTTTGCCTTGCCTCGCCTTGCCATATGGGACAAGGTTTGATAAAAATGAAACTGGAGGAGATGTACGCTGCAAAACATACGAGGTGCAGCTGGGAGAAAGTGGGTGGGCTGGCAGCTTGGGTGGTTGGAAAGCCCATTGCCACTTCCCCCTGCTGCAGGATGGTGCGGCTGGGCCACGATCCCCATTTAAGGGCCCCCGGGGGGCAGCTGCAAAACACCAGCCGGTGACTGTTCCCCAGGAACCATCTGCTCAAGGGAGTTTCTGCCAAGGCACAGTGTGCCCTCTCGTTTCTGCCTGATGGGCCCTTTTCTGTGCTCCTCCCTCTTGTCCGGACAAAAGCGTAACCCACCAGGGCTGGGAGTGGGGAACGAGTCCTCCATGCCAACTCTTTGTGGGAAACACGCACACCAGCCAAAAGACCGGCAGGCTGTCCTTACTTTCTGAGGAGAGCATCTCTGCTGCCTCGCCCTGTTATCGCCCTGGATAAATCGCCATTTAAGGCAACCGGATAAAGAAGCCTGGGGGGAAAGGGATGGCACTGGGTGACGAGTGCTTCTGGCCACCGTACAAATAATTAACTTGCTAACAGCAGCATATGTGCCTACGTGAAAGCAGCAGAGGGGCTGCTGGTGCCAGCGTGACATATTTTGTTATGTTTCCAATAGGGAGGATTTCAATTCCACGTTAATTGCTCTCTTGCAGATGGCATCTGCGTCTACCTTGCCATGTCCATCAACGTTTTCCATAAGCAGAAAGCCACGGGGGGTGGGAGAGGCTGTCGGACATGCCAGCTGTACCAGAGGCACTGGCAGGGTTAAGTGGGTTGGGCTGCCTTTGCCATCTGGCCAACGCAGAGCAGTCCTAGGTCAGGTGCGGTGGCGGCGCCCATGCGCCAGAGGACAGGTTGTGAAGGCAGTCATTTGCCCTGGGTCACCCAGGTCTCAGGTCAGTTGGATCTGATCTTTTGCCGCTTTGATCCTGGAAATATACATGGAAGGGACCTTTCAAGGATGCAACGCTGAAAAAGAGCTAATTGCTAATCCAGACTGTCAAGCGCGAGACTAGAAAAAGAGGCGTTTCGTGAGATGCAAAACATTTCAGTCTCGAAACAGGAAGGCAAAACGATAGCTTATGTTTATCTGGCTTCTGTTGTGGCATGCGGATTTGACAGGCCGGGAAGGGGAAAGCAAGCTGCCGGTGCTCATCCTGCTACCATTGTTTTTCTCAACAGGTTTTTTTGTTGTTGTTTTTGCTAGAAATGCATCAAATTTACCACCTGAAATTGTACTGGCGGAAAGGATCTAGAACTGAAGAATTCTGAGCTCAGGGATTTATTCTGAGTACCAGAACTGAATGGATCTCGCCATCCTGCCACACAAAGACACAACCTTGGCACCCCAAAACACACTTTATTCAACTCAGCAATATAGTTGGGGTGGGGCAGCGCTAGCTACAACTTGTGAAATAGCAAGCTCTGCACTGCACAGCGCTGAAGGGCATGTTTACAATTGCATACTTGAGAGATGTTGCCACTGCTTTCTTACCAAACACAAATAGCCGCCAGAGAACAGAATGTTGCCCCACATTTCACAGTTGTAAACATGCCATGTAGCTTGTCCCTTAGTGCTCATGTGTGTGCCTTGACATGCGTGTGTCATGCTCAAAGTGGGATGGGAGGACAGCCTCCTTTTTCTCAGGAGGCCAGAACTGAGTCTGGTTTAACCATCCCACTTCCACCTTGGAGACCATGCAACTTTTGGCACTGTGCAGGATGCGAACTAGACACACCTCTCCACTGCCTTCTACCAGAGGATGATGGTTGAAGCATGAAAGGCCACACTAATAGCATTTTATCAAGGCATCTCCAAAAGATGACCCTGAAAAGGGAAATTGGGGCAGTGCTTTATTAGGGACCTTTACCAGAAAACTGGGGACGCGGGTGGCGCTGTGGGTTAAACCACAGAGCCTAGGACTTGCCGATCAGAAGGTCAGTGGTTCGAATCCCCGTGGCGGGGTGAGCTCCCGTTGCTCAGTCCCTGCTCCTGCCCACCTAGCAGTTTGAAAGCACATCAAAGTGCAAGTAGATAAATAGGTACCACTCCGGTGGGAAGGTAAACGGCATTTCCGTTTGCTGCTCTGGCTCGCCAGAAGTGGCTTAGTCATGCTATCCACGTGACCCAAAAGCTGTACGCCGGCTCCCTTGGCCAATAAAGCAAGATGAGTGCCAGAGTCAGCCACAACTGGTCCTAATTGTCAGGGGTCCCTTTACCTTTACCTTTTACCAGAAAACTGAGTGTGCCCAGTAAAGAAGGGCATTGGGATCTTATGGTGACTAGTATCATCAACGCTATCATTTATTATTATTTATATGCATGATGCCAACATCCCCTAGCAGCAGGCTATTCTCCTCCTGCCCCTATTATATGGGAATGGAGATATTGGGCTATTGCCACTGAATAAGGATATATTGTAGTAAGTAGAAATATCTCTGGTTCATGCTTGATGGTGCACACTTGACGCAGGAAAAGCCCCATAGAATTGGAAGGAGACAACAGGTCATTGAGCCCAACCGTTGCTGTGAGGAAGGGCTATCGAGTCCTGTCAAAATCTGCCTGCACAGGCTAGGTCACAGCATGACAAGTAGATGTGCTGTTATGTTTCCCCCTCCCTGTCTTTAAACTGCGGTTTCCCATTTTTCTTTTGGAAGTCTGTGCAGAACAAAGGTTTTGAGCTAAATTTGTTTCCCTGTTAGCGTTTTATTTTTTATAAAAGCAGCATCTTGATATAGTCGTGTTCTGACCCCCACTCCCCTGCAATGATCCCAGGTGCATGTGTTTCCCTTTATTTTTAAGTGCAATTTGTAAGCACTGCTGAAAACAGACCACTTAAGCGCTTCTTAGAGCCACACTGTATTTCCCATGATGTGTTGGGTTTGCTTCGGCCACCTCGGTGTTTGTTGCAGCAATAACAGCAGGCGTGCATTGCTAAATATGCACTGAACACAGCGGCAGCACCAGATTTTGGGGGCTGTGGGTGCTTTCCTCACCCAGGTTACCAACCAGAGGGGATTAATAATAATAATAATAATAATAATAATAATAATAATAATAATTGTTATGTACTGAAGTTCTCACCCTGGGCCAGCAGGGGGATACTGTAGATAGTTTTCACTCAGGTCCACATATGCATATGAAAGTGACGTTCAGTGATTGGATAGTTACAGAAAGTTGTTACAGTTATGTTGTACTGGAGCTCTATATAAGCAGGCTGGCTGAACCCTTCAGTTCAGTTCTGTTCTGGCCTGTGAATAAACAAGAGCTGTTTGAAGAATCGCTGTGTTGTCTGAAATGTTCACCCACAACTTAACAATAATAATAATGGATTATGATGAAAATAAGAAATATTTAAGGGGGCGCCAAATTTTGTCCTGTGCCCTGTTACCAAAGTCCACCCCTAACAGCGGTCCCTGGTACATTCTCCCAGTTGCTTAGGGGTGCATGTCTGCTGTTATATGCCTTCAGTGTTAGGGGGTGGGAAATGATGTCCCAGCAGTGTAGTCCCAGCAAATATAATTGCTACACTGAATGTGAAGAATGTGAATATGCCTTTTGCATCCGATGGATGCCAGGTGTATTTCTGACACGAGCGCACTGTAAAGCAAAGTGTTCAGATAAGTGAGACTTCTGTAGGGATACTCTGGAAATAAGTGGCAGGGTGCTCCAGCGTAAATGTGGGTGGTATTTAGCTCTAATGACTAAATCGGCACAGATCAGAGATGTTTAGGACAGCTTGAAGTACACAGGCAACATCTAATGAATCCCTCTTCCTAACACATAATAGTAAAAGCAGCTTGAAATCAACCACTGTCTCTCACACACATATGAAGTGAACATTGTCATTAAGAATTCTTTTCATGACACTTCCAGCCAGCAGTTCATTAATCCTTGCTCACTTCAGTGTAAAAAAAAAGTTTTGCATTAAAAAAAATATGACACACGCACATACAGAGGATAAGACAAATCAAGAAAAAAGTGCACGAGGTTAAGAAAAGAGATAGTATTTGACTTTTCCCTTTCGAGGATAATTGTGATTGCATGCTGTGTCAAAGAACACATTTTTCATGCGCAGACGGGGCTCTCGAGGGCAAGAGACAGAGGGTACTACCAGATGAAGATTTATTGTAGAATTGGTGCTGCTAGTGCACACAAGGACTCCTCCCCATTCTCACACCCTGTTGTCGCCAAAATGCCAGTCCATGGGGTGGAGGTTTCTTACCTTTAATCCAGATTTCCTCATTACCATTCAGTAAGATTAACTTGTTCTACATGTGAAGTCACCATAAGCATGGAAGCTCATTAGCACTTGGGGGGGGGGCAGTTTTGTCGTGTGTGATGTTTTGGAGGGTGATCTATGTCCCCACATCCCTCCTTCTGGTTGTTCCCATCTTGAGGTCCAGCTCCAAGGGCCTTCTGGAACTTCCCTCACTGCGAGAAGCGAAGTTACAGGGAACCAGGCAGAGGGCCTTCGTGGTAGTGGCACCCACCCTGTGGAACGCCGTCCCAGCAGATGCCAAGTAAATAAACAACTATCTGACTTTCAGAAGACATCTGAAGGCAGCCCTGTTTAGGGAAGTTTTTAATGTTTGATGTTTTATTGTTCTATTATTATTATTATTATTATTATTATTATTATTATTATTATTATGTTGGGAGCCACCAAGAGTGGCTGGGGAAACCCAGGCAGATAGGTGGGGTATTAACAACAACAACAACACAACTGAAACATTTTGCTTCTGGCCTGTATGCCATCTTCTGTTTGCTGCATTGCTGAAGGCCTGCTGAATTTTCAGCACCTCGGTTTGAAGAAGCTTGGAGATCCTGATCGCAATGCATATATATATCAGGACTTTTGAAAAATGTTGAGAGAGAGAGAGGTCTTCTGCAAGATCTCTTTATTGGAGTTTCAGTATAGCTAATCATCAGCTTCGTGCAAGTCCCCAAACACCAAAAAACAAATAACATGGATGCTGTCTTCTCCAACCCTCAGCCCAAAATAGCACAGGCCTCCATTGTGCCCATTTCATTAAGGGCTGGCAATCTTTGGCCTTGCACTATTGCACACTTCCTATGTTTATTTTTTTAAGTGCACATACAAACCCAGAAATGCCTGACCACATGCCCACTATGAGAAGAGGCAGTGGAAGGCAGGAGTCTTCTTACTGAAAGCATGGAAGCATTCTCTCAAGGACCCTCCACTGGTACCCATCCAGACAATCAAAAAATGTGCATCCCACTGGGGGCAGCTCAGAGATCAGGGGTGATTGCAGTGGTTACCTGTAGGACTCCCAAGGAGAGGGGAGAGGAGAAGAGGTTGACGGAACACTCCATCAAGGAGGGTGTTCGAAAAGGGGTGAGGGGCTGCTGGCTCTGCAGGCAAGGGGTGATATAACTGGGCTCCTGAGCCCCACAGGGGTGCCGCAGAAAGAATGCAGTTAGTCAAGTGAGCCATGGACTCAAAAAGGTTGGAAACCTCGGATTTAGAGTGTTGGACTAAGATCAGGAGACCTCAGTTCCCAGTGAACTCACTGGGTGACCTAGGGCCACTCAACGTCTCTTAGCCTACCCTATCTCACAGGCTTGTTGTGAGGATGAAATGGGGAGAAGGGGAGCCATATATGCCCCCTTGAACTCCTTGGAGGAAAAGGTGGAATATGAACACAACAAATTCAAAGTAAAATAAATGCATGCATGTGTTAAAAGTGTCCTGGTCCATTAGCTGAAGAAGACTAATGGATTAACCAACTCGACCAAGACACAGAATCATAGAGTTGGAACGGACCACAAGGGTCATCTAGTCCAACCCCCTGCAATTCAGGAATATTTTGCCCAACATGGGGTCTCGAACCCACAACCTTGAGATTAAGAGTCTCATGCTCTACCAACTGAGCTATTCCAGCTCATGGTTATATATTGTGTCGGGTTGCCATATGTCCTCTTTTCCCCAGACATGTCCTCTTTTTCAAGGGTAGAGTCGTCATAGCGATCCATAGTTTAAAAGTGAGAAGTCGGCAAACGTGTCCTCTGTTTTGCTCTTCAAAATGTGGCAGCCCTAACTGTGGAGTTCCTCTCTCCTGTCCCCCTGATTCTCCAGCAGATAAAGAGACTTTTTAGAGGGATATTTCCAGCACAGAAATCTTCATCCCACCCTCCCCCCGCCCTCTGTTCCATCCTAAAAAAAGCAGGGCAGTCATCAAACTAATAGGCATTATTCAGTTTGGGAGCCTTCGCTTTTGTCCTGCTTCTTATCCTCTAGCCTGCTTCAGGATCAGAGAGTATTTGGGCCATCAGAAGTGGCTTTTGCAAGAGCTCCTCCGTGTCTCCTTTGAGCCAGCCAGCCATATCGCCGCATGGCTTTTCTTCTCCCAAAGGGTTGAACAAAGAGCTCGGCTTTTCCTTTTCAGAGTGCAGCATCTGGTGGCATGTCCTGGCTCCAAGAGGTCAGGAAGCTTGGGATAGCCAGGAGTGCATTTATTATTATTTTGAATGGAGATTAAAAAGGAGAAATGTTCTGCCTTGCTGGATTTTCAGCAGGGACTGGCATTAGGCAGTGCCTTCAGGAAAGCAGACCGTGGACGCCCGTCACCAGCTTTCCCAGCCTCGCCAATCTTCCTCCATCTAATACTTTCTGCCCTCACATGCCAGCCCTCTTGTCAATGGGGAATGATGTGGAGCATAAATAATTGGACGGCAGCGAGACAAATAGTTGCTTCCAATTGGGAATAAACACCCCCTCCCACCCTGGAAACGTGGACCCAAGATGTGTGGAATATGGCACTTATGGAGCGCTTAACTCATCATCGGAGGGCGATAAGAGGGAAAGCAAAGAAAGATGGGTTTGACTCCATATGGTTTTGATTTATATCATTTATTAACAATAGTACAGTAATCTCCCTTCTGTCTCCGTCGCAGCAGCCTCTGTGGAGAAATTATCTTAATGCTTTAGACTGAAGCATATACCCTGCGGATGTGAGCAGACTCCGTAATGCGAGAGATTTTCCAAGTTTGTTTTGATGCCACGTGGATGACTGCATACAAGATTTAACATCTTTACATGCATTTGTCTTGGAAGACAACACTTTGAGTTTGGCATTGTTTTTAAATTCTCCAATAAAGTTCGTAAAGCAAAAAAATTGGGGAGAACCCAGATTTGCATAAAATGAGCATATGCTGATTTATATGTATAGATGAGTTTTTGGAAATGTTGGAGACTGATAAATATTGAGAAATCTGGAGATGCATATTTTAAGAGGATGCGTTATCAATTAAATATCTGACATTTGGAGAGCTGGCTGTGAGGTGTGGTGTGCCTGGAGAGCTCGGCTGGAGAAGTTATTGCTGCTCTCTGCAGGCTCCTAGGTTCCAGCAAGAACAAAGTTTTGTTCTACCATTAGCTCAGCTTATAGTGAGTTTCTAAAAAGTAGAGACATCACCTTGCCAACAAAGGTCCGTATAGTAAAAGCTATGGTTTTCCCAGTAGTGATGTATGGCAGTGAGAGTTGGACCATAAAGAAGGCTGATTGCTGAAGAATTGATGCTTTTGAATTATGGTGCTGGAGGAGACTCTTGAGAGTCCCATGGACTGCAAGAAGAACAAACCTCTCCATTCTGAAGGAAATCAGCCCTGAGTGCTCACTGGAGGGACAGATCCTGAAGCTGAGGCTCCAATACTTTGGCCACCTCATGAGAAGAGAAGACTCCCTGGAAAAGACCCTGATGTTGGGAAAGATGGAGGGCACAAGGAGAAGGGGATGACAGAGGATGAGATGGTTGGACAGTGTTCTTGAAGCTACCAGCATGAGTTTGACCAAACTGTGGAAGGCAGTGGAAGACAGGAGTGCCTGGCGTGCTCTGGTCCATGGGGTCATGAAGAGTCGGACACGACTAAACGACTAAACAACAACAACATAGCGAGTTTCTATGCAAACAGTAGAAGACAACACAGAGATGGTATCTAAGTGATCTATGTTCTGGCTCAGCCTGCTCTGTCCAAGTTCTCACTGTCGATGGACAACCCCCAAGGTCCCTCCTGCTCTCCCTTCATATTGGTCTTTAAATTAAACTTGGACTGGACAACCCTGCAAGGAAAAGACTGTCCACCTAATGACCCACCCAAAGGCCGATGGACAAAGAGGCAGAGCTGATAGCAAGAATTCCCCTTTCAAACAGAAACCATAAAACTTAAGCGTTTCTCGTGAGCACCAAGAGAAGGAAACGAAGACTCACGTTCAGGTTAAGCCCTGAGCCCTGACAACCCTCAGCTCTGGCAGCGCAACGAGGATGGCTGGCTTGATTGATGGGAGCTATTATGGCTGGTCATGTGGCAAAGGAGGTTGCTGCATTTGAATAAGCCAAGGCCTTTAACAGATGCATAGTGGGATTACAGTCAACAGGTGAAGCTTTTTTAGCATGGAGGTGCAGTGCAAGGCCCTGTGGAATTCTTCCCCCCCCCCAATAATATTTCTTGAATACACATTACTTCAATAAAACAAAAATAAGAAAAATAATAGTAAAAGAAAAAAGAAGAAAGTGAAATAATACAAACCTAACAAATAATAACCAAAAATACGACCATGTACACAATTACAATGAAACTTAATTAATTAGTTAAACTTCCAACTTCATAAACATATTACCTGACTTCCTCTAATCTCTTCCATCTGAATTTCCTTGTAACTGAATGTAGCAGTTTTCCAATATCATTATTCAAAAAACAATATTCCAATTATGATCAAATTTCTTAACTTTTTTATTGTTCTATTTCTCATTTCTTTATTTAATCCTAGGCCTATTTAGTTCTTTCAAGTAATTACTGATCTTTAATGTTACAATATTTGTTCAAATAATGTTTAAATTTCTTCCAGTCTTCTTGATATTCCTCTTCTTTCTGGTCACAAATTCTCCCAGTGACCAGCTCCATAAAGTCCATCATCTTCATCTGCCATTCTTCCACAGTTGGTAATTCTTGTGTTTTCTATTTTGGGGCTATTAAGATTCATGCAGCAGTTGTGGCATACAAAAATACCTTTATATATTTTCTGGGCAATTCAGAACCTAATATTCCAAGGAGAAAGGCCTCTGGTTTCTTTATAAATGTATATTTCATCAATTTTTTTTAATTCATTATAAATCTTTTCCCAGAAGACTTTTACCTTGGGACAGGTCCACCACATATGATAAAAAGTACCTTCCTTTTCTTTACATTTCCAGCATAGATTATCACAGTTATGATAAATCTTAGCTAATTTAGCAGGCCCTGTGGATTTCTATCTGTTGTGCAGCTCTGAAAGGCATGGAGAGTATGCCTTTGCGTGAGGTGGCTATGACTAAGGCAGGCCCAACCAGCCTCGTGTCCATGGAGACACCCGGCAGGTTTCTCACTGCTCTGCACCAATTTCCTTTTATCTGACCCCAGAGGCACACAGGAATTGGCTGGTCTTTTGGAAGCGACCGTTTCAAGTGCTTTAATCACTCTCACTCTGCTTATGGCACTTTATATTTAAAAAAAGAGATTTGAATGGCTTAGAGTGCTTTTTAAAAACCAGCGATTGTGCATGCGGCTGATCCTAGGTCAAGTAGTTCGTGGCTGCGTCGTAAGGGCGTTTTTACCCCCTTCAGCTTTCGATTGCTCTGTAACGCAGGCGTAAGACTTCCACGGACTGCTCAACCGACCAGGCAGCTCCTTCGCAGCATTCATTGGTGTGCGGCACAAAAGAGACAGAGGAAGCACAAAAGCTTGTTTAAGACCTACATGTTCACAAGAAGCTGTCTTCTACTGAGCCAGGTCATGTGATCCACCTAGGTCAGTATTGTGTACAGTTCTCCATCTCTGCCCCTCCCTTCTTGCATAGATCATTCTTAGTTGCGTGGCGATTTCCCGCCTCCCCCCAGTGTAAATAAAGACACATGACACCATTGAATAAGGTTAAGGTAAAGGTAAAGGTACCCCTGCCCATACGGGCCAGTCTTGACAGACTCTGGGGTTGTGCGCCCATCTCACTCAAGAGGCCAGGGGCCAGCGCTGTCCGGAGACACTTCCGGGTCACGTGGCCAGCGTGACAAAGCTGCATCTGGCGAGCCAGAGCCGCACACGGAAACGCCGTTTACCTTCCCGCTGGTAAGCGGTCCCTATTTATCTACTTGCACCCGGAGGTGCTTTCGAACTGCTAGGTTGGCAGGCGCTGGGACCGAGCAGCGGGAGCGCACCCCGCCGCAGGGATTCGAACTGCCGACCTTTCGATCGGCAAGTCCTAGGCGCTGAGGCTTTAACCCACAGCGCCACCTGCGTCAATAAGGTTAATGGGCTATAATTGGCCACAACTTTATTGATTACAGGTAAGAGCGGTATTGGCTTAGGCATTGGTCCTATCCAGCTAACCAGCTTCAGCCTGATTCCTTGAAGACCGGGAAGGGTTAACACCAGCGGGGGGAGCGCTGCTGATGCACATCAACTAGGAACTCCCCCGGGGTCACCGTTCAGGGGCTCGCTTTAGGCCCTGGCCTCCACAGGCTTCGGACGAGGCCACGCCCCCCAGAATCCTTTAACGGACTACCCTTCAATATTTAGGGGAAGTGATGGCCCTCCTCCCCCGCAATACATCTGCATAACAATACCCCTACCAATGCCTAACCGCCAAGACCAAAGAAGTTGTGACGATTTGCTACGAGGTAGGCGGAAAAACCAAATGGCCGGTGCCAATTTGCCAAGTGGAAAAAATTCCTACCAGGCCCCTTAATGGTGACCAACCGAAGTCCATAGCAAGGTCAGAGGAAAGCCTGAAAAGAAAAGGAGCGGGTGGGTGGGAAACACGAAGAGCTGCGCTGGTCAAAGAGGGAGATCCCGGGGCTGCGCTCGCCTTAAATCAGGCAAGCCACACACCCCAAGCTGGCTGATTGGCCGGCTCGGGGGATGATGTGGATTCCCCTTATCGTGCGGGGCTGGAAGCCAGCCCCCGCGCTTGTGTTGGGGGCGTGGCTGCCCGCAACACCACCTCCTCCTGATGTCGGAAGTGGCTTTGTAGCCCAAGGCAAGGCCCTTCCAGACTGGTTTTTGTTTGTTTGTTTGCTCGCTTGCTCGCTTGCTTGCTTGCTTGCTTGCTTCTTTGTTTTGCTGGCATGTTCTGCAACATGTCCTTGATGCATTAATAGTGCATCCATGGTGGATTTATACTGGACCGTCCACACATAATTCTGCTTTGTTAGTTGTTCAATGATTACTGCCTGGAGAGGTGCTCTTGAGCTATAGTGTAACCAAAGTGGGACAGAAAATGAACTGGAATAAACAGTTAGAGGATTTCAGCAAATCAGGTTGGCACCAACGGGAAACAAAGGAATATGCTGGCCCCAGAACTTCTGCAGGTGCAAATGGGATCCTGTATAATTGCCCCCAACATCATCACAAACATGAATGATTGCGAATGTGCAATAAAAAGGACATTGAGGGCGCCCAGTTTGATTTGAGTTGAAATACTGTATTTACTCGAGTCTAATGGGCCATTAAATCTAATGCGCACCTCAGAACTTTGAAACAAAAAAAACCCTATTTGCTGGCAAATGTAAATGTGCGATTGAATGTAGCACCGTAATTTTCGCAACATAATTTGGCCAAAAAAGGTGAGCAATAGATCTGAGTAAATATGGTAGCTTTATGGAAAAGCATCATATAGGTCAATGATACCTGGTATCCCAGGTATCCCGGGTGGCACTGTGGTCTAAACCACAGAGCCTAAGGCTTGCCGATCAGAAGATTGGGGGTTCAAATCCCCGTGACGGGGTGAGCTCCCGTTGTTCGGTCCCTGCTCCTGCCATTCTAGCAGTTTGAAAGCACGTCAAAGTGCAAGTAGATAAATAGGTACCGCTCTGGCAGGAAGGTAAACGGCATTTCCGTGTGCTGCTCTGGTTCACCAGAAGCGGCTTAGTCATGCTGGCCACATGACCCAGAAGCTGTACGCTGGCTCCCTCGGCCAGGAAAGCGAAATGAGTGCCGCAACCCCAAAGTCGTCTGTGACTGGACCTAACGATCAGGGGTCCTTTTACCTTTACTTTATCCCCATATTATATGGGAAACCACGGCTGTCTTTACCCCAAAAAAGCTCAAAAACTTTGAGTTGCCCCCCCAAAAAAAAATCTGGGGGTGGCTAAACTAAATTTGGGGACACTGGGCGGATCTTTACACCCCGGTGGCACATATGCTAAAGATGGCTCTGTGGGAAACGTCTGTATTCTGAGGAGCTTCACATGGTGGTTCGGGGCCTTGAGGTGTGTTTTGCACCACAACCTCAGACCCCCTCAAAGGTGGTCACCTCCCTCAATCAATTTTCCAAGCAACCTGAGAATGGCTTAACAAAACCTAGAGAGATCTAAACTGCAGGAGGTCTCTGTTTCTCACAACTGTCGACCGCAGATTCTTTTTTTACAAGACTGAAACTATGGACAACCTTTTTACCACACCTTGATTAAAATTTGACAGGGGCCTTGAGGGCTTCCACCACTGCTATTATAAGGCATGAAAAACAGAAAATCAGAAGAAAAAACCCTAGTGCTCCGCTAGAGTTAATATGCCCTCGATGGCACTCTGTTTTTATACTGGTCCCTAAGTTCTAACTCAGTTGCCGGCTAGACTTTCCCACATAGCCAATCACACATGGTTTCCTCCTCAGTTACAGCCGAAAGGAAAGAGCAAAGCAAAGGTTATGGATTCTTCCCCAAATCACTTCCTCTCTCAGCAGGACCAAATAGACATTGCAGACTTGTGTGTGTGCGGGTTTTTTTTCAAGTTCCTGGAGGGCTAATGAACATTCTTAAGCCTGTTAATTAGTCAAGAAGGCAGATTGCTTCGAGGTCTCTTCACCGACAAGTCATTGCAGGTTCCTGTGAGAGAAAAAAACCACAGTGGAAGTGCCAACATCTATGCGACATGCTTTAAAATGGTGCTGTTTCTTCTCCGCCTCCCCTTATCTACTAATTTAAGATGTGCGCTGTGTCACAAAGAGCTGTTGTAATGACCCGAGGTTGCAAACTATAAAACTCTTATATGGAGAACACAGATCGCCTTCCACGCTAATATAAATTGAATGCAAATGTGGTCCCTTGCCATCTTCGTGGATGCAAAGCGCTTTGACTGTTCCACAGCTGCTCCTGTATCAAAGGAGACATCCGCCTTAGGAGAATTTTCCTTTCCAGGTACCCTGTGCCATTGGACCCCAACTCCCATCAGCACCAGTCAGCATGGAAATGGTGAGGGGTGATGGGACCAGTAGCCTAAAAACATCTGGAGGGCCACAGATTCCCCACCATGGCTTTATTCTGTTGTGTTACCCTACAAAAGGGGTCTGCAAAGATGCTGGTTCTTTTAACCAAATAAAAACATACCCTATTTTTTTGCTCTATAAGACTCACTTTTTCCCTCCTAAAAAGTAAGGGGAAATGTGTGTGCGTCTTATGGAGCGAATGCAGGCTGCACGGCTATCCCAGAAGCCAGAACAGCAAGAGGGATTGCTGCTTTCGCTGCGCAGCAATCCCTCTTGCTGTTCTTGCTTCTGAGATTCAGAATTTTTTTCTTCTTGTTTTCCTCCTCCAAAAACTAGGTGTGTCTTGTGGTCTGGTGTGTCTTATAGAGCGAAAAATACGGTACATCTTTGTGAAAAGAGATAAGATTTATTGCACTCTACAGAAAGCATAAAATGGTGCAGAGGATTTCTCCAAATTCTGGACCTCGAATACAAAATTCAAGACACTTTTATAACATTATGTGAACAATCCTTTCCATGGCTCCAATTGGTCATCAAAGCACGTGGACAACTTGTGAACACCCTTTGGCCAAAGTTTTTGAGCTGTTTTTAAGGACAGTCATCACAGTATTCCGGATGTGTGCAGGAGATTCCAGACCCATGGCAACCCTAACAAAAATATGCTTCTGCCAACTACACACTATCATAACAGCACATTGTTTTAAAACAAAGTTATAAATCCATCCATTCTTCTGTCTCCTGCAAAATGTTTTGGTTGTCTGTTACATGACATGGTCAGTCTGAGTGATTGTTCTGAGAGATGTCCTGCTTGTTAGCAAAAAGACAAAAGTGCTTCTTCTATTCATGGGGGGAGGGTGTGCATGGAGAAGAGAAAAACAGTTTAAAACTCCAATCTATGATTCAGACTCTACAGTGTAAGAACACAACAGGGTCCCAATCCTTCCTTTACTCGATTGACAGAGATGATCAGAATGATACTGGGCACTTCAAGCTTTGAGACTTAATCAGCATGACATTAAGTGTGTAAAACAATTGCATTAAAAATCTCTGCTTAGCTAGGTATCTGCTTTCATACAGGACAATGGCACAGATAACGTTGTGGCTGTGGCTGTGAGAATGTGTTTATGCAAACTCAACACTTAGCAGGCTGAAGGCAGTTGTGTATCAAAAACAAGTTCTGTGACAGAGGGTGAGAGCATAGGGTTCTGACGTACAGTGGTACCTCGGGTTACAGACGCTTCAGGTTATAGACGCTTCAGGTTACAGACTCTGCTAACCCAGAAATAGTACCTCGGGTTAAGAACTTTGCTTCAGGATGAGAACAGAAATCGTGCGGTGGCAGCGGGAGGCCCCATTAGCTAAAGTGGTACCTCAGGTTAAGAACAGTTTCAGGTTAAGAACGGACCTCCGGAACGAATTAAGTTCTTAACCCGAGGTACCACTGTACTTCCTGCGCCAGGTCATGACACCCAGGTATCCGTTGCACATTTGAAGATTCAGAGAGTCAACTCTTCTGCTGATTAAAGAAGGAAAATGATTAAAGAAACTGAAATGGGAAAAGATCTCAAACCCACACTTGCTATAGTATCATAGAATTGTAGAATTGGAAGGGATCACAGAGTTCGTCTAGCCCAAGTCCCCACAATGCAGGCATCTCAGCTAGATCATCCATGACAGATGGCCATCCGACCTTTTCATATAAACCTCCAAGGAGGCACCACAACCTCCCAACTGAACAGCTCTTACTGTCAGAAAGCTCTTCCTGATGTTGAGTCACAATCTCCTTTCTTGTAGCTTGAAGCCATTGGTTTGAGTCCAGAGCAGGAGAAAACAAGCTCGCCCATCTTCCGTATGGCAGCCCTTAAGATATTTGAAAATGACTATCATATCTGCTCTCAATCTCCTTCTTTCCAGGCTAGACATGTCCAACTCCCTCAGATGTTCCTCATAAGGCTTGGTTTCCAGACCTTTGATCATCTTGGCTGCCCTCCTCTGCACATGTTCCAGCTTGTCAACATCCTTCTTAAATTGTGGTACAGTATCTGACATGCCCATTTCTGTGTGAAGCAGAGGGGCACCAAAGCAAACATTTGGGCCGCGTGTAGAAATATCTCCCCTGACCTCTGCTACTCTCATCTCCCCGCTTTCTGTTATTCGCAAAGCTACCCACTTCGTGCCAGATTTGACTCTGCAACAATAAGGGCTAGAAGCATACCCTTCCAAACAGAAACAAAACCCTGACACTACGGAAGCTCAGCTTTTTACAGATTTTGTGTTAGGTGTCGAGTCTCGTGCTCTGTGGCGTGGCCCCAAGCCTCAAATTTACCACCTAGCCAAGAGGGGCCTCAATGTCAATCGTAGCCTTTAGGACGTGCAACAAATTGGTCTGCAGATAAATTATTCCACCCTAACCTAACCTCCTTGCCACAAGATGTGATCAAACTGCCAATTGCAGCATGTGTAATCAATCTCTGTATGAGACGTTTCATTTTTGCTGTGCTGTGCATTAAAAGAGAGGCTGTGTTTTGTTGCTGTGGAGGAAATATTGCTTTTTCTCTCTTTTTTAAAAAAAAAGTCCCCCACCCACCCACCCCGTTCTAAGATCTACAAAAAAAAAAAAATCCCTCCTCCCTTTTTTTTGCAATCAGATATAGAGACATGAAGAAACCAAGCTTGATTTCATATATCCAAGGGTAGTTTAAACAACTGTGCCTGTTGGCCGGGTAGTGGGGAGACAATTATTTTTAAACATCATGCATCTGAAGGGGAGGGAAGAAAAAACCTTGAACAACATCTTTTTTCCCCCTCTCTCCCTCTGGCCACTTGTTGCTTTGATTAACGAGCCCATCTCTTCAGCTGCTATTCACACAGCTCGATAAAAACACTGTGGGATAGTTTAAGATTCTTTCTGGCATCTTGTTCAATATTCACGCTGTTTTCCATCAGCGTTATTAAAAACCAGATACAAAAGGAAGTTGTTTAAACAGGGCGGGGGCGGAGGCGAGGGGGGGAAGCCTCCCCTTATATCTGCCTGTTCAAATAGCAGCGGGTGCGTTTTCTACCCAGGTGAGAAAATGGTGTCATTTGGCTGGCTTGGGGGGGGGAGCTCTTTGAACGAATGAACGAAGCTATAATGAAGAGGCCTGGCCCAAAACTGGCACGTTTCCCAGGCCCCGAAAACGAGCGAGCGCAGTGGTGTCCTCACAGAAACCTGGCTTCCTTTCAGCCCAGAGACTTATTAGGTTTGGGTGCCTCCCGCCATGTTTTGTTCTGCAAATCCCTTCTTCTGAAGAATTATGTGGCGAACTCCAAGGAGCACCGTCCTCTTGGTCACCATAGTAACCCAAGAGCATTCCAGCTAGGCACTGTGCGCCAGATACAATATTCAAGCAATCTGCCCTCCCCTGGCCATTGCACAGTCGCCTACCCAGAGAGCGACTAAAGAGGGCATTTCTGCGAAACAGCCGTTGGCAAGGGGCACAAAGAGTCCGTAATAGCACACCCCACCTGGGGTTAGCCTAATGCTCACTGCTAAGCCCTCCACCGGCTTGTTCCCTGCACAACGTCTGCCCGAAAACCTCAGGTAGCCAGATTAAGCGTGACAAAAGAGAATTTCGGCAGAAGCCGCTTCTCCCTTTGGTGTTGGTGGTTAAGCATATGAGCTGTTAAGTCCATATGCACACGCGGACACTCAGAGATAATAAACCAAGTCTGCGTGTTCTGTAAATAGGTGTCATGTTCCAGAGCCATAAATCAATCCACACTACCCCTCAACCCCACATCGGTATTATGTGCGGATGTTAACAGCACCAGTCTATCTTGCAAGACTGCAAGAGGGATTACTGCGATAAAAGTACTTAGATGCTATCGAAGCTCTCAACATCATTACAGCAGCGGCTGATGGAACGGCGCTGCCAAACGTCCCGTTCATTTAGAGTTTTTAAAAATTCCATACAACTTTTGCATAAAAAACGTGCGTGCTCCCGTTTGCACAACTGCTAAGCCTCGGCAGCTGCACTTGGCCTGTGCGGTAATTTGTTGTGTTCGTAAAATCATGTACAGTATAAATAGGTGACAGCTAAGCTATTCCTGGCAGGGACGCGGGTGGCGCTGTGGGTAAAAGCCTCAGTGCCTAGGGCTTGTCGATCGAAAGGTTGGCGGTTTGAATCCCCGCGGCGGGGTGCGCTCCCGCTGCTCGGTCCCAGCGCCTGCCAACCTAGCAGTTCGAAAGCACCCCCGGGTGCAAGTAGATAAATAGGGACCGCTTACTAGCGGGAAGGTAAACGGCGTTTCTGTGTGCTGCACTGGCTCACCAGATGCAGCTTCTCACGCTGGCCACGTGACGCGGAAGTGTCCAACCCCAGAGTCTGTCAAGACTGGCCCGTACGGGCAGGGGTACCTTTACCTTTACCTTTTAAGCTAGTCCTGGGGACGCGGGTGGCACTGTGGGTTAAACCACAGAACCTAGGACTTGCTGAACAGAAGAGCGGCGGTTTGAATCCCTGCGACGGGGTGAGCACCCGTTGCTCGGTCCCTGCTCCTGCCAACCTAGCAGTTTGAAAGCACGTCAAAGTGCAAGTAGATAAATAGGTACCTCTCCAGCAGGAAGGTAAACAGCGTTTCCGTGCGCTGCTCTGGTTCGCCAGAAGCAGCTTAGTCATGCTGGCCACATCACCCGGAAGCTGTACGCCGGCTCCCTCGGCCAATAAAGCGAGATGAGCGCCGCAACCCCAGAGTCGGTCATGACTGGACCTAATGGTCAGGGGAGCTAGTCCTGATGTGGTCAGCCCTAGCCTGCAGGACTCTTGGAAACATAAATTGGAGGTGCACGGGCCCCAGTCTGGATCAGGAGCCTGGTGTGGAAGCTGGCAACGCTTTAACCATCGCTGCCACTTCAGACAGCGGACCCCGTTGGCACTTTCCGTCTTGGGGCTGCCATGCTGCAAACACTCCTCCCCCATTGCTTCACCCTGTTGTTCAATGGGGTGGGGGTACCTTTTTGCAACTGCATCCCCTCCAACAGTTCTCCAATGAAAATAGGGACTACCCATCTGTCAGGGAAGTGACATCAGAGAGAAAAGTGGAGGCAGGGCTCCAGAGCGATGCCGGGGAGGGAACCAGTCGGGGGGAAGGAATTCAGCGTGACACCAATAGAGAGGAGAGGGAGATGGAGGAATCGGTGTCAGGGCTCCAAGACCCTTCAACCGAAACGCCCTTGCCGTCCCCTTACTTGCGCAGACGCGTTCCGCGCAGGGAACATAGGAGGAGACTTGGGGTCAAACAGCTTTTATGCTGGAAGAGGTTCAAGAGACGCCCACTGTCGGATTCTACAAGTGACTAACAGGTCACAGAGGGCGAGCTCTAACCCTAAACATGGCTGAGCAAACGATCTAACTGAACTGGGAGCAATTTACGCACGAGTAACCCACCCAGAACCATTACACCATCCTATAATGATAATTTTACTACAGTGGTACCTCGGGTTAAGTACTTAATGCATTCCGGAGGCCCGTTCTTAACCTGAAACTGTTCTTAACCTGAAGCACCACTTTAGCTAATGGGGCCTCCTGCTGCCGCCACGCCGCCGGAGCCCAATTTCTGTTCTCATCCTGAAGCAAATTTCTTAACCTGAAGCACTATTTCTGGGTTAGCGGAGTCTGTAACCTGAAGCGTATGTAACCTGAAGCATATGTAACCCGAGGTACCACTGTATTTATATCCCACACGTCTCAGCCACCCTGGGAAGCTTCCAACATATATAAAAACATAATAAAACATTAAACTTTTTTTTTTAAAAAAAACCTTCCCTATACAGGATTGCCTTCAGACAGCTTGTGGGTCGGATAATGCCATACCCTGTAACATTTCTCAAATGAAAATAGGGACGTCCTAAGGAAAAGTGGGACGTTCTGGGATCAAATCTGACACCAGGGCAGCTTCTCACCCCAACTCACCCCAACTTCGGCTTAGACTCACTCTGACCCCTTATATGGGATTTGGTATATAAATTTTCCCTTGGCTTTTTTGCTGGGCCATGTAGGACCAGTGTGAATAGCTGGCTCGGGAGAATATCTAATGTTTCCTCCCTTTATGGTCTTGATTTATGGGCTACTCCTGCCAACCTAGCAGTTCAAAAGCACGTCAAAGTGCAAGTAGATAAATAGGTACCACTCCGGCGGGAAGGTAAGCGGCGTTTCCGTGCACTGCTCTGGTTCGCCAGAAGCAGCCTAGTCATGCTGGCCACATGACCTGGAAGCTGTACGCCGGCTCCCTCGGCCAATAAAGCGAGATGAGCGCCGCAACCCCAGAATCGGCCACGACTGGACCTAATGGTCAGGGTCCCTTTACCTTTACCTTACTAAAATGAGGCTGCATTTTAAGCTGTATTTTAAGCCATATTTTAATTAACTGTTTGTTGTTGTTGTTTTCGATTACATTTTATTGTAATTCATATTTGTTGTTAGCCGCCCTGAGCCCAGCGCTGGCCAGGGAGGGCGGGGTATAAATAAAATTTTATTATTATTTTTTTTTATTATTCTCTAAATCAGGGGCGGCTCTGGAAAATAGGGACACTTGGAGCGTCTTCTGCAACAGGCTCAAATAATAATAATAATAATAATAATAATAATAATAATAATAATAAACTTATTATTTATACCCAGCCACTCTGGGTGGCTTCCAACTGAATGTTAAAAACAGTACAGCATTAGACATTAAAAACTTCCCTAAAGAGGGTTGCCTTCAGTTGTCTTTTAAAAGTAAAATAGTTATTTATTGCTTTGACATCTGGTGGGAGGCCGTTCCACAGGGCAGGCGCCACTACCGAGAAGGCCCTCTGCCTGGTTCATAAAGAGTTTTATGATTTTAAGTCGGTCTTAATAAGGAATGCATTGCTTGAGAAGAATATGACAGTTGTGTGGCATATTTGGGCAGTATCCTTCACTCCCTCAGAGTTATTCATGGGCTTGCATTTCCCTGACCAGATAAGTGAATTATTGGATGTGGTATGTCGCTGACCTGTCAGAAGCAGTTGTGCGGCCTGATTTAAAGCCTCTATAGCTGGGACGCGGGTGGCGCTGTGGGTAAAAGCCTCAGCGCCTAGGGCTTGCCGATCGAAAGGTCAGCGGTTCAAATCCCCGCGGCGGGGTGCGCTCCCGCTGCTTGGTCCCAGCGCCTGCCAACCTAGCAGTTCAAAAGCACCCCCGGGTGCAAGTAGATAAATAGGGACCGCTTAATAGCGGGAAGGTAAACGGCGTTCCGTGTGCTGCGCTGGCTCGCCAGATGCAGCTTTGTCACGCTGGCCACGTGACCCAGAAGTGTCTCCGGACAGCGCTGGCCCCCGGCCTCTTGAGTGAGATGGGCGCACCAACCCCAGAGTCTGTCAAGACTGGCCCGTATGGGCAGGGGTACCTTTACCTTTACCTTTATAGCTGGGGGAGCTGACCATGGATAAGAGTTGAAATCCAAAAACATCTGAGGGCACCATGTTGCCTCCCCCTGCCCTATGGTGTGGCAGCCATTTATTTCAGCATTGTCTTCTCCTGTTCTGCCCCCCAATTATGCATGTAAACAAGCACCGTGTCGGTAGATGGGACCAGTGCTATTTTTCTAGAAAAAAGAGGTGCTGGAACTCAGCACGAAAGCTTCCCTCATTCTCTTTGAATGGCAATGGCACCCGCCTGAGAGGTGATGGAACTGAGTTCCGGTGAATTCTGACTGGGGAAGAAGCAAAAGGATGGCGGTCTAGGAACTTGCCACCTCACCCCAACCATGGCCTGCTTGTTTACCTCCATGACCAGAGAGACACGAGGAGCGGTGCCAAACGCAGCTGCCATGCCACAGCGGCAATATTTGTTTCAGTTGGCCCTGAACCTAATCCTCGTTTTGTTGTAAACCAAGTGGCGCTTAAGCTTTTGTGTTTCAGATGTCGAGCCTATGTTGGCTACAGAGTACACCCAGTCTGAAAAACAGGCCTCTCGTTTCTCTCGCACTGACCATATTCAAAAGTGATGTAAGAAGAGGCCCTCCACTTTAGTTGTGTGAAACAACTCCAGGACCTAGGACCTAATGAGGTGAAGCGGATGGTGACAAGGCAGAGGGGCCATTTCAATGCTGTGCCCCTATAAAGGAATTCGCTTTCTCCAGAGAAGCTCACCTGTGCCTGGGATGGTGTCCTTTTGGTGCCAGGTGAAGAACTTTTGGTTCCCTCAGGCCTTTTAATGATCAATAATTGATGCATTTTCATTTGTAGAACTATTGTGTTTCCTCGCGTTGGGTTTTAGTGTTCGTTTGCTGGTTTTGTGCTGCTTCTTATTGTTTTATTTTTGTGTGTGTGTCTGTGTACTAGGTGCAGCTTCTGATTAAAAATGAGGGGAGGGGAGGGGACCCTGAGGGTCATCTATTACTACTTCCAGCAATGCAGGAATATACATCTTCCTTTACAGGGTTCGAACCTGCAACCATGGCATTATCAGCAGCACGCTCTAACCAGCTGAGCTATAAATGCAGTTGATTGTTGATTGTATTTGTGTCTTATTGATTTTAACTTGGCACTCAGCCAGAGGACATGGTTAATTAGTTGGTGTATAAAATGCCATAAATGAGTAAACAAATATCTCTGCCGCATATCTGAGCTGCCTTTCTCCTGAGGAACTCTGGCATTCCCACTTTCTAAGACCCTTGAGTGTCCTATCCTGGCCCCACATGCATGACCCAGGTTCTTCGGATAGTTGAGAAGAGCTTTGGCTGTGTTGTGTATTTGACTGTGTTCCTTCAACCCTTAATCTTGGGGGGGGGGGGTTATTCTGAAAGGTTGTGAAGATTTTGTGGGATGTGAAACACAGGAGCAGTCAATTACAACATTCCTAGAGTGTACATTTTTAGACATGGGGAGGGATGTTTGTCCAGCCAGCAGGTAAACTTCCTGTGACAGACTTCTTCCGCATGTGACTAGAGGTGGGTGTGGCCTCACCTGTGCAGGTAATGATAAAAGCACAAGGCAGGGGCTGCCATCTCTCTCTTACTCTCTTACCTCTCTTGCCTCTCTTCCATCGAAGAAGCAACCTCTGCTAAGCTAAAGATGCCCTCTTGGCTCCCAGCCAAGAGAGGAGAAAGGGACTATCTTCTTATAAGATAGAATCCAAATGTATATTACTTCACTAAGTTTAAGTCTGCCTTCTGGGATCCGATTGTGAACAGAATGTGAGTAAAACTCTTTTTATACTTTTGTAAAGGACTGTGTCGTGTCTTCTGTTTTAAGAAGGAATAAAGGGGAAATTACCAGAGTGATTATTATAGAGGCTTAAGCAAGCCTGAGCACATGCTGCCGTTGCAAACTTAAATAAAGGGGAATATTTTACTCTGCTGATATTTTGGGAACTTGTTAACATAAGTTGGATAAGGATATAATCTCACAATATATCCTCTCCTGCATCCCTGAACATTCCCACAGGTTTTGAATGAAGATGGCTTCCTTCCATTTGGGAGCCCTCTTCATTCACAGAAACTTGGCTACCTGCATGTCTTGGCAGCCATATGAAGAGATCGTAGCCACCTACAGATGTGCATGCGTCACATGCCTCCACACACGGGGGGATGCTGTGCCACTCAAGATTTGGGTGGGGGAATAACTAGTGCAATCCCAAAACTCTCTCCTGCACTGAAGGAACATTCGGTGAGGGAGTTCAAGTGACAGTACGTAACTGAACATTTACCCTCAAGTCTTCCTTGAGCCAGTGTGGTGTAGTGGTTAAAAGCGGTGGACTCGTAGTCTGGTGAACTGGGTTTGCGTCTCCACTCCTCCACATGCAGCTGCTGGGTGACCTTGGGCCAGTCACACTTCTCTGAAGTCTCTCAGCCCCACTCACCTCACAGAGTGTTTGTTGTGGGAGAGGAAGGGAAAGGAGAACGTTAGCTGCTTTGAGACTCCTTTGGGTAATGATAAAGCAGGATATCAAATCCAAACTCTTCTTCTTCTCTAAAGTACAGTTACCTACACTCCAGGTTTTTTGCTGGAGCCATCTGGAGGAACTGTGACTAAATGAGCATACCTTGTTGTGGAGGTACTGGGCACAGTCCAACATTAGCCTGGAAAAGAAGAGACTGAGAGGAGATATGGTAGCCTGCCACATGGAAGATGGAGTAAGCTTGTTTTCTCCTGCTCTAGAGGGTAGGACATTAACCGATGGGTTCAAGTTACAAGAAAGGAGGTTCCAACTAAACATCATGAAGAACTTTCCGAAGGTAAGAGCTGTTCAACAGCGGGAGGTAGTGGACTCTCCTTCCTTGGAAGTTTTGAAGCTGTGATGGCCTGGGACCCGGGCTCGGACTCGGAGCCAGAGGAGTCTCAGTCTGCACCAGATCCTTTGCCTCAGGCGGCATCTGAACCTAGTCTGGGGCCTGATTCTGAAGAGCCCCAGTCTGCACAGGTTCCCCTGAAACAAGCACCAGCTGGGCCGAGTCAGGGGCCTGAGCCTGCCCTGGCTCCAGATGCAGGGATTACCTCGTTGCCTCCAGCTGGGCCATCACTTACAGCTGCTCCAGTACCAGTTGGGTCAGTGGAGGCTAAGGCGGCTTCTGGGTCTAGTAACCCACCGACATCTCCTGAGCTGCAGAGACTGAGGTCTGAGTGAAGGAGAGACCTGAGTACTCACAGGAGGAGTGCTCGCCTTCAGGCGAGACAGTGAGGTGAGTCACCGGGGGATCAGGACCGGCCGTTACCCTGACAGAGATAAAAGGCTGTTGGACCCCGCCCCACGTTGTGGGAGCTATGTTGCTGTTTGTCAGAACCTGCCTGTGATCCTGTGCCTGACCTTGCCTGCTTTCCTGCCTCGTGTCCTGCCTCGGCCCTGTCAGACGGACTCCTCACAGAACCCTTGGATTCGGGATCGGACCTGAACCGCGTTACTCGGGTTACCCCCGGGCCCAGTTCAGAAGCAATGGTTAGATGGCCATCTTTCATGGATGCTTTAGCTAAGATTCCTGCATTGCAGGGGGTTCGACTCAATGACCCTATGATTCTATGATCCTATGATTCTATGATTCTCTGCTTGCAGAGTATTATGAACCAGGCTCCCACTCGCTGGATCATCACCTTGTCGTGGTGAGTGGGCTTGCATGTTCCTGTGACCCTTGTGAGCGAAGCCGTCGGGAATCTCGTACTCCCAGCAGGGTCAACCAAGGTGGTAAGCTCAAAGGGAAGGAGCTAGACAAAGAATGATCCAAGAAGTACTCAATGGCAGAGCAGGCAGATGACAACAAGCAGCATGTTACAACGGCTGTGAAGGCGGATGAAGGCTGCAGCAGAAGGAATCTACTTGTTTGTCGTGACTACTTCGTGCCATCGGAACAGAGCCCTACTGTGAAGAATGTGCGTTGGTCAGCGTGCACTGATCTACACACATTAAACAAATTCACACACAGGCGCATAGCTGTCATCATTTCCCTTTTTTTAAGGGAAATCCCTTATTCTGAATAGGATTCCTCACAAGAAAATGGGAAAGTTAACAGCTATGCACAGGCATCTTCCAAAAACCCAAAACCGTGTCTATGGAAGACAATCTTACTCGGCAAGAAGAAGAAGAAGAAGAAGAAGAAGAAGAAGAAGAAGAAGAAGAAGAAGATGAAGAAGAAGAAGAAGAAGAATCTGGCTCTGTTTAGTAGGCACTGTTTAATAGTATAGCATATACCTTGTTGTTATTTGTTTTAGTCTAATGGAAACAAGAGATTCCCAGCAGTGGAGACTGGTCCATGGGGGGGGATGGGCCCATCAAACCCAGTCTGCCCTCAGCTGGCCCCCACTTGTTACAAGAGTCTGGGGTGAAATAGCCAGCCCCCTTCATCCCCCTTTATCTCAGTGTTGCCTCTTGTGCTCCGCAGGGAAAGAAATGAGGACAAAACTATAATTAATGAGCTCTGTCATTGGCCCCAGCACCACCCACCAGTGGTCTCCTTGTCTCCTGCCATAGCAGTCCCAGTGAGCACTAACCACCGCTGATTCCCAAGAAATGAGAGGTCTTGCTTGCTCTTGTTTCATTTCAGGATAGGTCTCTGCGAGAACAATGGCTGAGTAATTATTTGGAGATACGAAAGAAGGAAAGCAGAGCTCAGGATTCTCCAGTGCTGTTCTGACCCACAGAGTGGACTGATAATAATGAGAACAAGATGATTTCTGGCTAGAACTAACTGGAGTTCTTGCCTTTGTAAACAAGAGTTGATGATTCAAGACAGCAAGCTTGTTCCAACAGCCCCTAAAAGAACCTTGGATCATCCCTAATGTTGTTTAGCAACACCTGGTGTAAACCTTTAAAATTGCACTGGACGGCACAAGGAATTGACAGCTTGTACAGGAATTGCGGGTAATGAGAAAACCTGGTTGTTCTAACACTGTCTAAAAGGTGTCAACAATGCTGCCTAAATGGTGTCAGTTTAACCAAGGACTCCATTACTGATGAGATGGCATCATTTAGCACGGGCTGCAATATAACAGATGGATGGTGAGTCCGACTGGAGTCAACATCTGGATTTATTGACTGAGACAGACATAATAGAGCAAGGGTTTGCCTCACTCAATATTTACCAGTAGAGACCATAAATCTTGGCATTGACCAACAACAAAAGTCAATATGTATGCATTGTTACATACTTTCCTTTTGGCCAAAGCAGCCGTTCTCGATATGGATTTAATTAAATATAGCTTAATACTGAGTTATAGCATGGCTGGAGCATGACAGTATGTGCAGGAAATGTGGATTTGATAACATGGCAGCCACCTTTGGTTTGCTGTAATCCCACAGCTAGCGAGAGAGGAACAAGTATTGCTTTGAGACTAAAGAATTTTTTGTCCCTGATGGCCGTATATCAGCAATTGGGCTTCAGAAGAACCATGTTAAACAAGATGATGTCATTCTGTTTGGGAGAGTTTAAGTCCCCTGTGAATATCTACAGGGTATTTGGCCTGCATAAGAATCAATTATAAACAAGACAAATGGTGCATTAGAACAGACTATTGGTGCATGTCTTATTTGTAATATATGTTGTTCTGCTAAGTAAGAAATTATTTAGAGAAACCCTAAGCAGGTCATGTTCCATCAAGAAGCTTTTTTAAAAAGGAAAGAAAAATTATGTGGACAGTGATTATCTTGACCATGGGACCAGCAATCTGGCAGAAAGTTGTGAAAAGATTCCCTCCTCTCTTCTAAGAGTTTGGAAGTTTGTAGGGACTCTTAACTATGGTTTCACAGTTCCAGAGACCTCAAGCTGACAGATTGGTCACACGTGAGATTGTGTGATTCTACACATATAATGAGGTGATAGCCCCATTACGGTCTTTTCCCAGCCCCCAGTCTTGATTAGCCAAGACTAAGCATGACAATCAGTAAACCAGAGAGAGTGATTTGTGTGTTTTACTTGCTGCAAAGTGCCTTGAGTCTTTGCTGGAGGAATTTAATAAACTTAAACCTAATCCTGTGGCCTCCAGCAGCTCCCATCATGAGAACCATCTTCAAATTCCTCAAGGTCTGTCGCGTGGAAGAGGAAACAAGCTGTTTTCTCCTGCACTGGAGGGTTAGGACACAAACCAATGGATTCAAAGTTACAGTAAAGGAGATTCCGACATAAGGAAGAACTTTCTGACAGTAAGAGCTGTTCTATAGTGGAACGGTCTAATAAAATACAGGATTCTCAGCTAACATCTCCCTCAGAAGGTGGTGGACTCTTCCACATTGGAGGTTTTTAAGCAGAGGTTGGAAAGCCATGTCATGGATGCTTTAGTGGAGATTCCAGCATTGCAGGCGGTTGGACTAGATGACCCGGGGTCCCTTTCAACTCTATGATTCTACGATCCCTGCCCATTGGCTGTGCTGCCTGGGGCTGGTGGGAGTTGGAGTCCCATTGCATCCAGAGAGCCCACAAATTCCCTAGCCCTTTCTAGCCCTTTCTACCCCTTTCCATCTGACACCCTTTATTGCACACTTCTGAAGTCTCTTTGATTTCCTTCTCTGTCTTGAAATACAATACAAGAAAATGCAGCCGGGCACTCCAGCTGTGACTTGTGTTACATGGTTCCAAGATCAACCTTGTCTCAGATGCTCTGCTTCTGCAAATACTTGCTTTTTTGGATACAACATCAAATGCAATGAATTGTGTGTGTGTGTGTTTGTGTACCTTTCTCAGGCCGTACATTTTTCAAGTCAGAAAACTTGAGAATTTCAAAGTGATGGGTCCTAAACGTGAGTTGAATATGTCGCCTGCCTTTTAAAATATGCTCTTATTTTCTGATCTCCCTTAGAACTTCTCTGGATATCTTCTAGCACGAGATGTTCCACTATCCTAGTCTTTAATGTGAGACTAGTTCATACTGAGCTGCTTATCAAAACATTTCTTTCCTTCTTCAAGTTAAAGTCAGTGGAAACAAATCGTCAAGACTAGTTTTTAGCTCTCTGTGTAAGAAAGACTCTCCTCCCTGAGAGGGGAGTGGTTGTGGGCAGGAGCCCGAACACCGCTCCTAGCAGGGGGCGTTGCCCCCTGCCTCCAGCTCACCTGGCTGGTGCTCACGCCCCCCCCCCCGGTGGCCGTCCAACCAGGTTCCATGGGGGGGCATGTCCAGCAGCCTTGATGCTGCAGTGCCAGCCTCTCCCCGGCCTCATTTCTCTTTGTCGTCCTGTGCGAGTCACCCACCCTCCACTCCCTTTGAGTTAGGGCTTAGGTCATTGGCCTTGCTATGGACCTTAGGTTGGTCGCCCCGGTTGCCCGGGGGGCCTGGTAGGAGTTTTTCCATTTGGCATTAGGCGTTTTGGTTTTTTCGCCTAGGTAAAGGTACCCCTGCCCATACGGGCCAGTCGTGTCCGACTCTAGGGTTGTGCGCCCATCTCACTTAAGAGGCCAGGGGCCAGCGCTGTCCGAAGACACTTCCGGGTCACGTGGCCAGCGCGACAAGCTGCATCTGGCGAGCCAGCGCAGCACACGGAAACACCATTTAACTTCCCGCTAGTAAGCGGTCCCTATTTATCTACTTGCACCCGGGGATGCTTTCGAACTGCTAGGTTGGCAGGCGCTGGGACTGAACGACTGGAGCGCACCCTGCCACGGGGATTCGAACTGCCGACCATGCGATCGGCAAGTCCTAGGCGCTGAGGTTTTACCCACAGCGCCACCCGTGGCAATTCGCCTACCTCGTAGCAATTGTCACAACTTTTTGGTGGTATTGGTGGGTAGGTTAGGCATTGGAATAATGTGTTGTGGTGTGTCGAAGTGCTAGGTGTGGCCATCGCCTATGCCTTCAATGTCTAGGGGTATTCCATTAAAGGAATCTGGCGGTCGTGTATTCCGTCCGAAGCCTGCTTGGCGGGAGGCCATGGCACGACCCTCGGTGACATCAGGGGTGAGCCTATAGTTGGATTAGCATCAACAGGTGATGAACCCCTGGTGAATAAACCCACTTGTTTCGTGATCCAATGCCTAAGCCAATACCTTTTCATTGCTGTAATCAATAAAGTTGTGGCCTTTTCTAGCCCATTAACCTTATATCACGTGTCCCTGTGTCTTCATTTTACTTCGCGGGGGTCGGGTCCTCGAACCACAACTATCCTTTCAGAAGTGGCTCCATTGTAGGAAGCAGGCGAATTATGGAGAAGTATGTGTCAGAAAATGAAACAGGCACTTCTCCATACTTTTCGCTTGGTTTTCCTAGATCACCACCCAGCTGAGCGCATAACACTTCTCTTTGGTTTCTATTTGCTTCTGAATGTCGGTGGCAAGGCTCAACTGCTACTGAAAATCAGCAGGCAGAATCCAGTGGCTTACAATATCATTATGCAAAGTGATGCCCTTGCAAAACAGTAAAATGGATGGCATCCAGTGTAAGAGGCTGCTGCAGCTCTGCTTGAGTAAAGCTAGAATAAAGGCTCTTCACGCATCTTATGCTCAGGGCCCCTTTCCCCACATCAATTCCTCTGCCATGGAGTTCCCTTTCCTCTCTCACGAAAAATTACTGGGGTATGTTCTAGATGCAGCCAGCTCTTCCCTATAAAATGCATTGCAGGGGGCTTAGCAAAATAAGCAGGAAGACCCCCAAAACCAAGAAGTACACGTGTCATCAGACACTCTGCACATGCCCCGAAATAATAATAATAATAATAATAATAATAATAATAATAATAATAATAATAATAATAATAATTTATTATTTATACCCCGCCCATCTGGCTGGGTCCCCCCAGCCACTCTGGGCGGCTTCCAACAAAACACTAAAATACAATAACCTATTAAACATTAAAAGCTTCCCTAAACAGGGCTGCCTTCAGATGTCTTCTTAAAGTTCGGTAGTTATTTTTCTCTTTGACATCTGGTGGGAGGGCGTTCCACAGGGCGGGCGCCACTACCGAGAAGGCCCTCTGCCTGGTTCCCTGCAACTTCGCTTCTCGCAGTGAGGAAACCGCCAGAAGGCCCTCGGCGCTGGACCTCAGTGTCTGGGCAGAACGATAGAGGTGGAGACGCTCCTTCAGGTATACTGGACCGAGACCTTTAAACTTCATTTGGCAGGTAACTGTACGGGCAGAGGACCTCTGGAATAAACCGTCTGCCCTCACCAAAAAGAGATTGTTTGTCCTCGTAGGAATGAGAGGCGCAAAATCTAATGCCTAAATGTGTGCATGATCATTTGCTCACTGCCAACATACCTATGTTTGGACTCCAGTAGCCCTGGGAATAACAAAAGCTTCCTCATCCATTAACTCAATCCAGAGCTATCTGCATCTCCTAAGGTTAAACCTCCTTCTCCTTCATGTCCAATACGGGGCACACTTCAAATCAAATACCTTTATTGGCACCACAGTATAAAACATTTCAAGATACTGCAGCCAATCAGAAGCCGCACTTTGGTTTCCAAATGTTTTGGAAGTTGAACAAAATGGATTCCGTTTGACTTCCAAGGTACGACTATATTTACTTAGAGCAGGCATAAGCAAACTCCAGGCCTCCAGATGTTTTGAGACTACAATTCCCATCATCCCTGCCCACTGGTCCTGTTAGCTAGGGGTGGTGGGAGTTGTAGTCCCAAAACATCTGGAGGGCCGAGTTTCCCAATGCCTGATTTAGAGGTTCATTCCATCCCGTTTCTGCAATATTGCCATAGGGGGTCTGATATTCAGGGCAAATGTAACATCTAGACAGGTTCTGAGTGACTCTTTTTTTAAAAAATAATATTTTATTAAATTTTACAAGAAAAAACAAGAAAATTTAACAGTCCAACATAAAAATCCACAAATATTACAAAGAAAAGACAAAAAAAGAAAAAAGAGAAAAACACATAAAAAAGAAATTTAGCATTAAAAAGAAACTCTCCTTCAAAAATTGTAACCTTCAAAACCTTATTTCCCTTACTTCCACCCGCCTCTTGTATTCCATTCAAAAATTTATTCAGCAAGATCATTCATATTCATTTTCATCCTTTATCCCTCCCTTTACACTCTTGTTTAACTTAATCACTAGAACCCCTTCTTTTCCTTTTCAATGTCCTCAACATTCAAAAGTTTTACAATGTTTTTGTAGATAGACTTTAAATTTCTTCCAATCCTCTTCCACCTGCTCCTCTCCTAGATCTCGAATTCTGCCGGTCATTTCAGCCAGTTCCATGTAGTCTATTACTTGCATCTGCCATTCTTCCATGGTGGGTAGGTCTTGCGTCTTCCAATGCTTTGCGATGAGTATTCTTGCTGCTGCTGTAGCATACATAAAAAAAGGTTCTGTCCTTCTTTGACACCAACTGGCCGACCATGCCCAGGAGAAAGGCCTCTGGTTTCTTCAAGAAGGTATACTTAAATACCTTTTTCAGTTCATTATATATCATCTCCCAGAAAGCCTTAATCCTTGGGCACGTCCACCAGAGGTGAAAGAATGTCCCTTCAGTTTCTTTGCATTTCCAACATTTATTATCGGGCAAGTGATAAATTTTTGCAAGCTTGACTGGGGTCATGTACCACCTATATATCATTTTCATAATATTCTCTCTTAAGGCATTACATGCCGTAAATTTCATACCGGTGGTCCACAACTGTTCCCAGTCAGCAAACATAATGTTATGACCAACATCTTGAGCCCATTTTATCATGGCAGATTTTACCGTTTCATCCTCAGTATTCCATTTCAACAGCAGATTATACATTCTCGACAATATCTTAGCATTGGGTTCTAACAATTCTGTTTCCAACTTTGATTTTTCCACCTGGAAACTGTTTTTCCTATCCAAATTATAGGCCTCTGTTACTTGAAAATAATGTAACCAGTCACGCACCTTATCTTTAAGTTTCTCATAACTCTGCAGTTTCACTTTATCCCCCTCCTGCTCCAAAATTTCCCAATATTTAGGCCAGTTAGATTCCATGTTAAGCTTTTTCAGGGCCTTTGCTTCCATAGGTGAAAGCCACCTTGGGGTAGGTTCTGAGTGACTCTTGTCCTTCTGAAATGACAAGCCCTTGGCCAACAAAGGGGATAAAGTACCAGCAAGGTTGCTGTAGACGTATTTCCTTACATGATGGATAGGGGCCTTATGAGTTTTGACTGCATTTCGATTAGGTAGAACCCCAAACAGCAATGTCACATCCATTCAGCACTTACATCTGTTCATCCAGCCCAGGCTCTTTATTAAGCTGCACAGTTTTCCCCTTTATTCCTGCTCCAAGACTGTCTGAATATTATAAGCTTTGCTCTCTTTCATTTTTAATCTTTTGAAATTCCTCATTATGTGAAGACTAGAGCAGTGAGCTTCATCCGCTACATAGCCAGATAACAAAATTTCAGCAGACTTGTGGCTGTTAGAGTTCTATAGTCTTGTGTGTGTTTTTAGAAGAAAGGAGACCCGGACTTTGCTGCAAAGCTATCTTAGTCATAGCTACGTGATCAATACATGAAAAGCGTGTCCCATATGTATTGTTAACACAGCATAACACAAGGGCTTCATCGAGGGCACACCAACCCTCAATGAATGAAGATGGTCAGAGATACATCAGATCTATTCCAATGCATTCTAGACTCCTGCAAGCCCATAGCAGACCCTTTACACCCAGTGTCATGACCCATGATCTGTGCCCTGTGCAAAAGGGGGGGGCGAGACTGCAATTCCATTCATAGGGGAAGAACTACCAAGACCTTCCTCAGGACTTCCCCAGTTGGAGGACATGGACCTGCTGTCCTCAGATGTAGAGGACTCTCCCTTGCCTCCCTAGTCCCTTGAGAATCAAAGATTGCAAAATAAGGAGAGAACTCTTTAACAGCCAGCCAACTCCTACAGGCCCAGTCAACACATATAGGGCTTCAGTTGGGTCTAGGTGTTTTCAGACATGATACAGTACAGTGATGGGAGAGCGGTTGGCACTGTGGTCTAAACCACTGAGCCAATTGCACTTGCTAATCGGAAGGTCAGCAGTTCGAATCCACACGACAGGGTGAACTCCTATTGCTCTGTCCCAACCTAGCATTTCAAAAGTATACCAGTGTGAGTAGATACAGTGGTACCTCTGGATATGAACTTAATTTATTCAAGGGGTCTGTTCTTACCCTGAAACATTCGCATCCAGAGGTGTGCTGTTCTGCACAGGTGTGGGCGGTGGTAGATCACTTCTGCACAGGCACAGGCAGCAGAAACCTTTCCTTTACTTCTGGGTTTGCTGCGTGTGTAGCCTGAAGCGTTCGTAAAGGGGGTGGTTTGTATCCAGAGGTACCATTGTAAATAGATGTGATGGGAAGGTAAACGGCATTTGCATACTCTCTGGCACTCATCACGGTGTCCATTGCACCAGAAGCAGTTTAGTCATGCTGGCCACATGACCCGGAAAGCTGTCTGTGGACAAACGCCGACTCCCTCCACCTGAAAAGCAAGATGAGCACCACAACCCCATAGTCATCTTTGACTGGACTTAACCATCCAGGGGTCCTTTACCTTTTGTTGCTGTTTAGTCGTTTAGTCGTGTCCGACTCTTTATGACCCCATGGACCAGAGCACGCCAGGTACTCCTGTCTTCCACTGCTTCCCGCAGTTTGGTCAGACTCATGTTTGTAGCTTCGAGAACACTGTCCAACCATTTCGTCCTCTGTTGTCCCCTTCTCCTTGTGCCCTATGTCTTTCCCAACATCAGGGTCTTTTCCAGGGAGTCTTCTCTTCTCATGAGGTGGCCAAAGTATTGGAGCCTCAGCTTCAGGATCTGTCCTTCCAGTGAGCACTCAGGACTGATTTCCTTCAGAATGGATACGTTTGATCTTCTTGCAGTCCATTCCTTTACCTTACCTTTACCTTAAAGTGCCAGGATCCCAGAAATGGGGAGCACTCCGGAGAGGAATCCTGGCTCTCAAGGAGACCCTTCCCAGAGCCCAAAGAGGACATCCTCTGTAAGGAGGGTCTCCTTGTGAACAAGAGGCCTCCCTGCCTAACAGCTGACATGCGGGGTAGTGCAGCAGCAGCCTCTTGCCCCCCTATCAGCTGTGTGAGAGCCAAGCTGTCCCTCCTCTTGCACACATGAGCCAGGGGGACAGCACAGATCTCACACAGTTGATTGGTGGGTTTTGGGTTTTTTCCTTTTCTGTTTTGCGCAATTTGGCATATGCACACAGGGGTTCGGATCCAGAGTCGCCTGTAGATGTATGGTTGCCTTAACAGGACCCTGGGAGATATCCAAGGTCCTGCAGGTACTCTGCCATAGATTCTTGCCTTGAATTGCTAACTCAGTCTATTGACTCAGTCTCAGACTATTGACACAAGCTCCGGATGGAACGATGCTGGCCTTTCTCTGTGAGCCTTGAGCACTTGTGAAACAGCACACGCTCTTGCTGATGTCTGCACAGCATTGCTGCCATTGTGAAATCAGGGCAAGCTAAGCAAGAACCCGGATCCCCCTGTGCGAAAAGTCTTCAACCGGTTCAGACCCAGAGCCCACATTTAACCCCAACTTGCAATATGGGACCCAGAATAAATTTTTCAATATACATGTCTCTCAAATACCCTTTCAGGCCTCTGTACTCCTAAAGCAGGGGTCCCCAAACTAAGGCCCGCAGGCCAGGTAAAGCCCAAGAGACTCGTTTCTCTGGCCTGCGGCGACCCCCGCCACCCACTGCCACCACCCACGTGCTGCGCTGCACGGCTGCCCACTTCTGGGTCGGAGGAGCACCAGAAATAGCTTGTGCACATGCGCAAGCATTATTTGTGCATGCGCAAGCGTTATTTCCCATGCACATCCAGGTCGGAAGAGGCCCGTGCACATGCGCACAAGCTTTTTCCGGTGTTCCTCCGACCTGGAAGTGCGCTGGAAATAGTGTGTGCACACGCATATGGGCACGCGCTCCCCCACCCTCAGGCCCACCGTGTGATCGGCGCTGGAGACACCGGCCCGAGACACAGTAAGTTTGCTGACCCCTGTCCTAAAGCCATGATTCCCAAAGAGATTACTACGGATTACTCGAGCGGTCATGACTGAATTGGCTTTAGGAGCACTGGACACACTGTTTCAGAGCACCACGAATATACTTACAAGCAACTGGGCCATTTGACCCATGGCAGAGGCATGAATGGAGATCAGTTGGATTTGCTCATCCCGGAAGTGTAACCAATTAACTTCCCTGATCTTTATTGCCTCAGATGAATTCTTCCAGTGCTTGTATCCACATATTGCTTTTTAAATGAAAATCCTTGTGTTTAACTCCTCTAGGAGAAGTTGCCACTCTGAAATCATGAAGGACACACACACAACAACAACACACCTATACAAATAACATGTGAGAGTTGAAGAATCCATCGCCGCAGATATTTTAAAATAGTATTTGGATATTTATCTCCCCTAAGATGGGTTTTCTTTTGTGAAAATCCAACTTAAGGCTCACTTCATTCCACAAACCAGTGCACAAAATTCATTGTTATTATAGCAGGGCAAGAATGCTGTATTCCTTTGCGCAAGCGGCAAGCACACTGCTTGTTCCTTCGGCTTGCCATACATCCCCATCTGTTATCTCATTACTTGCGCATATGTCCACATAAGTGATCACCGGTCTCTGTCAAAGGTGCCACTTCTCACTGCTGGGTAAATGTCATAGATGGTAAGAAGCAATAATTAATGATGACGTACTTTTTGACAACAGGTAATAACTGTGCCAGATCGTGAAACTGACAATAGCAATTATTACACAACAGTAACATGTGTGACTGCATCTGTATACAGAGACTACATGCTGCTTCTGAGGGGACCATAGATATATAGGAAGTCTGTCTCTCTGGTTTTGAAACCTGCCTTCAAGGAACCAGTTCCACCTCAGCCATTTCTGCAGAGGAACCCTTGTTTTGGGCTGGGGTGTTCTGGGGAAACATTCTAGAGAGCAAACTCCACTGATGCAGGGAAGCGACCACTGTTCAGCCTCGCCATATTGCGTGGCGAGTTCCCGCCTCCCCCCAATGGAAATAAAGACATGTCACAACATTGTATTAGGTAATGGGCTAAAATTGGCCATAACTTTATTGGTTACAGATAAGAGTGGTATTGGCTTAAGCATTGGTCCTATCAGACTATCCAGCTTCAGCCTGTTTGCTTGAAGACTGGGAAGGGTTAACACCAGCAGGGGGAGCCCTGCTGAGGCACATCAACGAGAACTCCCCCGGAGTCACCGCTCAGGGGGGCACTTTAGGCCCTGACCTCCATAGGCTTCGGATGAGGCAACGCCCACCGGAATCCTTTACCGGACTACCCTTCAGTATATGGGGGAGGTGATGGCACTCCTCCCCCCCCCCCATCTACATAACAATACCCCTACCAATGTCTAACCACCAAAGCCAAAGGAGTTGTGACGATTTGCTATGAGGTAGGCAAAAAACCAAATGGTCGGTGCCAATTTGCCAAGTGGAAAAAATTCCTACCAGGCCCCTTAACAGTGACCAACTGATGGCAGATGAAGGTGATAGATTATATGGGACTGGCAGAAATGACTGGCAGAATCCGAGACCAGGGGAGAGAGACAGCGGAAGAAGATTGGAAGAAATTTAAGGACTATCTTAAGAAACATTGCAAAATTAATGAATGTTAGAATGACGTTGGTTTAGAAATCACGTGGTTTCCAGCGGTAATGGATAAGTAAAATGAAAAGAAAAGCTAAAAATTAAATGAAAAACAAGGGAAAGGATTTGCTGAATTAATAAATTAGAAACTGGAATACAGAAAGGGGAGGTATGAGGAAGTCGGGGAAGTAAGTTATAAGAAAATAAGGGAATGAAATTATACTTGTTTTTACTTTTGTCTGTTTGTATTATTGTTTTGTTTTTATATAATTTTTGAAACTTTAATAAAAATCTTTAAAAAAAATAATTGGCCACAACTTCATTGGTTACAGGTAAGAGTGGTATTGGCTTAAGCATTGGTCCTATCAGACTATCCAGCTTCAGCCTGTTTGCTTGAAGACCGGGAAGGGTTAACACCAGCAGGGGGAGCCCTGCTGAGGCACATCAACGAGAACTCCCCCGGGGTCACCGCTCAGGGGGGCACTTTAGGCCCTGGCCTCCATAGGCTTCGGATGAGGCAACACCCACCGGAATCCTTTACCGGACTACCCTTCAATATATGGGGGAGGTGATGGCACTCCTCCCCCCCATCACATCTACATAACAATACCCCTACCAATGCCTAACCACCAAAACCAAAGGAGTTGTGATGATTTGCTATGAGGTAGGCAAAAAACCAAATTGTTGTTGTTGTTGTTTAGTCGTTTAGTCGTGTCCGACTCTTCGTGACCCCATGGACCAGAGAACGCCAGGCACCTCTGTCCTCCACTGCCTCCCGCAGTTTGGTCAAACTCATGCTGATAACCTCGAAAACACTATCCAACTATCTCATCCTCTGTCGCCCCCTTCTCCTTGTGCCCTCCATCTTTCCCAACATCAGGGTCTTCTCCAGGGAGTCTTCTCTTCTCATGAGGTGGCCAAAGTACTGGAGCCTCAGCTTCACAAAAAAACCAAATGGTCGGTGCCAATCTGCCAAGTGGGAAAAATTCCTACCAGGCCCCTTAACAGTGACCAACCGAGGTCCATAGCAAGGTCAAAAGAGAAACCTTAAGTGAGGCAAGCTACACACCCCGAGCCAGCTGATTGGCTGGCTCAGGGGATGACGCGGCCCGAGGATTCCCCTGATCGCACAGGGGTGGGAAACAGCCTCCGTGCGCGTGTTGGGGGCGTGAAGCCCGCAACCCCACCTCCTCCTGATGTTGGAAGTGGCTTTCTGGCATGAATTAAGAGTGTGTCCAGTAAGACACCCAGGTCTCCCCTGTAGCTGCATGTTCGGGAGAAGATTGGTCGAGGGAGACAAGCTGTCTTGACAGGGAAACAAGACCGCTATTACTGGTTTTGTCACTGAAGGACTCCTGATAAAATTCTGAGGCCATCCCAGGCTTCCCCCGAGGAACACATTTTGAAAGCTATCACCTGGCTAAGACCAATCCATCAATACACAGACATAGTACAGGAACTTCCAGCACATCTACAGCAGAACAAATATCTGACACTACTGGTCACGGGGAGAAATCCAGTTCGGTAAGGATTTCAGCGTGAACCAACCTAATTTGCGCTGTCTGAAACAATACGCAAACTCAAACACGGACACCCTTCATAATCTGCACTTTTCTGAGTTCTGCAGTGTAGTCCTCCAATTAATAATGTGTACAAAATGTATATAATAATAATAATAATAATAATAATAATAATAATAATAATATATTATTATTATTATTATTTATATCCCGCCCTCCCCAGCCGAAGCCGAGCTCAGGGCGGCTAACAACAATCAAATAATCAAACAGTCAAATAATCACACATTCTAAAAATATTTCATTATAAAAATTAATTAAAATCAAATTGATGGCAACCGATTAAGCAAAATTCTGTGCAGGTTGCCAGAGGAGGGAGTCAGGCTGCGCCCTGACCAAAGGCCTGGTGGAACAACCACCAGAGGAAATGCACGTGCATTTATGCATATATTAGTGACAATCACATATTAGGGTAACTTGCATGGCCGGACAAAACTGCACGGCAAAAAGAAAACGCTGGCAAATTTTCATGAGGTCTAAAAAAAAATATCACAAGAACTGTGAAAAAAATGAGAAACCAAGAGACACTGAAGCTGACAGATTCCGCCATCCTTAAATTATAACCCCTGAAAGAAATGCTAGTGAATAAATTATAGGGCTACAAACTCACAGAAGTATAATCTGGGGAAAATTTGGTAACATGGCAGAGGTTTCTGCAATAGGAGGTTTCCCTATACAGTGGTACCTCAGGTTAAGTACTTAATTCGTTCCGGAGGTCCGTTCTTAACCTGAAACTATTCTTAACCTGAAGCACCACTTTAGCTAATGGGGCCTCCTGCTGCTGCCACGCCACCAGAGCACGATTTCTGTTCTCATCCTGAAGCAAAGTTCTTAACCTGAAGCACTATTTCTGGGTTAGCGGAGTCTGTAACCTGAAGCGTATGTAACCTGAAGCATATGTAACCCGAGGTACCACTGTAATCCCTCTCTTTCTCTCTCTCTCTCTCTCTCTCTCTCTCTCTCACACACACACACACACACACACACACACACGAGTTATTCTTGGTCAGAGGACATCTCCATCCTTTCTGAGGCAGCACCGATCAAGAACCTCTGATCCAGAGGAAGCCATGGATCCTGGTCATTGAACTGATGTAAAAGGCCTCCACACACCTTCGTTTAGGTTTTAGGTCCCCTTTGCATGCATCAGAGACAGAGCAGAATTTTAATAAACACATTGGCATCAAATTCCCCCAACCTTGCCAGACATTAGTGCTTTAGCATATCAGGGCCAGCTCTTTCAGGAGAAATAGCTTTCTGCTTCCCAAGCTGTCAGGATCTGGCATAAGTTCTTTCTGCTGATGTCAAAAGGAGGAGACGGAAAGGGGAAGGCTTTAAATAAGCATATTAACTGGATCCGTCCTGACGGTTCCATGTTTTGCTTTGCTCTTGGATTAATTTCACAAGAAAGTCTTCGGGAATGGGAAACAGAGGACACAATCCAGCCAAACTTAAGCACTGTTGAAGCCTGTTGGGTGCTTAAATGCCCCACTGATATCAGCGGGCTTAATTTGGGGCCAAGTCGTGCCCGTAGCCTTCAAGATTTTCCCTTCAAAGGATTTCTCTGTAGACTTCTCTTTGTTCATATGAGTTTATGCAATTACAGTGGTACCTCAGGTTACATACGCTTCAGGTTACAGACTCCGCTAACCCAGAAATAGTGCTTCAGGTTAAGAACTTTGCTTCAGGATGAGAACAGAAATCGTGCTCCAGTGGCGCGGTGGCAGTAGGAGGCTCTGTCCCTGCTCCTGCCAACCTAGCAGTTCGAAAGCACCTCAAAGTGCAAGTAGATAAATAGGTACCGCTCCGGCTGGAAGGTAAACAGTGTTTCCATGCACAGCTCTGGTTCACCAGAAGCGGCTTAGTCCTGGCCACATGACCCGGAAGCTGTATGTCAGCTCTCTCGGCCAATAAAGCGAAATGAGCGCCGCAAACCCAGAGTCAGCCATGACTGGACCTAATGGTCAGGGGTCCCTTTACCTTTACCTTACTTCCCCTGGAACAAAGGACACTGAGGACCATCTATTGCCACAGTCCCCACACACGCACCTTCTATCATCTGTATAACAAAATTTTGGCCTTTGCTACTTCTTTCTGCCCCATAATTGCTTCTTCTACACTTACTTTTGTCCCTCAAGATGAGTTATTGAGAAAAAGAGTGAAGTGAATACGACCTTGATTGCGTAGCTCAGTCAGTCAGAGTGTGGTACTCATAAGGCCCAGGTTTGATCCCCCATAAGGAACAGATACATATTCCTACATTGCAGGGGGCTGGACTACATGATCCTAAGGGTCCCTTCCAGATCTACAGTTCTTTTTTAAAAAAATAATAATTTTTATTATTTTCCAACACAAATATACAATTATGCCAAATTTTCACAAATTTTCACAAAATTGATTCTTCTTAGACTTCCTTCGGCTTCTCTGACAATCATCCATAATTACTTCTCAGTTACGCATTTCTCTGTTTATATTGCCATTCAACTTCCCTCCCACTCCTATTTCTTTTTAACAATATATCTGTGCTTTCACAGTGCTTCTTGAAATCCCACCGGTGTTGTTTGCACATCACATGTTCTTTTCAGATATTCAACAAATTTCCCCCAGTCCTCGATGAACTTTTGGTCTTGAAAATATCTAATTTTTCCGGTTAATCTGTCCAACTCTGCATAATCAGTCGGCTTCAGTCTCCAATCTTCTATTGTCGGTATCTCCTCTTGTTTCCATTTCTGGGCCAGTAGAATTCTTGCTGCTGTGGCTCCAGATCTACAGTTCTATGCTACTACTGCCACTAATTCCACAGTAGGATTGTGACAGCCACACCAAGATTTCAGAATGTCCTCACCCACTCATCAGGAAGTAGGACCCATTGACTTCAATGGGTCTTAATTCTGAGGAGACATGGTTAGGATTGAACTGTTTGCTCTTGAAATGACCAGTTCAGGTTTGGTCCAGACTCTGACTGGAGCTATTGAGTGATCTCCAAAATACAATATGTCATTGTAGCTTTAACCTTGCTATTGCTACTTTAATGTGTTCTGCAGGGCCACGCCGCCATCTTAGATGGCTTTAAAGGGGAATGAGACAAATTAACGGAGGGCGAGTTAGCTGGAATAGATGGGCAATTGGATCTGTCCTAACTGGGGGTGCAATAGGACCCTGTTTTCCATTCCCTGTGTATCACATGCAGAACCCTTTCCATTCTGCTGCGGGTTGTCTTCTGCCAAAGACCACACCATCCATCTCGCTGCCCGCCGTGATGAAGTTACCTCACTTACGCAATTAATTACATGAATTGCAAAAATTGCATTGTCAGCATGCTGTTTCACCCCATCCATTTCGATGCAAAGGAAATGCAATGCAAATGAGGGGTGGAGGAGTGATCAATTAGGTATCGTTTTGCAGATGGAAAGCAACAACAACAGCAAACGCTGGTTGCTGGGTTGATTTCTGTTCTGGCCATGGGGCAAATAAGTGAACATTAGTGGTTTCCCCTCTGGTTTTCACTGGAGTTCTTATATAGTCCTTATACAGGGGTACCTCGGGTTAAGTACTTAATTTGTTCCGGAGGTCCGTACTTAACCTGAAACTGTTCTTAACCTGAAGCACAACTTTAGCTAATGGGGCTTCCTGCTGCTGCCACGCCGCCGGAGCCCGATTTCTGTTCTCATTCTGAAGCAAAGTTCTTAACCCGAAGCACTATTTCTGGGTTAGCGGAGTCTGTAACCTGAAGCGTATGTAACCTGAAGCGTATGTAACCTGAGGTACCACTGTATAGTTCTTCTGATGGTCTTACTTCTAAAAGCACCCATTCATTAATTAGGTGATTAACTGTTCAAGTTTAACAAGATTTTCATCAATACCATATCCAAGGCCTTTAACTGTCACTCAGCACACAAGCGCATCCCCATTGTTTGACCCCCAAATGCAGCCCAGGTGCAAACGATCTCTCCTGCCCACTTGCTCACAGATTGCTTCCCCAGCTGCTTCCCATCCACAGCTCTATCTGTTTTATGTTCTGTTAGCAATGAACTAGGCTGCTAGGTTGTTAAGTGAGTCTTGCCGCACTTTCCCTCCTCGCAAACGCTGTAGCAGTGGAAGTTATTATTACTGAAACATCCATTCCTCGTCTCTTTTCACAGGCTGCTGACATTCTGCGGAGGGAAAAACGTAGGTAAAAAGAGTTCCAGACTTGGTGATAATCCAAGACCATGTTTCTTTGAGGGCTCCTTCATTTATTTTATTTTATTTAAAAGCCTTTCTTCCCACTGCGGAATTGTCTTCTGGCCAACCAAGGAGTCTTTCTGTTTTATCTGAAAAGGGATGAAACATGGCCAATGCAGGGGATGGGGACAGGCAGTGATGCCTTCTCCTAGGCCCACAAAGGCATGAGGGGCCCACGCTGCGTTGGTGGGCAAAGGAATATTTCACCCTGGAACTCTCACAGTAACCATCCTCTGCCCTCCCTCTCATTTTGAGAGGTAAAACAAAGGGACGTGGGTGGCGCTGTGGGTTAAACCACAGAGCCTAGGACTTGGTGATCAGAAGGTCGGCGGTTCGAATCCCCGCGATGGGGTGAGCTCCCGTTGCTCGGTCCCTGCTCCTGCCAACCTAGCAGTTTGAAAGCACGTCAAAGCGCAAGTAGATAAATAGATACTGCTTCGGCGGGAAGCTAAACGGCGTTTCCATGCACTGCTCTGGTTCGCCAGAAGCAGCTTAGTCATGCTGGCCACATGACCCGGAAGCTGTACGCCGGCTCCCTCGGCCAATAAAGCGAGATGAGCGCCGCAACCCCAGAGTCGGTCATGACTGGACCTAATAGTCAGGGGTCCCTTTACCTTTTTAGTTAATAACAATTCTTGTAGTTTTGTATGCTACTTCAGCCTAAACGTATAACAGATCCTCCAAGTGTCCTTATTTTCCAGGGATTGTCCCAGATTTACAGCAGCTGTCCCAGTTTCTGATTTGATCCCGGAATGTCCCGCTTTTCCTTAAAGGTAAAGGGACCCCTGACCATTAGGTCCAGTCATGGCCGACTTTGGGGTTGCGGCGCTCATCTCGCTTTATTAGCCGAGGGAGCCAGCGTTTGTCTGCAGACAGCTTCTGGGTCATGTGGCCAGCATGACCAAGCCACTTCTGGCGAACCAGAGCAGCGCACGGAAATGCCGTTTACCTTCCCGCCGGAGTGGTACCTATTTATCTACTTGCACTTTGACATGCTTTCAAACTGCTAGGTTGGCAGGAGCAGGGACCGAGCAACGGGAGCTCACCCCGTCGTGGGGATTCGAACTGCCGACCTTCTGATCGGCAAGTCCTAGGCTCTGTGGTTTAACCCACAACGCCACCCGCATCCCTCGCTTTTCCTTAGGATGGACTTATTTTCACCAGAGGTATGATAAGGCATCCCTGTTTTGATCAGAGAAATGTTGCAGGGCATGCTACATTATCTGTTTGTCCAGCGACCACAGTGGAACAGACAAAATGACTGCATGTACCCATGAACTCGTTTTCCCAGAGAGCTGAAGGTAGCACGACAAGTGACGTGAGCCAGCCTGCAGAACTTTGTGCAGAATTCACTGGCTCCAGTGCCTGGTGAAGGTTAGACCATTCACGAGTGTATCCTGGCCTAGTGCCAGTGATGTAGATGGTTAGGCCCAACCGCAGCCCCTGAAGACCAAGGGGGAAGACTCCTCAGTGCATCTAGGGTTTAATTTAATGTTATATGCATACTGACTTGCTAAACTGTTTTAACACAGCCTGTGACTCCCCGTGGCATGCAAATTAGATCAGCATGATACAAAATATTTACCACCATGAGCAAACATTTTCAGATGGCGGATCTGGCACATTGATTTTATCCAACATTAATGATTTGCAGCCCTAATGTGTTTTAAAGAAAAGTGGGTTATCTTCCAAACAAAACCGAAATTTCAGCAACAGCTTCAGTTGCCTTTAAACTAAATTGCCGATGAGGTGTAAGAATCGCTGCTGAGAAGCAGTGGCTAAAACTTAATACATTTGTTTGTTTCAAGCGATGCTTTTTGTTCTTTTTAATTCTCCCCTCTCCCTCCCCACAAGTTGCCTTTTTTCCCTTTTTTCTCTCTCTCTCTTCTTGCTTAATTCCTTAGTCAACAGGAAGATCACTTAAATTAGCAAAAAACAGATTTCTGCTTCATTAGCTCTGAAAAGACGCCTTTGATTTATGCACATATTGTGCATAATTGCACATGCATTTATTTCAAAAGTGTAATATTGATTCGAATCAAAATCTATTGGCCACCTTCTCTGAAAAATGTAATAAAACATCCACTGACTACCAGGAGAATTGCTGCAAAACAACAAGAGCAGCAGCAGCAGCAGCAGCAGTGAACCCCAGACTTAAATAACTAAAAAACAAACACTTTCTAAAAACAAGATGCTGGAAGGCTAGTGCTTAACCTTGAGTCTCCCTTCCCTATAGCACTTTTGTTTCACTGGGCACAATAAACACTGCTGATACACTAGTTGTGTATGGGGCATTGGGGGAGAGGTAGTACCCCTGGAGGGACGCGGGTGGTGCTGTGGGTTAAACCACAGAGCCTAGGACTTGCTGATCAGAAAGTCGGCGGTTCGAATCCCCGCAACGGGGTGAGCTCCCGTTGCTCGGTCCCTGCTCCTGCCAACCTAGCAGTTCGAAAGCAGGTCAAAGTGCAAGTAGATAAATAGGTACCACTCCGGTGGGAAGGTAAATGGCGTTTCCGTGCGCTGCTCTGGTTTGCCAGAAGCGGCTTAGTCATGCTGGCCACATGACCCGGAAACTGTACGCCGTCTCCCTCGGCCAATAAAGCGAGATGAGCGTCGCAACCCCAGAGTCGGTCACGACTGGACCTAATGGTCAGGGGTCCCTTTACCTTTCAGTACCTCTGGTGGAGGACACGTTGTAGTCCTTCTGGGGTAGTTGGTCCACCTTTGGCCCCCAACCCACACTCAACTCTCACCTGTAGCTCCTAGAAGCTGTCATCCCTGACCTTGAGTTCAAGGCAGGGTAGCAGGGTTGCCCTCTGGCACCTTGAAGGATAAAAAGCAGAGAGAGAAAATGGCTTGGACCTCAGAATCCTCAAAATGGAAGGTAACTTTCTCACTGCCTCCTCTTCATGGAAGTTCCCCAAAGAGAGTTGCACTCACAGAAGGTGCCTTCCGCTGATTTTCCCATATCTCCTCCTGGGATCTCCTGCATCTAAAGCGTATGCTCTCCCCCTGAGTCTTAGCCCTTCCCCTCCAATCTAGTAGCCTATGCTGTGAGCTATGAACCACAAATTCCCCAGATGCAATGCCACCTCTGCAATGAGCTCGCCAGGTTACCTTTGAAAGTCTCTCTTGGCTTCAGCGCCTCTCCCCAATCTGAAACCGAGAGATAATAATGCAGTGTTAGCTTAGGGGGTTGTGGAAGATTTACTGAGTTAGTGTATGTGACACGCTTGGAACACTCTGAGATGCTTCATAAATGATGCTTGTTATTCCCAGGGATACGCATTCTGCATTTATCATATTCCAGGCTCTAAGCAAAATGCCACACATTGAGAACAGAAGAGCATGGAGATGCCCACTGCAATAAACAGAAGTTGGCTTTATATTTTTATTTTTGTGGTGGTGTGTGTATGTGTGTGTTAACAAAAAGAAATTACTTAGTAATTTAGGAGTCTATAGGGGTCTCTCCTGCAGAGCAACCTTAGCTCAGGTTTATTAATGCTGCTGTATTGCTCCCCCTTGCAAATGAGAGTTTGATGGAGAAAAGCCTCACAGCATCTCAATCCGCCACACCACCACACCCAACCAACAAGATGTGTTTGAATACAAAACAGCCACCTGGCCCGATCCCTCTCCGCAGATCAGCAGTGAGCGCTGTACAAAGGGTTAAAATTCCTTTAGCATCTTAAGTACAGTTAAGAGGCTGAAACAAAGGCCTAGTTATTTTCCAATACTATACACTTCCATAGCTTGCTGAAGAGTTTGCAACACTGATTAAGCACTCAACTCGGGCTGATGAGGTGTTCAATAAAATCAGCCCGTTGCACTTCACGGCGCCGAAAGAAGCAAAATGAACAGAGCTCCACTGAAGAACCTTGTTTTTCTCGTAATTGGAAACACAGTGAATCTTTCCTCTCAAAATTAGTTGTAAATTTGGATTTCCGTAGCTGAGATTGCCACAGCACGGGCAAATCATTCAGGCTATCAGCAGAGAATAAATATCTTCCCTTTCCCTTAGGCTGAGTCCAGCTCCCACAGGTGTTTCAGTCCCAACCTCTTGCAGAACTTTGGGCAGTTCTTGGCAAAGTGCTTCATTTTTATTAGTTCCTGCATCTCTCTTATCCAATTATCAGGCTGCAATCGGAGAAAGGGCTCCCGCCGGTGCTAGGATATATTGCAGGATTCCAAAATGGGTGCTTGTTTCAAAATTGGGTGGCTTTTATGCATTTCCGTTGAATCGCCGAAAAGCATAACACTCTAGTTAACGGCTCCAAGCAGAACTGATTTAGGTTCTTGCCATTTCTAGGAATGACTTTGAACACAGAAAGCAGCTCCTAAAGGCCCCTGCTGGTTGGCCTCTCTTTGTCTGGCCACAGCATATAGAGACCCTGGCCAAAAAAAGCAGCTCTGCCTCTTAAGAGCCTAAAATCTAAAGAGGCAAGACAGAAAGAAAGAAAGGAACGAGAGGTGAGGCCGTTTGCCAAAGCAACAGGGATGTGGCCAGAATACAGCTCTTGGGTGAACACATCCACTATACCAGGAACCCTCCCAATGCATTGATAGAGTGTGCATTTGTGTACAACATCCCTCAATCCCAGCTATAATAAGTGTATCCTTTGTCAGCTTTAGCGCTTTATTCAAACCCTGTAATTGAGGCTGTCTGCCACCGCTGAAGCATCACACACAGTTCCAAATATCTGATTGTGGACTGAGGTTTGCATAAAATCGGGTTTAAAAAAACGAGTCTGGAACGCCATAAAAATAAAATAAAATGGCCAAGCTCAAAGCTCTGTATTTCTTTTCCGCTGGCATAATAACTCGGAAACTTATTATCGCTGGGAGATTTGGGTCTCTCTCTCTGCTGACAAGTCCCCGGAGAGAAATGCTAGTGAAAAGAAAAGGTTTTGATTTTAAAGGAAAACGCCTCCTTTAGAAAAGGAAGTCTAACTTCTAGAAAACCTAAATGGGGGTTCTGGCGGGACTATGGTGGGTAAATCAGGGCAGCGAATGCGGCAGAGTTGTTAACACTGCTTTGTATCTGCATAGGATCTGGTCCGTGATGCACAGGAGGAAACACAGAAGCCTGTTCCTGTGTTCTCTCTATTCCTTGTTTTTCTTCCTCTGTGGGAGAAACCTGTGTTAGTTCCAGTACTGCAAACTTTGATAGGCAAGAGTGATGGATGGCTGTTGCAGCCTAGGAGGCATTAATGGGAGAGAGAGAGAGAGAGAGAGAGAGAGAGAGAGAGAGAGAGAAGTAACACACAAGTAAAAACACTTACCAGGACTATAGATCTACTTAACAGGCTAGCTTGATAATGTATCAACACAGCTGGAAGATGTCTATAAAGGGAACTCAGGCTTGATTTAGGATAACCGTCTGGTGGCATTCGACTGGTGGCTTTTAGGGAACGCTTTCCCGCACAGCGGTGGAACGCCGACCCCAGGAACTCCTTCTGCATCTCCATTAGTGATTCCTTCCTACCTTGAGGAACAGCACGATGTACAAATAAGGATACGCTTTTCAGAAAGCATCTCCTGGCCCCTGGGGGTCAGATTGCTTTGCTTTTAGAAAAAGTAGGGGCGATCAGAGATGTGGTTTAACATTTAGTCCTACAAAAAGCTTCTGGGAAAGTGTTGCCATCAAAAAGGGAACCTTTTGAAAATGACTTGATCCAAGCCAATTGATGGTGGAGACTTGAAGACTATAATTTGCTTGATGTCGGCGGTTGGCTCTGAAGGCTGCTTGAAGACTACAATCAGTGTAGCTCTCAAGGAGGAGGCAGACCACCGTGGACCTATTGCGATGGGGTTCTGGCTCCCAGAGTCTGCACTTGGCTTCCTGCAGCCTTAGAAGGCTCAGTCCAAAAGACTGGTTGTCCGGGTCATGAACTCTAAAGCTCCGAGCAGCTTGTGTCCATATATTTTGGAGACAACTCCCAGAGGAAGAGCTGTCTGTGTCAAGTCTGTTGCAACGAAGCCAACCAAAGGGCCTTATAGCCTCTCAAAGGTGAACAAATTTAGCATGGTGTCCGCTTTTGTGAATTATAGGACACTTCCATCTAGGGAGGAACAAACAGGTCAGTTTTGGTTCCTCTCATTTCTCTAGTCCTAAATTCAGTTATCCAGATTTCCACATCAGTTTGCAATAATAATAATAAAAAGACCTAATGAAAATATATCAGTGTTTTAGTGCACTTCTCCTAATACATATGTTTTTTTGTATTTTTGCATACAATTTCCCATCATATAAATGCATTTTGGCACACTTCCCACTAGTATGTGTATTTTGGTGTACACTTTTTGGGTTAACACACTGCATCGCACATTCAGAAAAGTGCTAGCTTCCAACGATTGCTGCATTTTTGTTTGCAAACTTTTTCAGCAGGGGGCTGGTCCACTGTCCCTCAGACCTTGTGGGGAACTATATTTTGGGGAGGAAATGAACGAATTCCTATGCCCCACAAATAACCCAGAGATGCTTTTTAAATAAAAGGACACATTCTACTCATGTAAAAACACACTGATTCCTGGACCGTCCGCAGGCCAGATTGAGAAGGCGAATGGGCCGGATCTAGCCCCCGGGCCTTAGTTTGCCTACCCATGGCATATTGTTTCAGGAAGTGTAACTATCAGCCCAAATGCCATCCCCACCCTACTTGCAATCAGTCAAGTGGAATGTTGTGTTAGTATTTGTAATGTAATCTCATTGGGAATAGATTTCACAAAGAATAGATGATATTGGGGCAAGGAGGTGGCAGTTGAAAATTTGAAATTGGCAGGTGGGAGTTGACAGCTGGCGGTTTGGAGTTGGTTGGTGATTCTGTAAATAATGCTTGTTGTTCAATTGTTGCCAGCCTGACAAGTAAAAAGATTTATATTCAACTATTTGTGTAAGGCATATTATTTACACACACACATAGTTCAGGACGCGGGTGGCACTGTGGGTTAAACCACAGAGCCTAGGACTTGCCGATCAGAAGATCGGTGGTTCGAATCCCCACAACGGGGTGAGCACCCGTTGCTCGGTCCCTGCTCCTGCCAACCTAGCAGTTTGAAAGCACGTCAAAGTGCAAGTAGATAAATAGGTACCACTCCGGCGGGAAGGTAAACGGCGTTTCCGTGTGCTGCTCTGGTTCGCCAGAAGCAACTTAGTCATGCTGGCCACATGACCCGGAAGCTGTACTCTGGTCTCCCTCGGCCAATAAAGCGAGATGAGCGTCGCAACCCCAGAGTCGGTCACGACTGGACCTAATGGTCAGGGGTCCCTTTACCTTTACCTTTAACATGTAGTTCATGAAAACTTATGCCATATACTACATTTGTTAGTTCTTAAGGTGCCATAAGACTCCTTGTTGTTGTTCTTAGAAACAGCCTCCTTCTTTCTGGAGAGATCTGACCCCCATCGCAAAGAACCGAATGAGCAACCAAACCCAAATCATGGCACGTTAACTGTGCCATTCATGTACCAAGTCTCAACTCCGAGAGCATTCTTGACAATGTGCTCCACAATCAGAAGCAGCCCAAGACATTTTGCTGCCTGAAGCAGCACTGCCAATGGCCCCCGGCCCCCAAGACGAGGTGCATGGCAGCCTGGTCAAAGGAAGTAACTCAACCATTTGTTGCTATTTCGTGACACCCAGATCAGCTGCTGGAGAACAGCTGCCTCACTCTGTCCAATGGTAGGGCAGAGAAGGAACCACAAAACTAGGAAAGTAACAGAATAAGTCTTCCTCTTGGGTATGGCTTATTCTCCCCAAAGTGCATAAACCACACTACTTCAGTGGTACCTCTAGTTACGTACTTAATTCGTTCCAGAGGTCCGTTCTTAACCTGAAACTGTTCTTAACCTGAAGCACCACTTTAGCTCATGGGGCCTCCTGCTGCTGCCGCGCCACCCGAGTACGATTTCTGTTCTCATCCTGAAGCAAAATTCTTAACCCGAGGTACTATTTCTGGGTTAGTGGAGTCTGTAACCTGAAGCGTATGTAACCTGAAGCGTATGTAACCCGAGGTACCACTGTATCACTAATCAGTACTCAGGCCATGCCCCTACATAAGGGTGGTTTTGAAATGTGTTGGTGGTGGAGATACTGTTTTTCTTCAAGCAACTGGAGTTCCTTTCTCTATTTTCCCCCCTAATGGGCAGGCTATTTTCTTCTCATGACAATGTTGGATTTGCACCCCTGTCTGCAGAACCTCACCTGCAGTAGGCAACAGGGCACGGCCAACTGTATCTGAGACTCTCCCTTAATCACCTGTGGAACAGATTACGGGTGCTGAGTCTCTGTCTATCCAAAATAAAGGGACTACAGGAATGAGCTCTAGGTTTGTAAAGTTTGAGAAACACTGGTGAACATGTCATTAGTCTTCGTGTCAGCAAATCCCTGCAGCCATTTATATATAATTAAGGGTCTGTAGTTACATGCCTTCAGAAATTGCTCCTTATGCCAGAACTAGGAACAGACGCCTCTTGTCAATTCCATTTTCTCTCAGCACCTCCTTTTCCCGAGCTTTCTGTTTAGTATTTCCACGTCAGTTTGCCATTTATTTGTGTGTGTGTGTGTGTGTGTTTTAATCGCTCGCAAAAATGTGCCAGCATTTGAGCACTCATTTCTCTTAATGCACACATTTCGATATGCAATTTTGCAAGCATTTTTCTCCAATACAACGCATGTTTGTATGTCCTTTTCATTACTAAATGCATTTCAATCCATACTTTCTCCTAATATATGCATTTTTGTACACATTTTAGGGCATTGGAGACTTGCATCACGTAATCTGCAGAAGCTGCATTCTGCTTTGGGTACTATTTTGAAAATTGTAAATACTGTAAGGTCGGTTTGAATTTGACCCTCCCACCCTAGGTAAAATCCTGGGTGCCAACAGATTTTTGGATGGCAGACATTTGTTTAAATTGTGTAAGGGGATAGGAATGTGTGAGGCTTTTCTATTTATTTCCACAACTACTTCTGTCTTAGTGAACAGGGGCATGCTATAATGTTCCGGAGATTTATCTACAAAAGCTACCAGTTGATTACCTTGTAAAAGTGGCTTTTGTTGTGTTCGCTAACAGTGGTGGGTCCTGTTCCTTCCTGGCTCTAGTTTCTTGTGGGAAATTTAACTCTTCCCTCCCACAAGTACTACAAAGAGGTCAGATATAACAGCTAACTTGGCATTCCCTGAAACTGTTTAGGAAAGTTTCCATTTGCTCATGAGCTCCAAAAGAACGTCAGTAGCCATGCATTCCCTGCCCTCTGAGCTGGTCAGCTGAGTTCTCCATGCATCCCACATAGTAAAGGTAAAGGGACCCCTGACCATTAGGTCCAGTCATGACTGACTCTGGGGTTGCAGCGCTCATCTTGCTTTATTGGCCGAGGGAGCCGGCGTTTGTCTGCAGACAGCTTCTGGGTTATGTGGCCAGCATGACCAAGCTGCTTCTGGCAAACCAGAGCAGCACACGGAAACGCTGTTTACCTTCCCACCGGAGTGGTACCTATTTTTCTACTTGCACTTTGATGTGCTTTCAAACTGCTAGGTTGGCAGGAGCAGGGACCGAGCAACGGGAGCTCACCCCGTAGCGGGGATTGGAACTGCCGACCTTCTGATCGGCAAGTTCTAGGCTCTGTGGTTTAACCCACAGCGCCACCCGCGTCCCTATTCATCCCACATACAGTCCTGCAAAATCACGCCATGTACCTGGGGGTGCTAAGAGCCACCAAAGACACCTTTCCAGAACTAATGAAGCTGAAATCAGTTTTTGCTCATTTAAGTGATCTTCGTGTTGACTAAGGAATTAAAGGAAGGAAGAAACGCTGGTTGGGCAAGAGATCATAAGAGCAAAGAGAATTGCCAGTGATACTGGAAAGTAGTGACCTCTCCAACGGAAACTTGGATCTCTTAGACCTGGCAGGGAAGGAGCATGGAGCCATTAAATAGATGAAATGCTAACATCAAATTTAACAAAATTCCAGGAGCTGATCAAAGTTTAAATCCCTCTATAAATGTGTCTTAACAAGGTGTGTGTGTGTGATGAGAACCAGTGTCGGAGAAGGCATAGCTGAAAGTCCTATGCATCTTCCTTGTATACAAACATGCCTTGTTAAGATGTAAGTATGTAAGTGTGCATGCCATGTTTGTCTGTTTTCATGCTCGTGTTTCGCGTTACACCAATCTGGTGTAATTGCGTTACACCAATCTGGTGAAATTGGGCGATGAAACTTGTGGAAAACGTCCAGAGTCCAATGGAAGACTGACATCAGCGCTTATACTGCCATGAAGATCAGGCCCATTAAGGAAACCAAGGGTGCTATGAATTGAGTAAGAATGGAATATGTAAGAAAACCAATGGCAATGTGATTAGAACATTCAAAGCTAAACTTGCGTATCGAGGTCCCGTGACCACCCTGTTCCCCAAGGTGCAAATAGCTAGACAACACACGGCATATTGGTTTTGGGAATCAAATAAGGCCACAACTTTATGGGTTACAGGTGTGAGGTTTGGCCATAGGCATTGTGGTAAGCAGTGGCGCATGCCACTCCCCTCCGTCAACTGGGAGTGTTTCTAAGGGTGAAGCTGGTGGTGGGGAAACACCCTATGACCTACGTCAAATCGGGGCATCCCCCAAGCAAGTCCCCATTGGAGGAGTGGTATGGCCCTGGCACCCATCTGGACATTGGACAGGAGCCACTCCTCCCAGATCCTTTTAACAGGACCCCCTTACCTGTGGAGGGGCAGGAAGAGGCTACAACCTCCCCTCAAACCAAGACTAGGCTTACCCAATGCCTATCCGCCTTCCCAAGTTGTGACGATTGCTATGAGGTAGGCGAAAACCCAAATGGTGGTGCCAATTAGCCAAGTGGGGAAAATTCCTGCCCGACCCCTGAAAATTAGGCGACCGACATTGTCCATAGCAAGGTTATGCCATCCGAGAAAAACCCTAATCTGAGGGAGGATGGACAGGAGAACTGCCACAGCGAGAGAGAGACAGAAAGGCCCCACAGACCAGGCATTTAAACTTCCCCTGGGCACGGCACCAACAGTCACAATTGGTCGGCTGGTCCCACGACCTGGGGAGTGCCCCCTAACCCCCGCCACCGTTGGCCCATTTGGTGGCAAGAAGCCAATCTGTCCTGTGATGGGCCGGTTAACTAGGGAGGCCTGGGGCCAGTCCACAAAACTGCCCACCCAATTTGGGGGCAAACGGACATGCCAGAATGTGGCTGGCATGTGGTTTTTTGGGGGGGAGATTTGGCTGTCGAGAAATGTTTTCCATTAAGTTATCCTTTCAATCTATAACCTGCTTAAATTGTCAAAGACGTTTTATTAGCTGTCCCGACCATCCATTGATTTGTACCTCTAAAACATATGAGCTTATTGTTTTCTGCGTTTGAAAAGCAACAGGCAGTCTGACCTACAAAGCAGGAACTGAATCACCGTTAAATCTTGCACCCCCAGGAAGCCATTTAGGTGAGGCATGCCGGGACGCGGGTGGCGCTGTGGGTTAAACCACGGAGCCCAGGACTTGCCGATCAGAACGTCGGTGGTTCGAATCCCCACGATGGGGTGAGCTCCCGTTGCTCGGTCCCTGCTCCTGCCAACCTAGCAGTTCGAAAGCACATCAAAGTGCAAGTAGATAAATAGGTACTGCTCCGGCGGGAAAGTAAATGCCATTTCTGTGCGCTGCTCTGGTTCGCCAGAAGTGGCTTAGTCATGCTGGCCACATGACCCGGAAGCTGTACGCTGGCTCCCTCAGCCAATAAAGCGAGATGAGTGCCGCAACCCCAGAGTCGTCCGCGACTGGACCTAATGGTCAGGGGTCCCTTTACCTTATGTAAACCTGGCCAGTCCCAACAAGAGAGCTGCCTTCATGCTAAAGGAAAACAGGATACCTGTTGAAATGTTCCACTCCATTCCACCGATGACCCTAGCTAGTCATCAGCACAAAAATTAGAGGACCAGGTTCACTGACACACGCATGTGCGCCTTGCATTCCAGTGGCGTGTGGTAATCAATAGAAATGGTGATGAAGCCTTGAGCGGGAAGAATGGGCAATAATTCAGCCATTGTGCTTCATCCAGAGCTGGAGAAAACAAGAGGATGTGGAGCTGATTAGCTGGACTGGAGAAACTGTAGTCTGTTAACCTGGAGCTCCATCAAGTGGACTCTATATAGAAAAACACCAAAGGATGGCTAGTGGAATCTGTGAGTTTTCCGGCCTTTCCAGAAATCATTCGTCTCATCAGCATGCAGGCCTCAGGCTACAATTGTTCACCCTAAAATGCACAGTTGTTGAAGTATACACCGAAAAGCATGACATGTCAATGCTGCGATGGAGTAGTCAGAGGATTCAGTAAAGTGCGCCCTTCAGAGGGCTCCTCGTCAATTTCATGTGTGGTGGCAGATCCAGATTCATGCTTGCATAGCATGTAAAGGTCCTTTAGTGGATTTTGACGCACAGCTCCTTGGCAGAATTACATGCTCTGAACACATTTCCTCTTACGTTTCAGGTTGTGTTTCTATTGCACACTTTCCCCTAACACTCAAGCTGCATTTTGTAACTCGCAAAATGCAGGTTCCCGCCTACGTGTGACCACTGAGCGCCATCTGGGATGTGGCGGCACAATAATTCAGGGTGCCAAACGTCAGGGTACCTCAGCAACAAGAGCAAATAAATTCCTCAAATTTTACCTCAGCTGTTTTCTTCTCCTGGCTACGCCAGCCCTTTTCTGTGAAATTGATTTTGTCTACTCAGTAAAGGCAGAGAATCCAGACGATGGATTCGCCCACATTTTTGGAGAGGGACAGTGGGCACATTTGCAAAAAGGTGAAACTATCGTGGGCATCGCACCTTCCCCTCAACCAAGCACACACCACAATATATTCTAGTCTACTGGCTACAGCACAACACTTCTTTTGAGCCTAATTTCAGAGTGGAGGGAGACCCTGCGGGTGCCAGCAATGGTAGACCTTGGCCCTGTGCGACGCCAAAATCCAGCACCTCACTCTGTCACACAGCTTCCTTTTTTATAATATTTTTTATTAATTTTAACATATAAATTATAAAATGTACCACAAAACCTATCGCTTATACAGTCTTTTTAGACTTCCATCAGCACCTCTGATGATCCACCGTTTTAACCACTTCTTATGCATTTCTTAACTTTATATTGCCTTTACATCTGTTAACAAATCATCCTCCTCCTTGTCCATTTTTACAATACTTCTAATAATACTCCTCACAAAACTTCTTGCAACCCTACAAACGCCGTCTTCAAATAGTCCGTAAATTTATTCCAGTCTTCCGTGAATTTCTGGTCTCGCCAGTTTCGAATCCTTCCTGTTAGTTTATCTAATTCTGAATAGTCCATTAACTTCATCCTCCATTCTTCAATCGTCGGTAACTCTTCTTGCTTCCATTTTTGGGTCAATAATATTCTTGCTGCTGTTATTGCATATAAAAAGAGCTTACATTCCTTTCTATTTATGACACTCCCCACAACACCCACTAAAAATGCTTCTGGTTTCTTTATAAATGTATATTTCAACATTTTTTTCAACACATTATATATCATCTCCCAGAAGCATTTCACCTTTTTACATTCCCACCACATGTGATAAAATGTTCCCTCTTTTTCTTTACATTTCCAACATTTATTACTGACTTTATACATTTTCACTAACTTGACAGGTGTAATATACCATCTTTTCATTTTCACCACATTTTCTTTTAGGGCATTGCATGCAGTAAATTTTAAACCTTCCTTCCATAATTTTACCCAATCACTCAGCTGTATATTATACCAAAAATCTTTGGCCCAGTGAATCCTGCCACACAGCTTCCATTGGATGTCATAGTTGCAGCGACACGTGAGCTGTTTTTTTTGTGTGTGTTTTTAAAGAACTCACATGTGGCCATTTTCTCCTGACTTTCAACACAATGGCTAAACATAGCCCTGTGGTAAAGGGGCATTTGGAAAACTGCAATGGCTGGGGAAAAAATAACATCTGATTAATGAGAGGCTGTTGAAGGGCAAGAGATTTCCATGCCTTTATTTTATGCACAAATGAGAAAGATAGGCAGTATCTAACCTCCTTTGCGGCCCCGAAACTACAGAGATCATTTCTGTAAAATGCCATTTTCTGTGATCCATCTCTTTAATTTAATTAATTGTCTGCTTTGATTTTTATGTGCCTTTTCCCACAGGGGATGAGGTGTTTTGCCTTTGGGTTGTGTCAGGGGTATAAAAATGATTCAGTTATTAATTTGAAAATAAGATTAATTAACGTAAAGGTGATACATTATTGTACCAAGCCCAAGAACTACAAAAATGAGTGGCTGGTTATTATGTATGTGGTTGTATTTTCTCCCGCACGTAATTTATGCTGTTGTTCATTGAAGCACATTAATAAAACGTTAGAAATAAAACGAGCAAACGATGGCAGAGAGGGGGCAGGTGAGGGAGGTGGAGAAAGACCGTCAGCCCCAGTTTGGAAGCCCCAGCCTTGCCCTTGAAGAATCCTGCTGCAGCCAGCATGGTGTAGTGGTTAAGAGCAGTGGACTCGTAATCTGGTGAACTGGGTTCGCTTCCCCGCTCCTCCACATGCAGCTGCTGGGTGACCTTGGGCTGGTCACACTTCTCTGAAGTCTCTCAGCCTCACTCACCTCACAGAGTGTTTGTTGTGGGGGAGGAAGGGAAAGGAAAGGAAAGGAAAATGTTAGCCGCTTTGAGACTCCTTAAAGGGAGTGAAAGGCGGGATATCAAATCCAAACTCTTCTTCTTCTTCATTCCGGAGCCAGCCTTGCTCTACAGCAAGGTGAAGAGACTTGCCTCAGGGGCACCGTGAGGGAGAGGTAGATGAAAGAGGGAATTGCCATCGGGATGGTGGAGCTCAACTGTGTTGGGTGTCACCATTTGGGCTCCGCTTCTGTCAGCGAAATGTCCTGCCAGCCCCTCTCCCTTGGGCCACCCCATCAAATAGTGGGAGAAGGCAGTGTTCTCACCAAGTGAGCCCCGAGGAAGGGGGAGAAGGGCAGACATTGGAAGGGATGAGACTTGGGGAGCAGCCAGAAAGAAGATCCTGGCACAAGGGTTGAGGGAGAGCGGAGAGGAGCAGTCGAGTTGCCGCCATTTTGCACAGAGCGGCTGAGAGAAGCACCTGGCAGCTTCGGCAGCTCCCTCTGGTGTGCTTGCTTGCTTTAGAGGTAGGGAGCTTCATTTCGATTTCATTTGCGCATGGGCACTAATACATTTGTTATTTAGCCATTTATTTGTGTCTGACTCTTTGTGACCCCATGGACCAGAGCATGCCAGGCACTCCTGTCTTCCACTGCCTCCCGCAGTTTGGTCAGACTCATGCTGGTAGCTTCGAGAACACTGTCCACCCATCTCGTCCTCTGTCGTCCCCTTCTCCTTGTGCCCTCCATCTTTCCCAACATCAGGATCTTTTCCAGGAAGTCTTCTCTTCTCATGAGGTGGCCAAAGTATTGGAGCCTCAGCTTCAGGATCTGTCCTTCCAGTGAGCACTCAGGGCTGATTTCCTTCAGAATGGAGAGGTTGGATCTTCTTGCAGTCCATGGGACTCTCAAGAGTCTCCTCCAGCACCAGAATTCAAAAGCATCAATTCTTCGGCGATCAGCCTTCTTTATAGGCCAGCTCTCACTTCCATACATCACTACTGGGAAAACCATAGCTTTAATTATACGGACCTTTGTTGGCAAGGTGATGTCTCTGCTTTTTAAAATGCTGTCTAGGTTTGTCATTGCTTTTCTCCCAAGAAACAGGTGTCTTTTAATTTTGTGACTGCTGTCACCATCTGCAGTGATCATGGAGCCCAAGAGAGTAAAATCTCCCACTTCCTCCTTTTATTCCCCTTCTGTTTGCCAGGAGGTGATGGGCCCAGTGGCCAGGATCTTCGTTGTTTTGATGTTGAACTTCAGACCATATTTTGCGCTCTCCTCTTTCACCCTCATTAAAAGGTTCTTTAGCTCCTCCTCACTTTCTGCCATCAAGGTTGTGTCATCTGCATATCTGAGGTTGTTGATATTTCTTCCGGCAATCTTAATTCCAGTTTGGGATTCATCCTGCCCAGCCTTTCGCATGATGAATTCTGCATATAAGTTACATAAGCAGGGAGACAATATACAGCCTTGTCGTACTCCTTTCCCAATTTTGAACCAATCAGTTGTTCCATATCCAGTTCTAACTGTAGCTTCTTGTCCCACATAGAGATTTCTCAGGAGACAGATGAGGTGATCAGGCACTCCCATTTCTTTAAGAACTTGCCATAGTTTGCTGTGGTCGACACAGTCAAAGGCTTTTGCATAGTCAATGAAGCAGAAGTAGATGTCTTTCTGGAACTCTCTAGTTATTAAGCTTACCAACATCATAGAATCACAGAACTGTAGTGTGGAAGAAAGCCTGAGGATCATCTAATCCAACCCATTGCAATGCAGGAATATGCAGCCATCCCATATGGGAATTGAACCTGTGACCTTGGCATCATCAGCAGCACACTCGAACCAACTGAGCTATCCAACTGAGCAAGAAAGGAATAAATTCAGGTAGGTTACCTGTGTGAGTAAATGATCCATTAATTATTTCAAGAGCTTCTTATTTGAATTATGCAAATGTTTGATCACTTCTGCTCTTAATTTTAATAAATGCAAATCATATTAATAGATCTATGATGAGTCATAATTTGCTGGGATCGCAAGATATTCCTTTTGCATCCCATTATAGTAGAATGCCTGCCTAGTATATTGGCATCCACGGTTATTAATGAATTTGTTATCATTAAATGCTACTTACTAAGCTATGTAGTACGTTTCATTATTATGTCAATATTCTGTGTACTTAAAGATGCTACGTAGTCTCTTGACAGAGGTGGGGGGGCGTGCAGCAGAAGCCTCTCACGTTGGCCCTACCAATTAGTATTATTTATTTAGCAAAATGTATAGCCTGCTTTAAAATCACATGGCTTCCGATAAGGGCTCTGTGCCACAGGGAGGAAGCGAATGCTAAAGGGAATTCAAGAAAAGCAGGTCTTAGAGGAGAAAATGGTGGCAAAAATGGTGGAGAAAAGTGGCAACGAGAAAATGCTTACCGTGTTTTTCTGTCTATAAGACAATGCTTTTTTGCGTTAAAAAAAATTAGGCAAAAATTGGGTGTTGTCTTATACACGGATAGTGAGTGTCTGGAGGCGGTTGGAGGATGCATGGCAGCTAACAGATTGAGGTTGAATCCTGACAAGACATAGGTTTTGGGGGGACAGGAGGTGGGCAGGTATGGAGGACTCCCCAGTCCTGAATGGGGTAACTATGCCCCTGAAGGACCAGGTATGCAGCCTGGGAGTCATTCTGGACTCACAGCTGTCCATGGAGGCTCAGGTCAATTCTGTGTCCAGGGCAGCTGTTTATCAGCTCCATCTGGTGCGCAGGCTGAGACCCTACCTGCCCTCTGACTGTCTCGCCAGAGTAGTGCATGCTCTGGTTATCTCCCACCGGTACTACTGCAATGCGCTCTACGTGGGGCTACCTTTGAAGGTGACCCGGAAACTACAACTAATCCAGAATGCGGCAGCTAGACTAGTGACTGGAAGCGGCTGCTGAGACCATATAACACCGGTCTTGAAAGACCTACATTGGCTCCCAGTACGTTTCCGAGCACAATTCAAACTGTTGGTGCTGACCTTTAAAGCCCTAAACAGCCTCGGTCCAGTATATTTGAAGGAGAGTCTCCACCTCCATCGTTCTGCCTGGACACTGAGATCCAGTGCCGAGGGCCTTCTGGCAGTTCCCTCACTGCGAGAAGCCAAGTTACAGGGAACCAGGCAGAGGGCCTTCTCCGTAGTGGCGCCCACCCTGTGGAACGCCCTCCCATCAGATGTCAAAGAGAAAAATAACTACCAAACTTTTAGAAGACATCTGAAGGCAGTCCTGTTTAGGGAAGCTTTTAATGTTTAATAGGTTATTGTATTTTAGTGTTTTGTTGGAAGCTGCCCAGAGTGGCTGGGGGGACCCAGCCAGATGGGCGGGGTATAAATAATATGTTGTTGTTGTTGTTGTTGTTGTTGTTGTTGTTGTTGTTGTTGTTGTTGTTGTTGTTATGATTGCAGATTAATGGCTGCAGCAAGCAGGAGATTGGCAGCGGTGATTGGGCGGGTCATTGGTGGCTGCGGCAAGGCCTGCTGGCAATTGGCTGTGGCTGAGGCAATTGGGCAGGAGATTGGCGGATGCAGTAAGTGGGCAGGTGGGCGGCGAGAGGGTAGACAATTGGCGGCTGCGGTGTGGTGTGTGATTGGCAGTGGCTGTGGCAAGCGATCAGCAGTGGTGGACGGGTGGATGAGCCATTGGCAGAAGTGACCCCTCCCCACTCCACCCCAAAAGCTAAACAACATAATTTCTTAATTTTGGGTTAAAAAAAAAATAGGGGTCGTCTTATACATGAGGGTGTCTTATACAGAGAAAAATACGGTAACTCCAGGGCCAGCCCACCCATGAGACAAGGTGAAGCGAGTGTCTGAAGTGGCAGAATCCCTAGCGGCAGCAGATCCTGATGTAGATCTATATTCCACCCCTTGTTCTTGAAGTGGGTATTCACTCACTCTTTCTTTCCAACTGGGAAGGGAGGCACCGTTTTGTGGTTTGCCTCAGGTGCCAAAATGTCTTGGGCTGGCCCTGCTTGACTCTTTCCCCGCCAGCCGTTTTTCTCCACAAAATGGTCCCCTCTCATCCACACACACACACACACACACACACACAGCAGTGCCAAACGCGACCAGAACTTCATTATGTTATATGCATTTGCATATAAGGCTCAACCGGAAGACTCTGGTGAGGCGTTTCTGAGCATGACTTGAGTAAGTTGTGCTATGTGAGATAAAGAGTTGCGTGAGGATAAGACTTCCCAATCCCAAGGACATGTGCTGAGGGGAAAGGGTAGAGGAGAACAGGGTCCTTCAGGCCGAATGCCTCAGTGCGCATGAACGTTTTTAGGTGAAGTCACCCAGAGAACGGAGGGCTTAAGCCTGCATATCCCCTCACTGGCTGTGGTGTGGAACCAACACAATGTCAATTTGGGTGAAAATTCATTTTTAAAAATTGCTGCAGCTGAGACTCATTAACCATTCTTTGATGCTGCAGGTTCAGAGGCCAAGGTAATGAAAATCTCCCCGTACAAATTTTGGTGAAAATGTCTAAAACGCAATGATTCCCACATTGGTTTTTCTTTGATAATCAGAGTGCTGCTGTAGTCTAGTGAATACTCTTATGTACTGAAATTAATGAAAATTCCTTTTTAAAACTATCATTTTCTACAAGGGAAGGGTGGTTTCGCCTGCTCAAAATTAACGGTTCTGTGGTTTTGGGTGTGTCCTACTACATCTGATTGCTGTTGAGTAGATGGCGTACGACAGATTTCGCTTTCCTGTGTAACACATATGTAGGGTTGAAGTACCATTATGCATCATCACATAGAACAAGAGGCTAGCTTAATAGATGATAATTGGTGAACTGATAACCACTTCTCAATCTCATTGTGGGCGCTTAAGAGACTGTGAACAGGTGACGTGAATCGTTATATTAACAAAATCAAATAATAACTCACAAAATGCACTTGGTGGGAACTCCGCTCACTTCAGTTATATGGCCTTAACCTAGCAGTCAGAGGGTGACAACACGTAGCCCTCTCTGATCACAATTGTATCTCTGTCATCAGTTGTGTAGTAGATGACACTCAAATCTGCTTTTCTTTCCCTTCCTTCCTGAATGGCAAACTGGAATCACTGCACTGTTGATCTCCCAGAAAGGATGACATAGAATAAGGTCAGATTATGGACAGAGTCTCTTGAAAGGGACAGTGAAAGGAGAGTAAAGTCAAGATAGAAGAAGAGATGAAAGAAATAATGAAATGTGTTTAAGCTAGTTGGAAAAATAAAGTAGCGTAACAAGAACGGCTGGAAGTCAAGTCACTTGGTGGGTGTCTATGTGGGGTAGGTGTGTAGGTATGTTGAGGTGAACAGTATAGGCAGGTATTATATAGAGTAATGTGGGTATGTTTTATGTTATGAAAATGAGGTAGTGTGTTGTATATTGTGTAAATGTATATGTATGTGTTTTATATGTTAATAAAATTTAAAAATAAAAAAAATAAAAGAAAGGGACAGTGGGCCATAGATTATGGTTTATCCCAGGGGTAGACTGTTGAAATTCTAGCCCGCTCAGAGGTATGTGCCTATCTATTCAGGCACCGGCTGAATTCCTTAGACCTCCCTCCGGCGACTCCCGGCAGGAAAAACATACGAGGTCCGTTCCGGCGATTTTCCTCAGGCTGTGAGAAAAACACACCAACTGCTTCTCCTCCTCCTCCTCCCTGCATATCCCCAGGGAGGGGAATCAGACACAGACAGAAATGTAACTACATGCTTTTATTCCTGTCTTTAGCAGCCATACAGTAAAAGATGTCTGCTCTCTTCAACAAACAGAGAGAAACTCCAAACTCCACCCATGTACATCCTGTACAGGTCATATGACACATCCTGAGCTCACATCCTGTGCTCAATAAGGAGAATGGACTGCCCCTTCGTTTTCATGGCAACAGTCACATACTTCCTGTTTGGCTTTCCAGCCACAAGCAGCAGACTGAGCTGCTAGAGCCTTTGCTTGCTGCAGCATTGCTGCTTTAGAATAACCTAAGGCCTGGGGGCTGGATTGTTCTAAATCGCCTTCTAAATCTGGCCTATGGACGGTCCAGGAATCAGCAACCAGCTGATCTATGGCATTTGCTATCTTATGTTGTGAACCAGCCCGAGATCTACGAATGTAGGGTGGTAGACAAATTTAATAAATAATAATAATTATGCGGTTCACAATCTATATCTTTATCTTCTTTCTATGCAATAATTGCAATGAAACCATGTCACACAACTCACGTAACAAAATACATAAACAATATCCGTATTCACAAGGCGGTATAATATTGGCAAACAAACCTTGCTAAATATGTAAACAGCCCATTTGCAAATAGTTCCCCCGCCTCAAAGCACCCGCAGTCTTTCTCCAGTCACTGGTTTTCAACCGGTGTAAAAACGGTACATGGAAGATGGGGATAGAAGGCTGCTCTCTGCCAAATCTCAGTTCAATTCTACTCAAACCCATATGTACACACACCTGTATACAAACACAGTCTGTGAGAGAAAACGGGGGTGGGATGGAGAGAGAGAGAGTTTGGGACAAGCACAAAGCCCATCTAATAGTTTGTGATTCACTTGAACTAGCAGGGATGAAATTTTCTTTTCCATGGGATTAATGAGTAAATCAACTCCTGAGAGGTATTGGGAAAGCAGAGGGGGAAGCAAGACACAAAATGTTATCCTCCGCTCCATCTTTCACACCAAGTGTCCCAGAGAGGCTTCATGGCACAGAACTAAGCCAAGACCCAGAAATGATAAAGGAGAGACCAGTGCGCCACGTAGAAGCAAATCAATGTGGGAGATTCGGGCAATCACTCAACCAGAGGGTGTAAATGCCGTGAGGGGAATGAGGTAAGACACTGGCAGACACAGGAAGCCTGGCTTTCAGGGAGCAATGGGTGGGTGGGCTTCCCCCTTCTTCTACAATTTATTGTAGAACCATTTATTGCAGCATTTGGCAATGAAGCTATGTTTAAGATAGATACACACACACACACACACACACCTCAACATTACTGTAAAGGGGAATTTGCCTTGCAACTAAGGCTGGGCAGAACTGTCAATAATCTCTCAATTTCTCATTGTTCCAGTCTTCACTTCTGCACATCCAGTTGTGTGTGTGTTTTAAAAAGTCCTCATGAAAATTCATCAGCGTATTAGTACACCTTTGTCCCAATATATACATGCAGTTTCCCCTAAGACTCACACTTTTGCAAAGCAATTTCCCCTCCCATAACAGATTTTTGTATATTAGTTTGACTAAAGTATACATTACTGGGCTGGAAAGTGCATTGTGGAAGCGGTACAATTGCAGATTTTTTCAACGGATATCTGGGTTTTATTTTGCATATTGTTTCGGAAGGTGCAAATTAGGTGGGTTTGCTTTTAAAAACGAGCGGAATCTAATTGCACAAACACATGCCCCTTTCATCCAGATATAGACACAAGCTGCTCAGCATTGCTCTTAGGGACGAAGAAGAAATTCGATAAAGCGTGTTCTCCTTCATGGAGAGCTCGTGTTGCGGTGGGGTCTGCTGAGCCACCCCTCTGTTACCAAGCAGGGTCTCTAAAGATGGCCTGGGGCAGTGATTGGTTCACTGGGTTGCTGGGGTAAAAGTTATGTTGCAATTTTGGTGGGAGGGGTAAAATGTTTAAATACACTGCATGCAGCCTGGAGCTTTCTCTTTGCTGCGTGCAACGGATCACCCGCCCACCCGCCCTTGAGTAAGGGGTTGTTGCATTGACCTTGCTATGCCTGTCATGGGGTCGTCTGCCGTTGGGGCAGGGGCCTGGTAGGAATTTTGTCCATCTGGCTGATTGGCAGGGCCATTTGGTTTTTGCCTACTGCGTAGCAAATTGTCACAACTTGTAAGGTTGCGGTTAGGCATTGGTTATAAATTGGTGGAGGAGGAGTTAGGATAGGCTGGGCCTGCCCCTCCATGGTTGCTGCGGAAAGGGAATTCCATTAAAGGAATCCTGGGGCTTGCCATCTTTTTGTCCAATCCCTGGAATGGGACTAGGGCCGGCAAGCCTTCGGGGAGCATGCGGATGAGAATTGAGGGTCTGTGACTCAGCTCCATTTCTCCCCGACTTGCTTTCCCCCGCACTGTCTTTCGGTGGTGCCCGGAAGTCAGTTCTGTCCCAGGTGGGGGGACAGATAGTCTTAACCAATGCCTAAACAACCACTCACGGTTTTGTATTTAAATAAAGTTGTGGCCAAAATTATGCCAAAAACCTTAAACAAAAATTAAGTGTGTGTTGTGAGTTATTTGGGGGGGAGTGGCTTGGGGACCTCGACACGCAAACTGTGCATTGATAGCCAAATTTACCAAATCGGCACTTTCCCAAGCAATATGCAAGTCCGAAACAGAGCCGGCCTTCAAAATTTTCACTTACCTGAATTTTGCAAAGAAGTTCTCCAACCCAAACCATGGGTGGATTAGAACATAGTGCTAAGGATATGCTTCTGTGAGGAATTTCTGCCTGACAGACAGACAGGTCTTCCGTCTCCTCCCTCTGCATGCTCTTCTGGGAGTTTCCCCAATTGCCCCCCCCCAGCAGATTTGGGGGAGATTTTTAGGAGGGAAACCCCATTACGCTAGCAGGAGTTATTGTGCAGACTTCAGAACAGGTTAGTTGAATCTGACCCAGTGCTTACTAAAACACATTTTCTAGAGGAAAGTGTGCATAAAAATAAAGAACTTATTGAAAACAACATACAGAAATGCATTACACTATGGGGAAATGTGTCCCTGAGTCAAAACACATAAAAATGAGAAATTCACACTGAATGCTGATGAGTTTTAATGAGGATTTTTTAAAAAAAAAATCATAGATGTGGAGAACTGAATTTAAGATCGGAAGAAAGAGAAACAGAGAGAACCAGAACAGAAAAATCCTTCCATACCTAATTGTTGTAAATGGTCCTTTGTGTTACAACCTGCTTTTTATGGTCCCACAAGTAGCTTAGTTTTGTTTTAATAAAAAAAAATCCACAGAGTTCATCTTAAAGGAAGCACACGTTAAATTCTGAACATCTGGGTAGTTTATTCAAGCTCCAGCTCAGAAAGGCCTATGGAGGTCTACGGAGAAGTAAGCCCCATTGTTTTCAGTTGCCAGGCAAGTCGATCCCAGATTAATGAATTCCTAGCTGAAGATGAATTGAAATTGGTAGCAATGGGAGCAAAGGATGCTTCACTTTTGAAAGCTGCTTTGCTTCTGGTCTGTTGCTTCAATAGGGAGTGAGTAAAAAGGTAAAGGTAAAGGTACCCCTGACCGTTAAGTCCAGTCGCGAACGACTCTGGGGTTGCAGCGCTCATCTCGCTTTACTGGCCGAGGAAGCCGGCGTTTGTCCGCAGACATTTTTTCCGGGTCATGTGGCCAGCATGACTGTCAGAGCTGCCTCTAGGTCCCAGCTCACAGAGGACCAACGCCCGGTTGATGTAATGTACAAAAGTCTTTATTGAAGTTTAGTTTCCATTTCAAACCCCAGAGCGTGCAGCCCTACGTCTTGACTCTAGATCGGCGAAGTCCCCTCTGAGTCACTATCCCTTCCGCACCAGTTTAAGATCCTAGCCCGGCTCCACCTCCTGCGCTGTTCCTTCCTCCTCTGGGTCCTTCTGCCCCCTGGGGTTTCCTCCTTCCTGGACTCTTCTGACGCTGACCCCCCTGAGTCTTGCCCTTCCTTCCGGCGGGCTTTAGGACCTGGCTCCCTATCCGGGCTACCTGCTGTGCCGCTCGCCTGTACATTTGAACTTGGCGCGCACGCCCAGCCTGTGACTTTCCTCTTGACCGTTTCCCCGCTCTCCGATGGAGGCATGGTCAATCCTGACTCATCTCCTCTCTCTGGGACTCCTCCCCCCCCCACTGCGCTCTGGTGGGGAAGCTGGTCCTGATTTCCAACTGCTGCTCAGGGAGTCCCCGCTGGCCCCTTCCTTCTGGGGTTTCCCCCTTGGCACCCCCCTTGCCCTGGCCATCGGCGCTCCTTTCTGTGAATCTTCCGATTCGCTGGAGAGACTCGTGGAATCTCTCTGACCACTGTCACTGCCTACACCCCCCTCGGATTCCTCCTCACTCTCCATTTGCTCCATCTCCTGTGTCTCTGCTCCTGAACCCCTGACAATGACTAAGCCACTTCTGGCAAAACCAGAGCAGCGCATAGAAACGCCGTTTACCTTCCTGCCAGAGCAGTACCTATTTATCTACTTGCACTTTGACATGCTTTTGAACTGCTAGGTTGGCAGGAACTGGGACCGAGCAACGGGAGCTCACCCGGGGGATTCGAACCGCCGACCTTCTGATCGGCAAGTCCTAGGCTCTGTGGTTTAACCCACAGCGCCACCCGCGTCCCTTAAAAAAGGAGAGGTGCGCATTGCCAACTATTCAGAGGCATGTGGTAGACACTGACCAGCAAGCCCAAGGCTCAGTGGTTTAGACCACATATTAAAGATGGACTTTTCTTCCAGCAGTGGGTAGTTTATCAAATTGCAAATCCTCTTCCTCCTCTGCCTCCATCAGCATCTCAAAAAGGCATCTTTGCTGAGGCTCTGATTATATGCTAATTTATTTGAATTTAATGAAATAATTCATCAGTTAAAGGACAGGTGGTTAATCAACCAAAAAGTCCTTAATCAAGTGGCAGCCTGAAGAGTGCAATCCTAGGCATGCCTACTCAAAAGTAAGCCTCATCGGGTTTGTTCCAACTTACTCCCAGGGACGCATATACAGGATTGAATCCGTAATAATAATTGCTGCAGATGACAAAGTTACAACCTAGACACAAACATTCTCAGCAGTTAATCTTTCCGTAAACAATATTTATTTTGTACCCCTTTATTGTATTCATCATGCAATTACATTTTCATCAATGATACAGGTAGTAACGTGAGCTCGTATTTCTTCTGTGCTATTTTTTTCAGTGCCATTAAAGGTAAAAGTAAAGGAACCCCTGACCATTAGGTCCAGTCGTGACCGACTCTGGGGTTGCAGTGCTCATCTCGTTTTATTGGCCGAGGGAGCTGGCGTACAGCTTCCGGACCACGTGGCCAACATGACTAAGCCGCTTCTGGCAAACCAGGGCAGCGCACGGAAACGCCGTTTACCTTCCCGCCGGAGTGGTACCTATTTATCTACTTGCACTTTGAGGTGCTTTCAAACTGCTAGGTTGGCAGGAGCAGGGACTGAGCAACGGGAGCTCACCCCGCGGGATTCGAACCGCCGACCTTCTGATCGGCAAGTCCTAGGCTCTGTGGTTTAACCCACAGCGCCACCCGCGTCCCTTAAAAAAGGAGAGGTGCGCATTGCCAACTATTCAGAGGCATGTGGTAGACACTGACCAGCAAGCTGTGCTTCTCCGGCAAGTATACTTAGATACAGTAACCTGCCCTTTATGGTGTTCGCAGGCAGCAAACATAACTGCTGCTTAAAGTGTAAACCAGTCCTAAGTTCCCCTGAAGTCCAGGAGACTCAAACATTTCACGGTTGGCTTTCATTCTATTGATTCATTGAGGCTTTAATTGCACCTGTCACTGGGTCGTGCACCCATTATGTCTTTGCATCGTTTATACTAGGTCACTTGCCTCTGTCCATGTACAATGTTGGAGACAAGCCTCACTTCCCTCTTGGCTGATTTCTGCTTAGTTCTAGCCAATACCATTGACGGAAACTAGGTTTGCATCTAATGGAGGACAGTGCAAAGGAGCCGCTTAGAAAGCCATGCAATCTGTGATGGCCTGGGATTTGGACTTGGATGCTGAACCTGAGGGATCCCAGCCTGCACAGGAGTCCCCGCCTCCAGAACCAGCTGAGCCAGGGCTGGGGCATGAGCCTGAAGGGTCCTCACATGTGCTGGATCCTCAGGTGCAGGCACCAGCTGAGTCTGCTCTGGGTCCTGAGGTGATGGAGGACCCATTGCCTGCAGGTGCTCCACTCTCAGCCCCGTCAGAGGAAGCTGAGGTTGCCTCTGGGTCCAGTAACCCTCCAGCCTCTCCTGAGCTGCAGAGGCTCAGGGCAGAGAGGCGGAGGGAACTAAGTTCCCCCAGGAGGAGTGCTCGTCTCCAGGCCAGGAGAGGTGAGTCACCTGTGGACCGGGGCCGCCCTATGCCTTGGGGCCGATAAAAGCCAGCCAGCCCCAGTCCAAGTTGCGGGAGCAACATTGTTGGTAGCCTGTTCCTGCCTGCACCCTGTCCTGCTCTTCTGCCAGAGTTCCTGACCTCGCCTGACTCCCTGCCTTGGACTCTGCCTCACCTTTGATGGACAGCCTCCATACCGTACCCTCGACCTCAGACTGGACTCAGACCTCACCACACAGTTGACCCTCGGAACCAGCACACAATCATTATCACTTGATGCAGTAACCCCGTTGTGTAGGCTGTAACATTTGCACACAACTCTTCTGTTGAAGATGGGACCTATTCAAACATCTAGCTGAAGGGGTACTTATCATTTAGTAAGTCTGCATATATTATTTCCTTTTTTATTTAAAAGCATTTATAGTCTAGCATCTTCTAGATCTGCCAGAAGATCTCCAAGCACAATTCAAAGTGTTGGCGCTGACCTTTAAAACCCTAAATGGCCTCGGCCCAGTATACCTGAAGGAGCATCTCCACACCCATCGTCCAGCCCAGATACTGAGGTCCACCTCTGATGGCCTTCTGGCGGTTCCCTCACTGAGAGAAGCGAAGTTACACGGAACCAGGAAGAGGGCCTTCTCGGTGGTGGAACGCCCTCCCATCAGATGTTAAGGAGATAAGTAAGTATGCAACCTTTAGAAGACACCTGAAGGCAGTTTTTTATGTTTAATGTTTTATTATGTTTTTGTATATACTGGAAGCCATCCAGAATGGCTGGGGCAACCTACCCATAGTCAGGTGGGGTACAAATAATAAAACTATTATTATTATCATCATCATCATGTTAACAATAGCAAATGTTGTTGTTGATGATGATGATGATTTCACAGCAAGGCATGTCTAGAGACACAATACCACCCAAAGTGGACACTTTCTCTAACCAACATTAAAAGCAAACAGAACCTTTTAGAGTCTCCGCCACCAGACCACCCCTCATGGACTCTGCCTCCTTGTGGAGAACTTAGCTTAAAGGACCAACCCTCTGGCCTGAAGCTGATCAGACCTCCTATGGCATGGGTAGGCAAACTGAGGCCCAGGGGCCGGATCCAGCCCAATTGCCTTCTAAATCCGGCCCAAGGATGGTCCAGGAATCAGCATGTTTTTACATGAGTAGAATGTGTGCTTTTATTTAAAATGCATCTCGGGGTTATTTGTGGGGCATAGGAATTGGTTCGTTCCCCCCCCAGTATAGTCTGGCCCCCCACAAGGTCTGAGGGACAGTGGACCGGCCCCCTGCTGAAAAAGTTTGCTGACCCCTGTCCTATGGTCTCCTGATCTCCAGAACCCTGGACAGATCCCAGCCAGAGACTTCTGACTGCCGTTGCGATTGTGGCTGGGCGCTGTGATCATGACATGAGCACACTAATTCTGACTTGTCTCTTCGCAGCAGCAAGAGGCAAGTACAAAACATAATGCCCCCCCCCCCGAAAGTGCTCAACAAATTGCACGAGTGTCGCTAACAACTACTGAGTATGTCAGAAGAGTTCAATAATTTCTCATTTGGCGACGTGAGCACTTGGAGGGGCTTGGATAACTTGATTACAGGTTTCACTGAAATCCCGACTCTGATTACTAATTGGAGAGTCCAGAGATAAAGAGGTTGGTCGGGGAACTCTCTGTTCCACCTTCCTGTCCCCACTCATGGAGTCAATTAGTGTAATTATCGGCGAGGTTTAGGGGTTGCAGCCTGTGCTCCTCTCTGTACTGAGGAGGCAGGGCAAATCGGGACTTTGCAGAAAGGAGCTGATCCAGGGGTTCAAGAGGGCCTATGAATCTGCTTTCCACTGAGTCTGCCCAGCAACCCTTCAGGACTTCCTGTAATAACTAGCAACAGCTCTCTGTTATCTCAGGCAAAGGAAGGTCTTTCCTGATGCCCAAGAAGACCCTTTTAGGTGGAGATGATTCAACCTGGGGTCTTATCCACCCAAAGGAGGTGCTCAAGTGACATGGACCCCTCAAGAAACTGTGACACCTCTGGCAGAAATGACTGGCAGAATCCGAGACCTGGGAGAAGAATCAGTGGAAGAGGACTGGAAGAAGTTTAAAGACTATCTGCAGAAACACTGCAAAGTTTATGAATGTTAAAATAATGTTGGGTTTGGAAATAATAAGGCATTAGTGACATAGCTTAAAAAGTATGCAAAATGCAATAGAAAAGGAGGAAAGATTAAAGTGATATTATGTTGAAAGTAAATAATATTATAAAGGTGATTAAGTACGAGGAGAAAAGATTGGTGACATAATAGAATGAACTTAATAATTAGAAATGAGATCTGAAAGAGGGTAAGGATTTGCTGTATCTGATTGGGTAAAGAGGAACACAAAAAAGGGAGGCGTGAGGAAGTCAAGAAAGGAAGTTAATTAAGTATGATCGAAAAAGTTGGAGTTTTTATGTTTTTGTACTTGGTTGGGTGGAATTTTTCTTTACTGTATTTTATATTTTTGTGTTTTGATCTGTTCTATGTGTTACTTTTGATTATGCTTCATTTCTTTTTACATTTTTTCTACTTCTGTGGTGGTTATGTACTTTTCTTTTTTGTAAAAACCTAATAAATATATTTTTTTAAAAAAGAAACTGTGACACCTCAAAATGCACATAAGGAATTATTGTTGGGAAACACTGATGGCTGTGTACACACTGCACACAGTGTACACTGTGTACACACTGAAAAATTTTGCACATCACTTGGGAAGACAGGTGAACATCCAGTGTACTGGATGAAGCAAAGATCACCAGTGTCAAAACAATGATTCTTCAACATCAACTTTGTTGGACTGGTCATGTTGTGTGGATGCCTGATTATCATCTTCCAAAGCAACTGCTCTATTCAGAACTTAAAAACGGAAAGTGTAATGCTGGTGGTCAACAAAAGAGGTTTAAAGACTGTCTCAAGGAAATCTTTAAAAATGTAGTATGAACACCAGCAATTGGGAAACACTTGTCTGAGGGCACTCCAGTTGGAGAACAGTCTTTACCAAAGGTGCCATGGGCTTTGAAGACACTCAAACTCAGGAGAAATGTTCTAAGAGGAAGGCAGGCTTGGCAAACCCTCACCGTGATCAACTCCCACCCGGAAACCAATGTCCCCATTGTGGAAGGACGTGTGGATCCAGAATTGGCCTCCACAGTCACTTACGGACTCATTGCTAAAACTGTGTTTATGGAAGACAATCTTACTCAGCTACGGGTGATCTCCAAAGAAGATGACGACACACCACAGTCACATTTAAAGTACATGCCTCCCCACTCTAAGAATTCTGGGAACTGTAGTTTATCTCCCTCAGAGCTATAGTTCCCAGATCCTTTGTTGTTGTTTAGTCGTTTAGTCTTGTCTGACTCTTCGTGACCCCATGGACCACATCACGCCAGGCACTCCTGTCTTCCACTGCCTCCCGCAGTTTGGTCAAACTCATGCTGGTAGCTTTGAGAACACTGTCCAACCACCTCGTCCTCTGTCGTCCCCTTCTCCTTGTGCCCTCCATCTTTCCCAACATCAGGGTCTTTTCCAGGGAGTCTTCTCTTCTCATGAGGTGGCCAAAGTCTTGGAGCCTCAGCTTCATGATCTGTCCTTCCAATGAGCACTCAGGGCTGATTTCCTTCAGAATGGATAGGTTTGATCTTCTTGCAGTCCATGGGACTCTCAAGAGTCTCCTCCAGGACCAGAATTCAAAAGCATCAATTCTTCGGTGATCAGCCTTCTTTATGGTCCAGATCCTTAAGGAACCACAATTCCCAGGAGTGCTCGGGTGGTACGGCCCCCTCATTCAGTTGTGCCATCTCAAAATGCACATGGGGATTTATCGCCAGCCAGTCTTTCCCTATCAAAAGCTCCCCACTGTAGAAGCTGCTTACGCATCAGAGAGCAGGCTTGAAGCTTCGGAGAGCCATGGCTGGCGAAGGTTGGCACCGCAACCCCTTCCTGGAGCCTTTACTCTTCTGCACGCTCCTCCAGCCTTCATCTTCATGTCACAACAATACAGTGTTTGAGAAATAATGCGAAACAGATGGGGAGGGGGGAGACGGCAGACACGTTTTGATTTGCTCTGCTAATGAGAGCATAGTCTTCAGTTTCCAAAGTGGGGTTTTTGAACTCATCTAAGCCACTATACTTTTGATTTTGAAAGTTGCTTCTTGCAGGCACATCTGGACAAGTGCTCCGAATTCTGGCCCTTAATATGCTCAGGGAAGAGGTGTACATGGGAGAAGAGTTAGGAGCATAAGTACTAATTGGTCCCACGATAAGAACTCCTTGCATGCTTAATTGCAAAGATGTTGCAAACAAATTCATTTACATCTACAATTCCATCTGTGGGTGTCTAGCCACATCTTGATAAAGAGAAACGTGAACCATGAAAATATCCATTCGTCCTATCTCTAAGTAAGGTAAAGAGTTTGGAAAATGTCAGATTATTTATAGGTTTGCTGTTATTTTCTAGTATGTGATCTCTAACTGGATAGACATGAAAGGGATTTTGAAACCACCTCATCTCTGCCCTGTTGGAGGCGGGGGGAGGCGGGAGAGACTTCATCATCAAATACATTCCAGCTATTATTTACAACTCTGAGTCCAAGGCTAGAGCACATCACACAAAGACATGCTCTTTGACCATAAAAGAAGCAAAGCTTTTTGGATTCTTATATACTTCCAGTATGATGGCTTGAAACTGCTGAAACTTATTATTTTCCTTATTTTAGTTTATGAGAAACAGAATAAGAAAGAAGAACAAATATTCTTTATTGAATATATTACATGCATCAACTAAAAGGAGAGGCCCACAGTATTTCAGAAGACATTTTGCACGTATTCCCCAAACTGCAAACTCAGGTTCTGCAGAATCAAGTGTACAATTCCCCTGAAAGTGTTTGTTTCCTGCATTGCACAGAGTGATCAATTGTCCAAGGGAAGAAAGGAAGGAAGGAAAAGATGGACCTTTTGACCAGGATGGTACAAAGAACTGACAAGCACACACAGAAGATAAACCCACTGCAGGGGAGAATGGTTGCTTTTTAAACGGAGCAGTGCCTTGACTTCTCAGCTGTGGCAAAATGATGGCGAGAAAAGAAGTGATACTTCTTCCATGTCCAGAGGACAGAGCGTTGGACACAGACTTGGGAACTGCTGAGGGAGGATGGTTAAAACCACCAAGTGCTTCCTCCTGTCATCTAGTCAAGATGTCTGAGGGAAGAACAATATGACAGGAGGTGCCTTGCCCACCTGTTCCAGATGCTATAACTCTTCGTCTGCCCCTAGATCTGATCTGAAAGAGAAGAGTGTCGGAATCTCTGTAACGACCGAGCTGATAAAGCTCATCCGGAATCGCCTCCAACGATAATTAACGACCTGAGCCTCTGATGAGGCCTCCAGGCAAGTTCCCATTACATAGAGAATCAAAGCAGCAGAAGTGATGAGATTTATGGCTACATCGCTATGCTTTATTTTCTAGCTACACAGACAGAAAAGAAATATACCCTCTCTCTGTGAGAGCAGAGAGCAACTGGGAAAACGAAGGAACAGGAAACCCGTAATGTCAAATCCATCTCCTATCTTCCATGAGACTTCCAACAGCCTGGAATTTCTCTGGAATGTAAACAGAGTCTTGTGACTCCAAAGCACTGCACAGTGGCAAACAGAAACTAACATCCTCCCCCTTTCTGTGAACACCACTGGGCGGTGTGTCAGTACAATCTCAGTACAAACCCAGTTTCTGTACAGTTTCTGTACATCCCAGGAGGAATACTGTAGCACACTGTTCATCCTCCCCCCTTCGAGTGCCCCAGGCGAATGAATGAAAGGAAACCAGAACTACCATTGACATCAGTGAGGGACGAGGGTGACTCCATCTTCTATCCACTTCTAACCGCCATCCTGTCAACTGTCAGAGGGAAGAACGGACAAGGGACGGCCTGTTCTTTGTTTTCAAAAAGAGGCTGTCTCCAGTATTTATGCACTTTCTCACATTGCCAGACCACAGGAACACGCACATCTGGAATACTGTGTCCAGTTCTGGGTGCCACAGTTTAAGAAGGATGTTGACAAGCTGGGAGGTGGGCAGAGGAGGGCAACCAAGATGATCAAGAGTATGGAAACCAAGCCTTAAGGAGGAACGGTTGAAGATTTAGCCTGGAAAAGAGGAGATCGAGAGGAGGTGTGATAGCTATCTTCAAATATCTCCACATGGAGGATGGAGGAAGCTTGTTTTCTTCTGCCTGGGAGGGTAGGACCTGAACCAGTGGATTCAAGTTACAAGAAAGGAGATTCTGACTGAACATCAGGAAGACATTTCTGACAATAAGAGTTGTTTGACAGTGGAACGGACTCCCTGAGAAGCTGGTGGACTCTCCTTCCTTGGAGGTTTTTAAGCAGAAGTTGGATAGCCATCTTTCATGGGTTCAGATTCCTGTATCACAAGGGGTTAAGACCAGATGACTCTAGGGGTCCCTTCAACTCAAAATTCTATGAATACATGATCCTGTGATTCTTAAGTTCGCCCTGAGACAACTATACATGCAAATTAGCATATGCAAATGAACAAAAAGGGAAAATATGGATGTGAAAGACTTGAGATACTCCCTACTTGCTAGTGAACCTTTCACTGCAAGTTAGAGCTATCAAAATAAAAGCTGTCAAGATAATTGAGGGGGAAGCAATTTCCTAAAGAGTAATGAGATAAAGTGAGGGAAATGTATATTCTCTTTCCAGAGCTCCCTGCATATTGGGAGATTCTAGTGAGACATTGTGACATACATCACTCTGGCACGGAGGAAAAGCAACCTCGTTTTGATGTTGGTGGTGGAATCAGAAGCAGCAGATTCAGAAGAGGAAGGATGAAAAGAGTCCAGATGGACTGAGATAGGTGTGACTTCTCCACGGTGGTGTTTACACTGTCAGCAATATTCCACCGGGAAAACAAATCCTGCCAGAGGGACACAAAGGAAGTCTGTACTTGGATGGAATTCGGAGCTAACATAAAAGCACAACCAAAGACAGGAAATGCTACCAAATATGAAAAATGAACACAGGCAACTCTTTGAGAAAGTAATAAAGATATTTCACCGGCTGGCTTTTTCTATTTCCTTATCTCCTCCTTTCAGCTTTGCCATAACTCCGTCACTGTAACTATTTCCTGGGCTGAGAGTGTTAATTGGTTTAATGGACAGATTGATCAACAAAAGCTCTAGTTGATTAATTAGTGGCAGCCCATTTTAACTGATGAGGCTGCAAATTAAGGGTAGACGTGTTTATTTTTTGAGGCTATTTTAGTTCTGGCATATTATACTAAACTAGGAAAGCGGGGGGGGGGGGAATATGATGGTTGGCCTTACTTTCTGACTATGAGTGATCAATTTTGTTTGTTAACCAGTCAGAAATATTCTACCTCCTTCAGCATCTCAAAGGGGCACCTGAGGTTTGTAAAGACAAAACATAATTTTGATTTAATAAATTCATTTTTATTATAGTGGAGACATTTGATTTCGTTGCCGCAGCCTACTGTGATTGATTGGGCTGCCTGGTGATTGATTAATAAAACAAGCAGAGCGATCCAAAACCTATTTGCATGGGGCTGGGGATGGACTAGTGGAGATCTCCCTCTGCCCAGCCCTGCTGAGCTCCATTACCCTCCCAGGCAGCTTGGAGCCCGGGGAGCGGTGGTGAGACAATAATGAGTTTGAAACTGCACCAAAATCCCTATTTTTCCTTAGCTAAAATGCTTTAACTTGCGCTCTTGAGCCGAAACCCAGCTGTATAAACAAGTGCTCAGAGCCCTCTCCTTTATCAGTTTGTGATGGCAAGGATGGCCTTGACTGTACCAGTAGAACAGGGAAGACACGTCTGTGCCTTATCTTATATCCTGACCACAAAAGACGCACAGACCTAGTCTGGGAACAAAGCCAGAGGGTGTTCTTGGAGATGGTGACCTCTTGCTCCAAGATAAGAGTAGGAACAGGAAGATCCTTTTATGGTCAGAAGTACAGGAAGGAATATCCTTTTATGGTTAAGAGTGCTGGAGCAGGAACATCTGTGATGTCAACCTGCGTGTACAAGCCGACGTGGCTGGGGAAGGGGGGAGAGGGTGCCTGGAGGATATATATATTGCATGTAATCTCTCAGTGGAAGACAGGAGTGCCTGGCATACTCTGGTCCATGGGGTCACGAAGAATCAGACACGACTAAACGACTAAACAACAACAAATCTCTCATTTCTTTGGACTTGCTGTGGACACACCATGCAGGTGCCTTTCTGCTGTTCCGGAGAGCAGAAATAAAGAACTCTTTCTCTGAACCAACCCTCAGTGTCATTTGACTTCCTTCTTCCTGTCCGGGAGCAACGCAGAGCCCACCAATCAGAGGGAAAAGACAGGGAAAAAGAGATGTCAAGAGCTGAAGATGTAACAAGGCTTAGTTAGCTGGGAGAGTCTGCCAGAGAAAAGTGCAAAATCAGAGACAGAACCTGAAGCAGGAGAGTGCAGAAAAGTCGGAACTCAGTTCTGGCACCTCTTGGGTGGGCACCATTGTCATTATAAGAGAATGAGGTGAATTCATGGTGAATTTCGGCACCTCTTTTTCTCGAAAAACAACACTGAGCGAGTAGAAGGAGGGAGGCCAAGAGGCAGCGATGATTCAGGCTGGTGAAGAGTCATGGTTATCTCCCCATCTTGCTGTGACAAGCTTTCCTTCTCACCTGACTCCCGGGACTAGGAGAGGCATGAAACAGGTGGAGCAGAGGCAGTCTGCACGCAGGTGCCGTCTCTGCTTGCTTGGAAGAAGCCCTGGAGAGGAGACAGATGGCTGTGGGGAGGCAGGGACCTTTGGTCTCAGCAAACGATTTCATTGAATAAGACCTACAGGAAACAAACTGTTGTGGTCATTAGTAATAATAATAATAATTATTATTATTATTATTATTATTATTATTATTATTATTATTATTATTATTTATACCCCGCCCATCTGGCTGGGCCTCCCCAGCCACTCTGGGCGGCTTCCATAGAAACAAAAAATACAGTAAAATATCACACATTAAAAACTTCCCTGAACAGGGCTGCCTTAAGATGTCTTCTGAATGTCAGGTAGTTGTTTATCGCTTTGACATCTGCTGGAAGGGCGTTCCACAGGGCGGGCGCCACTACCGAGAAGGCCCTCTGCCTGGTTCCCTGTAGCTTTGCTTCTCGCAATGAGGGAACCGCCAGAAGGCCCTCGGCGCTGGACCTCAGCGTCTGGACATAACGATGGGGGTGGAGACACTCCTTCAGGTATACTGGACCGAGGCCATTTAGGGCTTTAAAGGTCAGCACCAACACTTTGAATTAGGCCTGACACAAGTCTGTGAAGATACTGTGTTTGCAAATGAAGAGTTAGCTCCAACTTCAACTGCATGATTTGCTGGCTGTGATGGCCTGGGATTCGGACTCAGAGGCTGAACCTGAAGAATCCCAGCCTGCACAGGAGTCCCCGCCTCCAGAACCAGCTGAGCCGGGGCTGGGGCCTGAGCCTGAAGGGTCCTCACCTGTGCTGGATCCTCAGGTGCAGGCACCAGCTGAGTCTGCTCTGGCTCCTGAGGTGATGGAGGACCCAATGCCTGCAGGTGCTCCACTCTCAGCCCCGTCGGGGGAAGAGGAGGTTGCCTCTGGGTCCAGTAACCCTCCAGCCTCTCCTGAGCTGCAGCGGCTCAGGGCAGAGAGGCGGAGGGAACTAAGTTCCCGCAGGAGGAGTGCTCGCCTCCAGGCCAGGAGAGGCGAGTCACCTGTGGACCGGGGCCGCCCTATGCCTTGGGGCAGATAAAAGCCAGCTAGCCCCAGTCCCAAGTTGCGGGAGCAACATTGTTGGTAGCCTGTTCCTGCCTGCACCCTGTCCTGCTCTTCTGCCAGAGTTCCTGACCTCACTAGACTCCCTGCCTTGGACTCCACTTCAGCTTTGACAGACAGCCTCGACCTTGGAGTGGACTTGGACCTCGCCGCATGGTTAAGCCTCGGGACTAGCACACTCACTCTGTGACAGCTCCTCCTCCTGCCCACCAAACATGCCGCAGAGTTTACAGGGGCAAGGAAGGGAGTAGCTGAGCCAGCTCAGGATCCAATCTTGATTGCTGAGTCAGTTCCTACCTCAATTTACCTGCCTCCCACTTCCATCCTGGCCACTGTGTGTCACAGAGCTGTGAAGCTGGCCCTGACACTCTGATCAGGGGACGCGGGGAGGGTAGGCTTGCTCCCCAGTTTGTTAGATGGCAAGGGACTGCCATTCAAAATCTCGTTTTGTTTTTTATTTAAAAAATCCATTGCAAAGACTTCTGATAACTGTTCAGCCCAGGGAAATGTAAACACAGATTGAAAACCACGGAGCTACTGGTTCATGAGGCATGGCACTTCACTGGCTGCACAAACGATACGCTCATAGTTTCTGCTCAAATTTTGGCAAGGTCATCTCCATGAATACAGACAGCGAGTTGCAAGGCTGAATTAGATGCATCACAGTCAGTGCCTGCAATTTACAACTGCAAATAGTGAAAAAAAGGAAAGGAAAAAAACGATGTAGCAGTATTTGGGGAAGGCTTCCAACTGAATTTATTTGTTTGTTTTTAAAGGATATGTGCAACCAGCTTAATAGGAAAGAAAAATACATTTAATAAAAACATTTAATAAAAACAATTTGTCCATTAAAAAACAAAATAAAGCCATTAACCCCCAGGCTGTGATGATGAGAAAATAAAATTACCAAACGCAGTGGTACCTCGGTTTAAGTACCTAATTCGTTCCAGAGGTCCGTACTTAATCTGAAACTGTTCTTAACCTGAAGCACCACTTTAGCTAATGGGGCCTCCTGCTGCCGGAGCATGATTTCTGTTCTCATCCTGAAGCAAAGTTCTTAAACCGAAGCACAACTTCTGGGTTAGCAGAGTCTGTAACCTGAAGCATATGCAACCTGAAGAGTATGTAACCTGAGGTACCACTGTACAGGGTCCCGTTTCAATTACCAAATTCAGTGTGCCAGAAAACCGTAGAGAACAGGCATAGGCAAACTCGGCCCTCCAGATGTTTTGGGACTACAACTCCCATCAACCCTAGCTAACAGGACCAGTGGTCAGGGATGATGGGAGTTGTAGTCCAAGACATCTGTAGGGCTGGGTTTGCCTATGCCTGGTAGAGAACTTCCTAGCTGGTGCTAGATTGAGAAGCGGTATGGTGTGGTGGACGGGGTGCTGAAATTAGGCTAGGGAAAGCTAAGGCCCCTGAGGGATCCACAGGGCTCAGGATCCAGTGGATTCTAGGCTTCTGGTACCCTGCCTCCAAACACCTTGTTTCAGGGGAAGCCAACTCCCCCTACTCACCCCATATCAACATCGGTGGGTAGGATTGTGCTGTCAGTAACTCAATAGATTAACTGAGTTTTGTAGTCTAAATTCAGTCAGGTTGGTAGTGTGTCAGTGATCTGTGATTCACAGGAGCCTATCCAGGGTGGAATCTACACACACATAAAAAAACACTATGAAGATGCTAAAAAAAAAAAGTTTTGAAGAATACATCAAACGTGGCGTAGCTCACTGTCGCCATCTAGTGCCGCATTTGTACATTGCACTTTACAACACATTCAAAACGTTTTATTTGCAGCTGTATAATAGCTGAGTCCAGCTCCGTTTGGCCACACATGTTCGATTCAAGCTTCTGGAATGTATTATTCATTGCTGGAAAATAAAGGATCTCACTTTCTCACTCTGACAACTTCACACAAGAAATTGAAGCTATAAAACAGTAATTCCGACATGCACCAAAGCAAAATAATATCGAGAGAATTTCCCATCAGGACTGAAACCAGAGGAAACATTTTCTTTCAGATGGATCAAGTGAAGAAAGAAAGCAATCGGACAGAAACGTCAAAAAAAACCTGAAAATAATATTGGATGTGTTACTTTTGTAGTCCTAGAAAGGACATAAAATGTAAACTGCCAGGCAGAGGAGATCAATGTTGCTTGTTTTGGTATGTATACCCCTAAACATCAACAAAATAAAACCATTCCACTGCAAATCAAACCATGAGCAGTTAATGGGGAAAGAAAGATGACAGAATGGGACTGAATTATGGATGATATGGGGGGGGGAGTGTTTTATGGCGCTGAAGGATTTATAATGCCCCCCAAAAAGAAAAAAGATGGAGGAAACCCTTTTTTATGTATAGCTTTTGCTCGATTTAAGAATTATTCATCAGACAATAGTTTCTGAGCCTAGATACATAATGAAAAGCTATAAAAAAGAGGGGGAAATGGAATGTGAAAGAAACTGATCAGGTCCTATCAGAAAATAAAGTCTAGACTGGGGGGCGGAATAGCTTTCGTGGTGGGCAGAGACGGCGCACACTAAGTTTGCGAGAGAATTGGAGACTTGGGGTGGGGGAAATAGGACATTGAGAGCATGGTGAAGAATCCAAAGTGAATTTTTCGGGCTGTAACGACTCGAAGAGTTGAAAAGGAGCCAACAGAAAGGAAAGGATTTGTTCAAAGTCAGCAGAAGTCAGGCAGGACCAGCCCTGATTCCTGCCAGTAAACAGAGCAGCCTTATTCAATCCATTGCCCTCCAGATGTTTTGAACTACAACTCCCATCATCCCTGGCTGGGGTCCATACTCTGGAGGAGGCTAGTGGAAGCAGGAGTCCAAGACATCTGGAGAGAGCCAGTGCTGGTTTTGGGTGTCATGATACAGTAGCAGATTGCTAGACATTTGTTTTGGTTTTTTTGGTGCTGTTGTAATTTCACGCCTAGGGAGAAGCGCTTGGGGCGTTTCCCTCCAAAATAATCTGGTCAGCCTTACGCCCGATGTACCTTGACTGGGGTTGGGTCGGAGGTGCCATTTGCTTTTCAACATCAGGCTCTGAAATCAGGGATGACGTAAAAGGGTATGAGACAGGTATGTCTTGCTATCGCCCTGAACGGTTAAGTCCAGTCAAAGGCGACTCTGGGGTTGCAGCGCTCATCTCGCTTTATTGGCTGAGGGAGCCTGTGTACAGCTTCCGGGTCATGTGGGCAGCATGACTAACCCGCTTCTGGCGAACCAGAGCAGCGCACGGAAACGCCGTTTACCTTCCCGCTGGAGAGGTACCTATTTATCTACTTGCACTTTGACGTGCTTTCGAACTGCTAGGTTGGCAGGAGCAGGGACCGAGCAACGGGAGCTCACCCCGTCGCGGGGATTCGAACCGCCAACCTTCTGATCGGCAAGTCCTAGGCTCTGTGGTTTAACCCACAGTTCCCCGTGTCCCTTTCAGTGTAAACCTAGCTGTACTTAATTGAAAGTTATCTTCATCAAAGTTAATAGAACACACTTCGCAGAAATATCTTTAAGATGGGATCTCTAATATGAAATATGTCAATATTTCTCTTTCAGCAATCCAGTAATAATCAAGATAAAATATAGGAAGAGAGTCAAGGGACAACAGGGGCAGTGTGGAATAATCTGATCAGTTACAGAAGGAAGAAGACCAACACAAATCATTAAACTGAGCTAATTTTTCATATGAGGGCAACATTCAGTCAGCTGAAGCAGGGAAGAATGTCCAAAACAGGCTATAGGAAAAAAGATGTACATTAAATGTTTCTGAAATGCCCTGGGCGAGAGCAATGATAAAAACAGAACAGCTCTTTTCAAATATTTCACACCGGAGGGGCTGAAAAACTGTGTCCAAAGTATGCCGCCCATCATAGGAAATTTGGACCAAATCAGGCAAATTTTCAAGGCATTCCTACTCAGTTAGGTTTAATTCTGCAGGTTAGGAAGAAAATTGAAAATAATTTTAACAGGCAACATCTTTTCCCCAGAATGACCTTCATTAATATACATGATGACTCTCTGTTGATAAAAACCAAAGCAGATTGCTTTATGGAATGATTGAACTTATCTCATGCCAGCTTTCTGCAGCAACAGCAGTGTAAACTCAGGAGCAGAGTTTGACCCATAGCCAGCAGCAAAATGCAGTTCCCAGACCTTTCTCAGCCTTTGATACGACTGCCAAGGAAAATATAGTTAGGCATGTGAATTTTGGACCAATTTTTGTTTTCCTCTGGTTGAAAGCAGAACAAACTCCATGCAGGCCTTGTTTACACGGCCAAGGATATCAAGGGTATTGCGACTCATTTGACATGGCTATAGCGAAACTTTTGCTTATCGTCTGTCCTCGGGTCATTTGGGGGTCATGTACAGGAACATAGGAAGCTGCCTATATCATGCAGCTCAGTCTGCACAGACTGGCAGTGGGTCTCCAAGAATTCAGAAAGGAGCCTTTTCCGTCCATTTAAAATACAGTGGTGCCTTGCAAGACGAAAATAATATGTTCCGCGAGACTCTTCGTCTAGCGAAGCAACCCTATTAGCGGCTTAGCGGATTAGTGCTATTAGCGGCTTAAAGGTAAAGGTAAAGGTAAAGGTACCCCTGCCCGTACGGGCCAGTCTTGCCAGACTCTGGGGTTGTGCGCCCATCTCACTCAAGAGGCCAGGGGCCAGCGCTGTCCGGAGACACTTCCGGGTCACGTGGCCAGCGTGACAAAGCTGCATCTGGCGAGCCAGAGCCGCACACGGAAACGCCGTTTACCTTCCCGCTGGTAAGCGGTCCCTATTTATCTACTTGCACCCGGAGGTGCTTTCGAACTGCTAGGTTGGCAGGCGCTGGGACCGAGCAGCGGGAGCGCACCCCGCCGCAGGGATTCGAACCGCCGACCTTTCAATCGGCAAGTCCTAGGCGCTGAGGCTTTAACCCACAGTGCCACCTGCGTCCCGCGGCTTAGCGGCTATTAAAGGCTTAGCGGCTTAGCGGCTAAAAGGCTATTAGCGGATTAGCGGCTTGGGGAAAAGGGGGGGAAAGCGAAAAAAATCGCAAGACTCGCAAGACGTTTTCGTCTTGCAAAGCAAGACGTTTTCGTCTTGCAAAGCAAGACGTTTTCGTCTTGCAAAGCAAGCCCATAGGGGAATTCGTCTTGCGAAGCACCTCCAAAACGGAAAACCCTTTCGTCTAGCGGGTTTTTTGTCTTGTGAGGCATTCGTCTTGTGGGGCACCACTGTAGAGGTAGTCTGAAGATACAAAGCCCCATGCAGAGCCACTCAACTAGGCTGGACCACACGCAAAAACACATCACATTTTTATTGCATGTGGAGTGGGGAGAATGGGCACTCTAATTTCACGATAGCAAACATTTAAACCTAACTAGGGGTGGGGTCCAACCTATTTTTAGTTGGCTTTGTTTTATGAAACCCACGTCAAAAGAAATTGATTTATCCTATTACACTTAGGGACACGGGTGGCGCTGTGGTCTAAACCACTGAGCCTAGGGCTTGCCAATCAGAAGGTCGGCGGTTCGAATCCCCACGACAGGGTGAGCTCCCGTTGCTCGGTCCCTGCTCCTGCCAACCTAGCAGTTCAAAAGCACAAAGTGCAACTAGATAAATACCATGTTTTTTTGCTCTATAGGACGCACTGGACCATAGGACGCACCTTGTTTTAGAGGGGGAGAACAAGGGGGGAAAATCTCCCCCTCTCTGCTCAGCACCCCTTCAGCGAAGTGGCAGGAGAAACGGAGCCCCTTCCATTTCTCCTCCCACTTGGCTGAAGGGGCGCTGCGCAGCTCTCCCTCTCTGCTGAAGCCAGGAGAGTCTTGCTCTCCTGGCTTCAGAGAAAGGAACCCGAAGGCTGCAGAGCGCAGTGGGAACTCGCTTCAGGCAGCTATCCCTGAAGCCTGGAGAGTGAGAGGGGTCGGTGCACACCGACCCCTCTTGCTCTCCAGGCTTCAGCGAAAGCAACGCAAAGCCTCCGGAGTGTGTAGGGAGCGCTCCCTCTGTGCTTTGGAGGCTTCACGTTGATGTTGCTGAAGCCAAGGAGCCTGCATTCACTCCATAGGATGCACACACATTTCCCCTTAATTTTTGGAGGGGGGAAAGTGAGTCCTATAAAACAAAAAATACGGTGGGTACCGCTCTGGCGGGAAGGTAAATGGCGTTCCCGTGTGCTGCTCTGGTTCGCCAGAAGCGGCTTGGTCTGCTGGCCACATGACCCGGAAGCTGTCTGCGGACAAACGCCGGCTCCCTCGGCCTATAGAGCAAGATGGGCTCCGCAACCCCAGTGTGCTGGTCCAGGGGGGAGGCTACCATGGGGCAAGGTCCAGGACCTGAGTCGAGGGTCAACAGACAATCCTCCACGGGCGACGCGGGGTCCACAGCGAGGAACCGGGCAAGGACAGGAACTCTGTGGGAACAGGATTGGGTGCTGGCCGATACAGCTCTTCAACGACGTTGCTCCCGCAACCTGGGACCGGGCTGACTGGCCTTTATCTTCTCTGAGGCCAGGGGCGGTCCCGGCCCCCAGGTGACCCACCTCTCCTGGCCTTAAGGCGAGCACTCCTCCTGGGAGAAACCAGTTCCCTCCACCTCTCTGCCCTGAGCCTCTGCAGTTCAGGAGAGGCTGGAGGGTTACTGGGCCCAGGGGGAGACTCACCTGTAGGCACTGAGTCCTCAACCACCTCCGGAGCCAGAGTGGATTCACCTGGTGCCTGCTCCTGAGGATCCGGCACTGGTGCAGGCGCTTCAGAATCAAGGCCCTGCCCCAGCTCAGCTGGCCCTGGAGGCGGGGACTCCTGTGCAGGCTGGGATTCCTCCGGTTCAGCCTCTGAATCAGATTCCCAGGCCATCACACCCAGAGTTGTCCACAACTGGACCTAACAGTCAGGGGTATCTGTACCTTTTACCTATTACACTTGGGGCAGCCTTGAGAATACTACTAATCTGATAAATGAAGGAAATGGTCTCTGCCTTTTACATCTATCTTTAGTGGTTGGGGCTCTTTGCAGTTTTAAACTACTTTTAAAACTTAAATGGCAATCCATCCATCAATGAATAATAAATACATAAATATGCTAGCCTTTAAAATATTTTACTTTGTGGTACCTTACCTCACATGTTATTTTGGGGAATGGGGGTTTATTTTTGGAACTGCATCAGGACCCCCAACCACCTTAACCCGGCCTTGTATGAAACAGAAACAACTGAAAGCAAATTGGAGTGGAGGGCTTAAAAAAGGAGAAGTTTTTGCAGAGTATTCACCTGCGCAGGTGAGGCATTCTCAGGTGAGGAACAAAAAAATCTGGTGTACAGTGACTCTGGCTGCTAGGCAACACACTTTGGGAAAGGAGGGGGGCTATTTTGAAAATTTTAAAGAACAAAGCTCTTTTTAAAAAAATAAATAAAATATTTATTGTGTTTTCATTTTATTGCATTGTAAGCCAACTTGGAGAGCTGTTGTTAGGCAGGAAAAACATAAATACTGAGGAAAAGGCATCTGAAGGAGCACAAGAATGAAAAAATGGGAGGAGTCCCTTTGATCACTTGTATTTTCGACATGCGAAAGTGGTACAGAATTGTGACTTGGCTGGGAAATCGCAGGCCTATCCTATGTTATGTACTGAATTTCTCACCCTGGGCCAGCAGGGGGATACTGTAGACAGTTCAGGTCCACATATGCAAATAAGGGATCGAAAGTGACGTTCAGTGATTGGATAGTTACAGAAAGTTGTTACAGTTACGTTGTACTGGAGCACTATATAAGAAGGCTGGCTAAACCCTTCAGTTCAGTTCTGTTCTGGCCTGTGAATAAACAAGAGCTGTTTGAAGAATCGCTGTGTCGTCTGATATGTTCACCCACAACTTAACAGTCTAGACTTTGTTACATCCAAACCTACAAGCATGTCGACCATCTACAGATATCCTACTAAATTTAGGATCTTTTGCTGGAGTCAATACACACATTCATTATGAACATACATTTGCCCTTATCCCTTTGTGGCCATTAAAGAAGTTCACACACCAGAGAAATAAAGAAAGTTTGGTTTATTACATGAAGTGAAAGAGACAGGTCTTAGGAATTTTAAATGACGATATTCCAAAAGACAAAACTAAATTTTTCTTATACGCAGCGTCTGCAGCAAGAATCCTGGTGGCTAAGTACTGGAAAGGAAATCAGTTACCCACTAGGGGAGAGTGGCTATGTAAGCTCTCAGAATACTTAGAATTAGCCAAATTGACAGACATAATAAGACAAAAACCAAAAAGTGAAGTAAAAAAAGAATGGGAGTGCCTAAATGAATACCTCAAAAATCAAGGTTCGATCACAGAAATCTGGCTGAGTCTGGAATAACCTTGTGAAGTGAAAGGATATGAAAGAGGGATTTATATCTAGATGTTAGGATAGAGATGATAAAGAAAACAGGAAAACGGGAAGACACAATGAGAGATAAAGGAGGCGCTGTGGGATTGGTGGAAGTCAATGTCTTGTTGTTGTTTTAGTGTTTATAATATTAACTTGTAAGATATGGATTTGTTTTTGTTGTTTTGTTTTTAGTTTTTGAATGTTGATTTTTGTGTGTTGTGTATTATTATTTTTTGATATCTTTCGTGTTGTTGTTGTTGTTGTGTGGAAAATACTAATAAAATTCATTTTAAAAAAAGAAAAAAGAAAGTGTCAGGTCCCAAATACTGTATGTGGGCAGCAAACCATACAGTTAGGCAAGAAGACTGTAACCGGCCCGAGGTCACCCCAAAATCCATGTGATCCAGAGATCTGAACCCTGGACTCCTAGGCCTGTGAATAACTACTACACAAACACACTTTGCGTGCATCTGTGAAAACTATTAAAGTGATATATGCAAACGTGAGACAGAAGTTCGGAATCAACTGAGAAAGAATATGGCAGGGGAAACACTGGAGTAAAAATAGTTCTGAAGAAGAAAGAAATCCAGAAATAACCCTCAAGGTATGGTAAACACAGGATTTCATCTTTTCAAAGCAGGAGTCGCAGCTTTGGTGTCCCTTCTGCAGGCAAGGAAGCGTTGGCGGCTAGTGGGAACATGAGAATATTTATTGTTGGAAGATGGGGATGTGCTGAAAGTCATCCAAGACGCCAATCAAAGCTCCCAGCAATTGGCAGCACCCGCCTCATGTCAATAACTTGAACGTACAGCAATCGGAAATGGGATCCTGAGGCAAGGGCACTGGGCGGCAGACCAAGCCGTGTGGGTTCTGTGCTCAGTGAAGTGCTGGGAGACAGATAAGCCACCTCAGCTGTTAGATCTTCTTCTCGGGGCTTGAGCAGAGTGGGGAGAGGGGTCAAGCCCTTGCAGCTGCTACAGGAGCTGTCGTTGGGCCAAAAGACTTGAATCCACCACGCCACACGTCCCCTGCAAATGTGCATGCAGGGTTGCATTAGAAGAAGAAGAAGAGTTTGGATTGGATATCCCGCTTTATCACTACCCGAAGGAGCCTCAAAGCGGCTAACATTCTCCTTTTCCCCTTCCTCCCCCACAACAAACACTCTGTGAGGTGAGTGGGGCTGAGAGACTTCAGAGAAGTGTGACTGGCCCAAGGTCACCCAGCAGCTGCATGTGGAGGAGCGGAGACGCAAACCCGGTTCACCAGATTACGAGACTACCGCTCTTAACCACTGCACCACACTGGCACGGAAAGAAGTCATGCTGCAACCTATCTTTGAGCATCTGCGATATGACTTTCCCGCACAAGTGGGTCACCCATTTGCATCCTCTGGGATCTGCCGAGGGGCTTGCCAAATAAGGCTCGATCCACAAAACCAACTGTGGTGATCACACAGGGTCCCTGGACGTTTGATCCCTGTGCCACCACTGTGATTGCTTTTTTTGCTGCCACCAACCCGTATCTCTCGGGTACACACGGAGTCCAGACAGCTGTTAACATTAAACCAAATAAACAAGCTTATTTTATAAGCATGAACAAGTTTATGGTTTCAGATAATTTTTCTTGTCAGTTTCTTAATCTTAGTTTCTTTACCGGCCTAGACCTTCCTAATAACTTCTAACTGATTATCCCAGCTGTCTATCTGACTCCTCTTAACAGATTCTCTCGCTCTCTCACAACAAACTAACCCAACCCATAGACGTATCCTCCCTCTCCCTTCTCTAACACCCGAATGACTCCTTAACAACACTAACTCTAACTCTAACTCCTCCCCTTGGGTTCCCCCTGGCCAATCACTTCACACTCATTTAACCCTTTCCTTATGACCCAGCATGATGTCACCTAGGAGGACAAACATCACACCTTCCTTCCTTCCTTCCTTCCTTCCTTCCTTCCTTCCTTCCTTCGGAAAACGAGCACCAGTGTTGAACCCTTCAGAAATCCCCCTTACACTCGAGGTGCAAAATGATCTTCTCTTAAGACTCCTGTGTAGCTTCCTTGACAGCCGTATTCAGCCGCTGAAATGGAAATGCTGTCCGTGGAGCAGAGAAGCCAGAGTTGCACCATAGGACAGCAAGGGGGGGGCGGATTGGGTGCCCTCCACATATTTGCTGAACTGCAGCACGCTTCATTATGGTTACCAGATTTTTTTCAGTGAATCCGGGGACACTTTTGTTGTTGTTGTTTTGAAGCTGAGTAGCAACAGGGAGTCAGCAGTGGGGATGGTGAGGCAAAAGACCCTGGGCCCAAGCACACATGCATATTGTATAAAGGTGCAAAGCCCTTCTTTCGCACCCTGTGAAACATAAATGCGCAGAGGTTTTTTAAAAAAACTGGGCAATGGCTGCCTGCCCACGGCTCCTGAGCCTCCCCCAATCTGTCAAAACAAAGGGGGAAGGGGGCAGGAGATTGGGGGAGGCTCAGGAGTCATGGGTGGGTGGCGCGCCGTTGCCCAGTTTTTATAAAACTCTGCACATTTATGTTTCACAGGGAGCGAAAGAAGGGCTTTGCACCTTGTCTGGCAGAGAAACCACACGCAGAGAAACCCACAACTCCTGCGCCTCCCCCATCAATCAAAACAAAGGGGGAAGGGGGCAGGAGATCTGTACCGCTGGATGTCCCTGGTTCCCCTTTGCCAGTGGCAGCGGCAGTCAGCAGCCCGGAGCCAGCCAGAGCCAACTGTGCTACCAGGGTGGCTCTGGACTGCTGAAGCTGCCACTGCCACATTTCCCGGGGACAGATTTGCAAATCTGGAGACATTCCGGGGGCAGAATTTGTCTGGGGACAGATTTGCAAATCCGGGGACGTCTGGTAACCCTACCCTTCATCCCATGCTGGCTAGGACTGGTGGGAACTAGAATACAACAACATTTCTGGAGGGCAACCGTTGGGCTAACCTTGCACTGGGGAAATTAATGCTGTTTTAAAGACTAGCATCTGAACAAACACAACAACTCGCGTTATGATTAAACCCAACAAGAACTCACATTTCATAAAATATTATGAAAAAGTCAGATGTCTTTTGGCAATTGAGCTGATCTGGCCCCAGAAACCCTCACAGGGGACAGCAATCTTTTCAGGCCCATGGGCACATTCGGGTTTTTGAAGGAGTGCCACCTCTGGTTACTTTTCTTCCCCCTTTCCTAGACCAGCTCTCCCCCAAAAAAGCAGGCATGTGCTTTTCGTTTGCACAGTTTGTGGAGAGGTTATATATACAGCAATCCCTTTTCACTGAGCATCCAGGCCTACTTGTTTGCACAGAGGTGATATAAGACATCAGATCAGGCTACTGTGATCCCCGACTCTTTAGTGCAATCTGAATTTGCCTGTAGATGCCTGCATCCCACCTCCAAAATAGCAACAGTCAAGAAGTGTCCTAAGTAGATATCGCTGCCTCACCACACAATGGGCAGCCCCTTTTCTGTAATTCCATACAGATTTTGGATTTGTGGAAAACAATATTTTTGGATTTCCTCGTTGTCATGTTAACATATGATAGAGTGCTGGAGGTGAAATAGGTAAACAGGTTGCCTGGTCAGGACCCAGGGGGTGGAGTCAGTGGGACTATAAAACCAGCTCTGGGAGGGGCAAAGGGGGGGTGTTTGTTAAGAGTTCGTTGAGGAGTTCATTGGGAGATGGGTGGTTGGTTGGAGTGGGAGTGAATTGGGATAGAGTTTGTGGGTAGGTTGAGTTAGTGTAGAGAAATAAGCTGAGTCAGGAACAGTTAGGAGCTAGGAAGACAAGTAAATATCTGAGAGGTGGTTTAGTGAGTGAGAGCAGGTAGCGGAAGTTAGAGGTCTGGATAGGCACCCCATGAATGTAATTGACCGATACTGTTTATGAAACCACACGCTTGTTAAACTGCAATAAATAACCAGAAGTTTATGTTCCAATTTAACCCTGACTGGATTCAGTATTGTACCAGGTAGGGCCTGGGTGGTGGCAACGAGAAATAAAGTGGTGGCACAGGGATCAATAGATGGTGAAACGTCTGGGGACCCTGTGTGATCGCCACACTCATGCCTGCCAATCACGCCGGGCCTGACTCCCAATTTGACCCCTGAGGCCGTTTCCCTCAAGCCATGGTGCCCACCTGCCCATCACCGGATATCAGAAGGGCGCTCCCAGTTGTTCCTTGGCAAGCAAGGTTTGTTGCGTGTCGAGATCCCCAAGACACCCCCACCCCAATAACACACACTTCACACAGAATTTTTGTTTAAGGTTTTTGGCATAATTTTGGCCACAACTTTATTAACATACATGGATGTGAATGGTTGCTTAGGCATTGGTTAGGTCTATCTGTCCCCCCGCCTGGGAACAGAACTGACTTCCGGATTCCAGCGAAAGTCAGGGAGGGGAAACAATGTTGGGGGAAACTGGAGCTGTGCCACAGGCCATTAGCTTCTCCCCGCATGCTCCCAGGGGCTTACGCGGCCCGAACCCAATTCCAGGGGTTTGGACGAAAGGATGGCAAGCCCCTGAATTCCTTTAACGGAATTCCCTTGCAGCAGCAGCATTGGAGGGGCAGGCCCAGCCAATCCTTACCCCTCCTCCAACCAATGTGAATCAATGCCTAACCGCCAACCTTACAAGTTGTGACGATTTGCTACGCAGTAGGCAAAAACCAAATGGCACCAGCCAATCAGCCCAATGGACAAAATTCCTACCAGGCCCCTGCCCCAACGGCCAACGACCCCATGACAGGCATAGCAAGGTCAACACACAAGACCCAAATTAAGGGAGGGAGGGAGGGTGATCCGGTGCACGCAGCGTAAGAGAAAGCAGATTGCTGTGGGCACTGTTTAAAAAACCTCTGTTCCCACCCCCAAATTGGCAACATCAAAATTACCCCAGCAACTCAGGCTACCAATCTCTGCCAGAGCCATCCCATCCCAAACTGCCTGGCAACAGAGGGGTGTCTTGGCTGGCTCCCACCGCAACATGCGCTCTCTTTTAATGAGAACATGCTCTATCAGTGCCCATCAGTGGACCAGCGAGGACAGTAACCCAGCTGGAGATGGGGAGGAGAAGGACGTTTTGCTAAATCATTTTGGAAACAGCACCAGGGCCTCTGTTACGCATAGCTGTCAATTCTGCTCTCATGGGCTTTGGCCACGTTCCTCTGCTGGCTTCAGGATTTGGAGGCATACAAACTGAGATTTCCCTTCGGCTGCTTCTGATCTTTGTAGGCACTTCGTGAAAAGTGAACATGGTAGCCCTGTTAAGGCAGTTCTTCCTCTGCTGGTCTGGCAAATACCCAGCCTCCCCGCTCTCTGGAACCAGTTCATTTCCAGTGTCACTGTTAAGTTGTGGGTGAACATATCAGACGACAATGCGATTCTTCAAACAGCTCTTGTTTATTCACAGGCCAGAACAGAACTGAACTGAAGGGTTCAGCCAGCCTGCTTATATAGAGCTCCAGTACAACGTAAATGTAACAACTTTCTGTAACTATCCAATCACTGAACGTCACTTTTGATCTCTTATTTGCATATGTGGATCTGAGTGAAAACTATCTACAGTATCCCCTGCTGGCCCAGGGTGAGAACTTCAGTACATAACAGTCACCACCCCATTCCTTGCCAAAAAGATTACACACGTTGTAAAAGTTGCTCTGGATCAGGTTCCGAACAAGGTGGTAACACGCTTGCATGCAGGAAACATGTTTCCGCCATTTATTTTGAGGACAGAATTTGAGCTTCGTCCACGCAGAATCTGGGGCATTTTTTTCCTTTCTGGCGCATGTCCATGGCTGGAATATCAACAGCTCTGTCTATGGACTATAATAAATCCGTTCTGTTTATTTAATAAAAGCCAGTCAATGCCCAAGGATGTCAGTTCAGCATCTTTTCACAACCACAAATTCAGCAATAATATTAATAAAACAGGAGACACTTTCTGTCTGGCAAGAAATGGGATGATTACAGGCTAGAGAGCTTAAATAACAGAAACAGCATTAGCACGCCCATTCAAGAAGTGACAGTTGAAAGTACCATTTTCCTTCTCATGCTGCCACTCATTTGAAATTCCTCATTGCACGACTATTTTCAAATCTCTCTCTCTCTCTCTCTCTCTCTCTCTCTCTCTCTCACACACACACACACACACACACACAAATATACACATTTCTAGGGATGCCGTTTCTTGTCAAGCTCAATGTTGTGGCTTTCCTAGGGATGGGGGGAAAGTTTGATTCAGTTTGTGTTTGAAGGTGAAGCTACGTTAATTCAAACATTCCGAAACAATCAGCAAACCAAAGCACAGCTACCACTCAATCTTAGCATTTCTACGGAGTTTGCAATGCAGTTTCGCAGCCAGGCAATGCAAGTGAAACTGTGCATGAAAATGCATATATTAGTGGAAATAACGTACGTTTGGGATGTTTAAGGGAAAAGCAGGGAAGTTTGCTTGACAGAAATGCATATATGTAAAGCAAAATTGTGAATAAAATTGTGCATGTTGGAGTAAAATTCACTCTAAGATTCTGGTGAATTTTCACAAGGCTTGGCTTGTTTGTTTTAATTGCAAACTGATGTGAAAATGAGGATAACTGAATTTAAGCCTGGAAAACTGAGAAACCGAGAGAAACCAAAACTGATAAATTCAGCCCTATCTGCGGTGAGGACTGTTTGGCATGGACTATCCTAAATCCCAGGGACACAGCTGGCGCTGTAGGTTAAACCACAGAGCCTAGGACCTGCCGATCAGAAGGTTGGCGGTTCGAATCCCTGCGGCAGAGTGAGCTCCCGTTGCTCGGTCCCTGCTCCTGCCAACCTAGCAGTTCGAAAGCACGTCAAAGTGTAAGTAGATAAATAGGGACCACTCTGACGGGAAGGTAAACGGCGTTTCTGTGCGCTGCTCTGGTTCGCCAGAAGCGGCTTAGTCATGCTGGCCACATGACCCAGAAGCTGTCTGCGGACAAATGGCGGCTCCCTCGGTCAATAAAGCGAGATGAGCGCCGCAACCCCAGAGTCGGTCACGACTGGACCTAATGGTCAGGGGTCCCTTTACCTTTATCCTAAATCCCAGTGCAGCTGAGGGACCGCAAACAAGTGGGGCAGAAACTGATGAGTTCTGGGAAATTCACAATTGGATTTATGGTCTCTCCCATTATGTCTTTTTGAGCACTGGGGGAAGCAGGGTTAACCCTCCCTCCCCACTGGTGTTTCCACAACCTAAATAACCTCCTTGGAGATACAATAGTGCTACCTGTATTTTTATGTTTTGTGTTATTTCTGCGCACTTTCCTGGGAGCCACTGGATAGCACTAAAGCAGGTTATAAACATAAACCTGCTTGGCTCCTTGCTGGGAGCAGCTACGAAACAGACGAATGCAGCCCAAAGGCACATACCACAGGTTTCACTTCAAACATGAAAAGGTTTAACAGGTACCAGTCAAAATTCAGCATGCGAAAAGCTTCGTATGCCAAAGTTTTTTAAAAAATAAAACAACACTTGCATTCCTCCTCCTTCAACATTTTCTCCCCTTTGTTTGGCCTGACCATGGGTAGGCAAATTAAGGCCCGGGGGCCGGATCTGGCCCAATCGCCTTCTAAATCCGGCCCGTGGACGGTCTGGGAATCAGTGTGTTTTTACACAAGTAGAATGTGTCCTTTTATTTAAAATGCATCTCTGGATTATTTGTGGGGCATAGCAATTCGTTCATTTCCCCCCCCAAAAAAAAATATTGTCTGGCCCCCCACAAGGTCTGAGGGACAGTGGACCAGCCCCCTGCTGAAAAAGTCTGCTGACCCCTGGGCCTGACAATAACAATAGGACTTGCATCTAATCTGAGCCCTCAGTTAAATAGTTTCTTAGGCTGCAATCCTATTTATACTTCGGTGGAAGTTGGCCCCACTGAACTCAATGGGTCTTACTTTAATAATAATAATAATAATAATAATAATAATAATAATAATTTTTTATTTATATCCCGCCCTCCCCAGCCGAAGCCGGGCTCAGAGCGGCTAACAACAGTAAATTAATACAACATTCTAAAATCAATTCATTATAAAATCAGTTTTGGAGTTTAGGCAGTGTCAGGGAACTGCTATCGGAGCTAGAGGCGGAGGCAAGGCTCCAAAGTGATGCTGGAGAAGGGCCCAGCAGGGAGAGAGGCAGCTCATCGGCTGGGGAAGGAAATCAGCCTAACACCAGGGATAAAGGGGGGCAGATGGGGGAATCGGCGAGGGGGCTCCAGGACTCCTCACTGGAGACCATCGGGGAGAGCACGGGTCCACCACTGCCCACACCCACCCTGCGCAGAAGACTTCCGCGCAGGGAGAGTAGGAGGAGACTTGGCGTCAAAGGACTTATTTGCTGGAAGAGGTTCAAAAAACGCCCACTGACGGATTCTGCTAGCGACTGAAACAGCCACGGAGTGAAGGGCTGTCCAGACAGAAAGGGTTAAACCAGGTAACCTAGCCAGGAGCGGCGGCAACTTACGCACGAGCAACCCCTATAACCATTACAGGCAGGCACAGGCTTGTGCTTTTAACTCTGGGCTGCATTCGGTCCACAGCTACAGAGCTACACCAGCAGCCGTTGAAACTCCTCATCATAAATACAGTGGTACCTCAGTTTACGAACTTAATCCGTTCCAGAAGTCCGTTCTTAAACCGAAACCATTCTTAAACCGAGGCACGCTTTCCCTAATGAGGCCTCCCGCCGCCGGTGCCCTTCCACCATTCGGACTCCGTTCTTAGACTGAGGTAAAGTTCGCAAACCGGGACACTATTTCCAGTTTTGCGGAGTTCATAAACCAAATGGTTCGTAAACAGGGCTGTTCTTAAACCGAGGTACCACTGTACTCACCATTCTTCCTCAGCCCCTTCTGGACGTTGCTGCTCGTCTCTGAGCAAGCACTATAGCATGACATACAGGTGAAACTCGGAAAATTAGAATATCGTGGAAAAGTTCATTTATTTCAGCAATTCAGCTTAAAAGGTGAAACTAATATATGAGATAGACTCATGACATGCAAAGCAAGATATGTCCCCAAATCTCTTTTCTGATGAGAGCAGCTTTTGCATTTCATTTGGAAACCAAGGACCCAGAGTCTGAAGGAAGAACGGGGAGGCACACAATGCCAGATGCTTGAAGTCCAGTGTGAAGTTTCCACAGTCTGTGTTAATTTGGGGGGCCATGTCATCAGCTGGTGTTGGTCCACTGTGCTTCATTAAGTCCAGGTTCAACGCAGCCGTCTCCCAGGAGATTTTGGAGCACTTCATGCTTCCTTCCGCAGACGAGCTTTATGGGGATGCTGACTTCATTTTCCAGCAGGACTTTGGCACCTGTCCACACTGCCAAAAGTACCAAAACCTGGTTCAATGCCCATGGGATTATTGTGCTTGATTGGGCAGCAAACTCGTCTGACCTGAACTCCATAGAGAATCTATGGGGCACTGCCAAGAGAAAGATGAGAGACATGAGACCGAGCAATGCAGAAGAGCTGAAGGCTGCTATTGAAGCTTCCTGGTCTTCCATAACACCTCAGCAGTGCCACAGGCTGATAGCATCCATGCCACGCCGCATTGAGGCAGTAATTGATGCAAAAGGGGCCCAAACCAAGTACTGAGTAGATATGCATGCTTCTACTTCTCAGAGGTCCAATACTGGTCTATTTGCAATCCTTGTTTTTCTGATTTCATTTAATATTCTAATTTTCTGAGATTGTTAATTTGGGGTTTTCATCAGCTGTATGCCATAATCATCACAATCACAAATAAAGGCTTGACATATCTCACCTTGCATGTCATGAGTCTATCTCATATATTAGTTTCACCTTTTAAGTTGAATTACTGAAATAAATGAACTTTTCCACAATATTCTAATTTTCCGAGTTTCACCTGTATATTTGAGTGAGAGGAGACTCCCATTCATCAGAACATAAGAAGAGTTTGGATTTGATATCCCGCTTTATCACTACCTGAAAGAGTCTCAAAGCGGCTAACATTTTCCTTTCCCTTCCTCCCCCACAACAAACACTCTGTGAGGCGAGTGGGGCTGAGAGACTTCAGAGAAGTGTGACTGGCCCAAGGTCACCCAGCAGCTGCATGTGGAGGAGCGGAGACGCAAACCCGGTTCCCCAGATTACGAGACTACCGCTCTTAACCGCTACATCACACTGGCTCTCTGATCAATCTCTCTCTCCTTCAACATCCTCTTCTCACAGTGGCCAGCTAGATGCCGGTGGGAAACCAGGGAAACAAAAAAGATCCCCTGTGTTGCAAACAGAACAATCTGACAGTCCAAAAGCAACACGGTAGGCTAATAATATACTTACACTACTTTTATATCACTACTGAATTATGTCTTAATTTACACTCAGATATTTGAATTGTCAGGTAGGAAACCAGAGCCAGCCCATGACATTTTGACACCTGAGGCAACGGCACCTCCCTCCCTGCCATGGAAGAAGGGGTGAATGAACAAGGGAAGAATAAAGATCTACATTGGGATCTGCTGCCCCTGTGGATCCTGCTGCCTGAGGCGGTCGCCTTACCTTGCCTCACGGGTGGACTGGCAGCAACTGCTTCCAACCCTGTAGGCACAGCACAGCCATCACAGCCAATAGTCTCATCGTCAAATAACGGGTGCATTGTTTCTGTAGCTGTCCTGTTTCCTCTGTCCTGGGAATAGCTAGAATTCTGGTCCTTCCCACTCTCATCTGCTGCTTATTGCCATCCTAACTCCATCTCTCTCCTCATCTGGCAGGCTGCATATGTACTTTTTCAAGGTGACATGCTTGCCGCCTTGCCTCCATCTTAATTGTTCATCTCCCACCCCTTTTTTCCTGGAACCTCTTAAATTGGGAGTCCTACGTCACAGGCTTCAGCGACGTTGTGGTTTGCTCCTATTTGCAGAACACACTCAGAGTGCAATTCAGCAATATATTTAAGAGGCGTGTTTTCTAACATTTGTGCTGGTCTTGGTTCCAGGTGTAGCCTGTGAAACAGAATTTAAGCAGGGAGAGCTTTTTGCACAAAGATTAACATTTGCAAAAGCTGGGACTCAGATACATTAGTAAAGAAACGATTTAACTGTGCAATAGTGGTCAGAGTGGTGCATGAGTGGTTATCTCTCGCTTGGACTCTCACCAGAGTGGTGCATCCTCTGGTTATCTCTCGCTTGGACTACTGCAATGCGCTCTACGTGGGGCTACCTTTGAAGGTGACCCGGAAACTACAATTAATCCAGAATGCGGCAGCTAGACAGGTGACTGGGAGCGGCCGCCGAGACCATATAACACTGGTCTTGAAAGACCTACACTGGCTCCCAGTACGTTTCCGAGCACAATTCAAAGTGTTGGTGCTGACCTTTAAAGTCCTAAACGGCCTCGGTCCTGTATACCTGAAGGAGCGTCTCCACCCCCATCATTCTGCCCGGACGCTGAGGTCCAGTGCCGAGGGTCTTCTGGCGGTTCCCTCACTGCAAGAAGCCAAGTTACAGAGAACCAGGCAGAGGGCCTTCTCGGTAGTGGCGCCCGCCCTGTGGAACGCCCTCCCACCAGATGTCAAAGAGAAAAATAACTACCAAACCTTTAGAAGACATCTAAAGGCAGCCCTGTTTAGGGAAGCTTTTAATGTTTAATAGGTTATTGTATTTTAGTGTTTTGTTGGAAGCCGCCCAGAGTGGCTGGGGGGACCCAGCCAGATGGACGGGGTATAAATAATAAATTATTATTATTATTATTATTACTACTACTACTACTACTACTATTAATGTGCAACGCCAGATGGTGCCAGAGAGCAGGAAAATTTTATACTTTTTTCCCCATAGGGTTTTTAATTTTACTTTGTTATAATTTCTGACTTATTTATAGCTTTTTTTGCCTGTGTGTAGATCCACCTCAGTTTATATTTGCATCTCAGGCTGCCATTAAGAACACAGGTTTGGGGCTGGCATTATAAATCATCTAATTACCAACTTTATGATGGATTCTGCTTTTGTGTCATTAAGAGCAGCTGGCAGAGAGAAATTTAGCAGGTGACGTTTTTCCTTCAAAGAGGAAACACCTTCACCTGCTTGGTTTCTGAACACCACGCAGCTCTGTACTGACTTCCCATTTGACAAAAAGTTTGCTGATGTCCGCATGAAAAAGAATTTGAAGGTCCTGGTGGATTAATACCACTGTTTCCTCACTTCTGACTACAACTAAACAACAGAACCGGGTAAAAGAAATCTCTTCAAATGTTCATTAAGTACCAGATGGAGCAGTGCAGCTTTGAGTGCAGACTGAGGCCTAGAGAAGGAATCCGAAAATGAATGTTCTCACAAATGACCTCTGGAAATTCTCCACCTTATTTGTGGGCTGAGAATGTGGAGAGACCGGTTCACTGAATTTATGCAGGGGGAGGCTGTGGCGGCCGATGGCTGCTCCTGCCGCCACGAGCCCCCGCGGGGTGACTTCTTGTCACCCGCGCAGACATGGAACCCGGGGCGTACCACCCCTATGACCCCCCGTTGCGACGCCACTGGGGGGAGGCAAAACTGTCCAAGTTTCCTGATGGTGGAATTTGCTATTAGAAGCAACACAGCTTCCCTTCACCCCAAGGTTTGGGAGTTTTTGCTGCTGCAAGCATCACCATTTTGCATTCTCCACACTGGCCTGGACCCAGCATCACTCCAGAGCATTCTGGGAAGAAAATGGCAGCTCACTGCCACCACTCCCCCTCCCTGGCAAATGAAATAAATGGTGGAGGTGATTAGGAGAACAAAGTGGCTTTTTTCTAAGCAGATTGGGGGGGGGGGAGTAACCGGTTACTCAGAAACATGTCTTCTGAGAACTTTCAGCTCACCAAACTGAAAAGCACAAGAGGGACAATCTGGAATGACTGTTGCTACTGGAGCACAATGCACTCTAGTCCCAGGCAGAAATTGAAGCATTCAAGATTGCACCATTCAGCAATTTGATTTCCAGTCCCCTCAGAATTTGATTTCTACCAGCACGAGCCCATGATATTACAGAATGAACTTCAGCAGTTAGAAATTTCATTCTAGGAGAACTCATGGAACTCTCAATTGACTTGTATGTCTGAATGACAGAGATAGATCTATCATTGTCAACACCCAGTTACCTTTCAGAATAAACAGAGGCAGCGGCTACAGCTATGCCAGATACTTGCTTTGGCATGTGTGGACGTAGAACTATTTATTCTACCAAAAGGCTGTGGGGAGCTGGCAAAATTGCTCTCAAAGTTTTGGAATATGTTGCGGTGAGGATGGCAACTGGGCGACCACTGGAAATTCAAGATCATTTTGAAACTTCAGCTCAGCATCTTTCCAGAAATGTGGGGCTGCTAAAGTTCTGCAAGGGGAAGGAGCTGAGCAAAACAGACAAGTCTGCATAATGTGTATAAATGTTTCAAGTGCTTTTATTCACCTGGAATAATGTTCATTTCAGCCTTTTATAATCCCTCATGGAGTAAAAATGCCTCTTGCTTTGAACTGCTATAGCTAATCTGCATTGTATTACATCCTCCTGAGGTGAGCCCTTCGTGCAAGAACATAAAATTTGCCCATGCATTTTCCAGGTTCTTCTCCTGAGGGCTAGAAATTTGGAGAAAAACAAAAGAAAATAATGAAACCCCCCAAATCCTCGGGATTCTGTGAGGACTCCCACAAGGGAGTTTGAGGCCACATACATAGGATTCTTTGATATAATCAATTACCAATGCACACCTTGTACATTATGCATATTCTGAGCACTGCCATTGAGAGCAATATGACTGGCCTTCAAAGTAGCAGCTTATAAATCCTTTAGGTGAGGTTTTCACTCTAATAAAATAAACCAAGGCTACTTCACAGCAAGATTTATTAATACATCCAAAAGAAAGAAAGAAAGAAAGAAAAATCATTTTCTCACACTATATACAGATAATACATACCAGTGTTTTATACACATATTACATCCGTTTTTACACAAGAATATACATAAAAATGTAAACTTCTGTATACAAAAACCCTTAAACCAATTAAAACAAGGACCAGATAACCAAAGACCAATCTTATAATTTCATTGATTCTTTTTTTCTTTTCTCTTTTTCATGGTAATACAGTACATTCATTGAGAAGTAAGAGGAACATGTGGCTCTTCCAATTTAAAAAGCGCAAAGGGCAGCCTCGTTATCCACCTCTGGAATGCTGCCTTGGAAACTGTGTTAAAATGCGGATTTCTAGCCACACTGGATTTTTTCAGGGATACAGGTGTTGTTCTCGATTGTTGTCCCCATCCACTCGTATTTAGATTAGGCATCGTATCTGCGGTTTGTGTGTGTGTGTGTGTGTGAATGCGTGCCACGTCAACGGAGTAGGCTCCCTTTAAACGGTTGCTTAAAGGTTTTCGTTGCTAAGAAAAACACAAATCAGCAGGTGCTGGGATGGGAACCGATGGGCGTAGGCTGCTAATCCTTGCTACCGTGCAGGAGTTAACTCTGGAGGACATGTTAGCATTAGCAAGCTGCACCACCCACAAGGCGCTGCTATCTCACCTTGCTTTTCCCACTGCAAGTGGCTTTTGTGTTAGAAGGCTTCTTCTGATATCAAGCTGTTAAGGACATTAGCTTTGAAATGACACAAATGCACACTTTTTCTAGGACAACCTTAAGAAAAGACGAGAGCATCCCTTCCCCTTTTCTGGCCAGCCCAATTATTTGATGACTTCCTCCATTCCAGCTTCACCTGGACTGTGAAGGTATTTTGGCTTTGAACAGCTCAAACCGGCCATGCTTTAAGCATACGTTCTTAAATCCCCACCCCTCCCATCATTTTGTACCTGAACACACTCGTTCGTTCCGTTTGGACGTAGGAAAAGAGAGCTACATAAGAGGATGGTGTAGAAAACGGGCCCAGAAATTCTTAGAAACGGTTCTCGCCGAAGAACTTTCCGACTGAATAAAAAGTATGACTCATTTCCAGACATTTCTTTGTAAAAAATAAAAAAAACCTGCACCCTTGAACGGGTTGTTAATTGCGGTAGAACAATGAGGCAATATTGTTTTCCTGTAGAGGCATCAAAAAATACCATCTCCTCAGTGAAACCAATGCTAATAAATGCGTAAGGTATACATTGATGGAAGCATGCCGGTTGTAGGAAAATTTGGAGGGAAATTCTTCACAGCAAAATGCAAATCTTTACAGTTTTAAAAATAGGGTTCAAATGAAAGGCAATTTATTACAATCAACGGGATCCCACACTAAGAAACAGGCACCTTCCCTTTTGACACCAGGCAGCATTTAACAAATCAAATTCCTTGTTAAGAGACAATTTCAAATGGCTTTTGATAATCATAAATATTTTCTTCTTTCATTTATGACATATAACTGCAACTGCAGCTTGGCTACTCCAGAAGGGACAGCATTTTGCTAAATGTCAGAATTGGACCAAAATCCACATAAAACATAGCTATAATCTCATGTATTCATGAATTTAGAATGAGATTTGGGGGGGGGGGAGGGAATTGCATACATATATATTTATGCCCTGAAATAGTGTGTTTTTTATATATACATATACAAATACGGAAACATTTAGCCCTACAATATTGACTCTTTTGTTGCGCATGGACACAAGGGGATGTCGGAGGCCAGAAGTTACTTTTAGTGCTGGGGGTGGGATACAGATTATATGGGAAGACCTGAGCATTGAAGCCCAGAAAATGTAAAGGGGTAATTATACTTTGGAAATGGTTATGAATTTTAGTGAGATTTATGTGCTATGGAAGGGGCTGGATCGTCTATTGAGAACTACAGAAATCCAATTTAGAGGTGATTTTTCCATGACCGTTTGGCTCAACATTTAAAGCTTAAGGTGAATTACATCTGGCAGCATAGGGAAGTGGTCCATTGGACAGCCAACACAACTGAGCTCCCCTTTCTGCATGAATCCTTTGTCATGTGCTGAAAAATAAAGATGGATAAGCCATGGACCACTAGGATGAGACCCGCTGTAATGATGTATTTTGAACCATCCCAGTCCTGCTTTGTCCTTTTGGCCATGCGAACAGGTCTTTAGTTTAAAACGAACACAAGACGGTCTAACATGAAGAACCTATCTGCAGACAAGCAGCTGTGTAACACTAAACTGAACCATATTAAATATCAATGACCCGGACTTTATATTGCCTCCATTCAAGGTGGAATTTCAGGTCAATTTCCAACATCCCAAGCAATGTATTTAGTAGGTAACTGTAAGAACTGGGAATTTTAAGAGGAAAAAGGCTGCCCTCTTGCACGCCCTGAAGAAAACAAAGGGGAATATAGAAACAAAAACATCTGAATATATATATATATATATATATATATATATATATATATGCTTTCGTAGATTTTCACGGGTACAGGAATGCAGGTTTTGGTGTCCTCGGGTGTCTTCCCGTGTAAAAGTTGGGGTGTCTAGGCGACGTTTCGACGAGGTCTCACTCGTCATCTTCAGGCTGGTGCTTTCGGCTTCTTGTTACTGGAACAGAGCGGGATCTCAATGTTTGAGTTCCTATAAATACTGTAGAGGGGGTGTGGTGTCTAGCCTCCAATGTTCTGGGCAGAGAGGAAGTTCCCAGGCTAGTGTGCCTTTTCTTCTTTTGTTCCTTAATTACTTGAGAGATACCTTGAGTGATTTCTTGAGTGATATCCTGAGTACCACTTAGGTGGGTCATTAGGTGTGGATTAGTTGCTAAAGTCTTTGTGTCTTGACCTCTTGAACTTTGTGAAGAGTTTTCCTGAGAAGATGGCTGTATTGCACTTAGTTGTGCTTTGGCTTGGCTTCGTGTATAGGGGCGAGCTGTGGTTTTGTGGCTTGTGTCAGCCAGATCTGTGTAGGGATTGCAGGGGGGTGCAGCATCCGGAGGTGCCACCATGGATTGGCTACTGGATGGTGTCAGTAATTCATCTGTGGAGAGGGTCTGGGTTTGGGTCTGGTGTGGTTGATTGGTGTTGGCGTTCTGTGTGCCTCTGGATCTGGTGTCAGTTTTTGTGGGGAGGGCTAATTTCCAGATGTCTGGCAAGCGGGATGTGTCGTCACGCTTGTTCATGTTGTGAGGGTGTTTCTCTATCTCGATGGCTTCCATGATTATTCTCTTGTGGTGATGTTCCGTGTTAAAGAGCAATTTGGAATCTGCAAAATTAATTTCGTGTCCTGTTTCTTTCATGTGTTCACAAAGTTCAAGAGGTCAAGACACAAAGACTTTAGCAACTAATCCACACCTAATGACCCACCTAAGTGGTACTCAGGATATCACTCAAGAAATCACTCAAGGTATCTCTCAAGTAATTAAGGAACAAAAGAAGAAAAGGCACACTAGCCTGGGAACTTCCTCTCTGCCCAGAACATTGGAGGCTAGACACCACACCCCCTCTACAGTATTTATAGGAACTCAAACATTGAGATCCCGCTCTGTTCCAGTAACAAGAAGCCGAAAGCACCAGCCTGAAGATGACGAGTGAGACCTCGTCGAAACGTCGCCTAGACACCCCAACTTTTACACGGGAAGACACCCGAGGACACCAAAACCTGCATATATATATATATATATATATGGGTTTATTTATGCTTCGGCATAATAAACCAACAAGACATATGCTTTGAAAATAAAAAAAAAGTTGATTGGTTAAAGTGACTGGATTTAAAATTAGCTGTTTTAAGAAAGGAGTAGCAAGACTGGACTTACTGTATTTTTTGCTTATAAGACTTACTTTTTCCCTCCTAAAAAGTAAGGGGAAATGTGTGTGCGTCTTATTGAGCGAATGCAGGCTGCGCAGCTATCCCAGAATCCAGAACAGCAAGAGGGATTGCTGCTTTCACTGCACAGCAATCCCTCTTGTTGTTCTGGCTTCTGAGATTCAGAATATTTTTTTTCTTGTTTTCCTCCTCCAAAAACTAGGTGCGTCTTGTGGTCTGGTGCGTCTTATAGAGCGAAAAATACGGTAACTTGGACTATACTGAGTGGAAGCTCCTGTCTGGTTTGTCAGGACTGGGACAGGGCCAGATGAAAGAGGGGGCACTGAGGGAAGGGCCACAGCTATGGAAAAGGAGGAGGGAATCTGGAAAATAGCTTAGAGGGCTTTCATATTAGAAACAAAAGTCCATGCTAACAAAAGGAGTGGCCATCAAGCAGTAGTTTTAAGTCATCCCAAACCCCTCAAACGGAACTACAATTTCGGCTTTCTACACGTAGAGCTTTATCCCAGACACATAACTCATTGTAACATATCTTGTATATGTGTGCCGCATGTATATCTAGCATGTGGACACAAACCTGCTCACATCTATAGATCTAGAAGTCTCACATTCATATTATCTTTTCTACATGGAAAGGGCAATTCCACATTCAGCGAAGTGCTGCCACATCTGATATACAACTCTCTGTACACGTATACACAAAAGGAGTCTACACTTCCCCATAAATAAATTTACTCTGGTACTTCCCGTCTTCCCCAACTCACAGGAAGCAAAGACCATAAACAACCCCACGTTTCCTCTTTTCGCTGCATGCATATGTACAAAGAATATGGCGTTCATAAAAATAATTGGGGGGTGGGGTATTGGAAGGGGGGGAATCAGGCTTAAGAAATATATATCCCCTGTTTTGCAATGAAATCTGTCCTCAGAAACCCTGTAATATACATGTGTATGAACAGTAATTTGGGTGAATGGAGATGTTTTAATGACATGATTTTCACAGCACCAGAAACTTGCAGCATAAAAGGCATAGCTGTTTTCAGCTTGGGTGTTACAGTTTTGTGTATCCAAATGAGAAAGGGACTGAGCGAAAATGGTTTGGGTCTCTTGCGCACAATTTTTAAGGACCGTGCAGGTGCAGTACGGTCATACCTCGTGTTGCGTTAGGTTCATGTTGCGTCTTTTCGGCTTGTGAACGCGGCAAACCCAGAAGTGTATACTTTCGGGTTTCGCTGGGCACGTGTGCACAGAAGTGTTCTGCATGCTTTGCACATGCGCAGAAGTGCTCTATCGCAAACGTGCGCAGAAGCGGCGCTCTAGTTATGAACTTTTCAGGGTGCGAACGGCACCCCGGAACGGATTGAGTCCGTAACTAGAGGTACCACTGTATTGGCTTGCCTGCAAAGTGAAACTAACAATGTCAAAAATGGGCCTTGGGACACACTTTTCCTCCCCACAATCTCCCTAGAGTGACCTTCTACATCCTTCTACAGCACTTAAGCTGTCTGTCAGCACATAAAGAAGCTGTGTTTCCACAAAACACTAGACCATAATTCATTTTGATCCCCAGGCGTGGCTACTTCCTTTCCCCCTTCTGGCACAGCTGAGAGAAAATGATCAGAGGTATTTGATTCCACTTTCAACAAACTGTGATTTGTCATCATTTCTGAACCTGGACAAACCACGGTTAGCATATAGTTAATGCTTATTGAAACAAGTCGGTTTCAGCCAATGTCTGAAGTAGTCGGACATGGACTCTGGAATTTTAAGAAGGCTGATTTCATAAAGTTATGGAACTACGAGGTGAAGTCCTGTGGTCAGAAATACTCAAAGAGAAGGGAGTCCAATATGGATGGGAGTTTCTTAAAGGTGAAAATATTGAAGGCACAAAGGCAGACAATTCCAAGAAGAAGGAAAAGTGGGAGGCAGCTAAAGAAACCAGTGTAGCTGCATAAGGAGCTTAGAGATGATAGGAGATTTAAGAAGGGCATATATAAGAAGTGGAAGAAAGGGGAAATCACAAATAAGGAGCATACATGAGTCGCCAAGAGTTACAGGATGAATGTCATGCAGGCTCAGAATGAGATCAGGCTTGCAAGAGAAGTTAAAAATAACAAAAATAACGTTTATTTGGCTATGTTGAAAGTAAGAACAAGCAAGTGGTAGGTCCTCTGCATGGAGAAGGTGGAGAAATGCTGTTGGGTGACAGAGAGAAGGCGGAACTGCTCAACACCTACTTTGCCTGTCTTGACCCAAAAGGAAAGTGATGCCCAACCTGGTGACAACAGAATAAATGATGTAAGGAGGGAGCTGCAGCCCGAGATAGGAAAAGAACAGGTGAGGTCCCTGCAGACTGGAAGCAGGCAAATGTTCTTCAAAAGGGGGGGGGGGGAGAAGACTACCAACCAGTGAGCTGGCCATCGATACCAGGAAAGGTTGTAGAACAGATAATTGAACAGTCTTTGAGCACTTAGAAAGGTATTCTGTTATTAGCAAGGCCCAGCATGGGTTTCTCAAAAATAAGTCATGCCAGAAGAATTTCATTTCTTTTTTACAGAGTTGCATGTTTGGTAGATCAGGGGAATGCTATGGATGTAGTTTATCTTGACTGCAATAAGACCTTTGACCATATCCTTGTGGAGCCATTGGTAAAATGTAGACTGGACTCAGGTGGATTTGTAGCTGGTTGACTGACTGAACCCAAAGCGTGCTCAATAATCGTTTCTCGTCATCCTGGGATAAAGTGGCAAACGCAGTGCCGCACAGTTCTGTCCTGGGCACACTGCTCTGCAACATCTTTATAAACAGCTTGGATGGAGGAATTGAGGGGATGTACAACCAGGGACGCGGGTGGCGCTGTGGGTAAAAGCCTCAGCGCCTAGGGCTTGCCGATCGAAAGGTCGGCGGTTCGAATCTCCGCGGCGGGGTGCGCTCCCGTTGCTTGGTCCCAGCGCCTGCCAACCTAGCAGTTCGAAAGCACCCTCGGGTGCAAGTAGATAAATAGGGACCGCTTTCTAGCGGGAAGGTAAACGGCGTTTCCGTGTGCAGCTCTGGCTCGCCAGAGCAGCGATGTCACGCTGGCCACGTGACCCGGAAGTGTCTTCGGACAGCGCTGGCCCCTGGCCTCTTGAGTGAGATGGGCGCACAACCCCAGAGTCTGGCAAGACTGGCCCGTACGGGCAGGGGTACCTTTACCTTTACCTTACAACCAATTTGCAGACGGCATCGAACTGGGAGGGGTAGCCAACGTGCTGAAGGCAGAATCGGGATTTCAATAGGGACAAATGTAAGGTTCTACACTTAAGCAGGAAGCAGCAGCTCACACGTATAAGATGGGGGACACCTGGCTTATTTAGGAAAAGGATCTAGGGGGCCTTAGGGGACCACAAGCTTAACATGAGTCAACAGTGTGGTGCAGCAGCAAAAAAAAAAAAAACCTAATACTATTCTAGGCTGCATCGACAGTGGTTTCCAGATCAAGGGAAGTAATAGTTCTGCTCATTTCTGCCTCCACACTTGGAATACTGTGTCCAATTCTGGGCACCACAATTTAAGGATGTTGACAAGCTGGAATGTGTGCAGAGGAGGGTGACCAAGATGATCAAGGGTTTGAAACCAAGCCTTACAAGGAAGGAAGAGAATTGGGTACTTAGCCATCTTCAGATATATAAAGGGCTATCACATGGAGAATGGAGCAAGCTTGTTTTCCGCTGTTTCAGAGGGTAGGACGCAGAACAATGGCTTCAAGTTACAAGAAAGGAGATTCCAACTAAACATCAGGAATAACTTTCTGGCAGTAGGAGCTCTTTGACAAGAGTAATGGATTCCCTTGGAAGATGGTGGACTCTCCTTCCTTGGAGGTTTCCAGACAGAGGTTGGATGGCCATCTGTCGTCGATGCTTTAGCTGAGATTCCAGCATTGCAGGGGGTTGGACTAGATGACCCTTGGGGCAGAGGGGTCCCTTCCAATTCTACAGTTCTGTAATTTGATGGTTCATAATTCTGGTTTGATTAAATAGATGATACTTACTACCATTCCAGATTTGAACATTAGCCATATTTGGATGACCCTATCTTGGCTTAGTAAGTCAAGATATAAGTAAGTATTTTGCCCAGGCACATATGGTAGCTCCTCCCTTCCAACTTATTGGGGATTTGTCAATGACCCAGTTCAGATGTCTGTATCTGGATAAGCCAAGATATGAATGTTTTTGTCTGCATCCACAGCCCCATTAATTTTTTCTTCAGGAAGACTCTAATTAAACATAGTTTCCTGCTTCATTCAAACTGGAAAAGTACGGTTATTAGCTTCAGAACAAGCCAGGATCCTAAACCATCTCCAGACCATGGTTTAAGCTCCTCATTTGTTCTGAAGCTGCTAACAATAGTTTCTCCGTTTGGACAAAACAGGAAACTGAGGTTAATTAGAACCTTCCTGGTACGGTTGCTTAATCTGTGGAATGAAAAATCTGTGTACATAAGAGGCCTGTTCATTTCTTGGCTTATTAAGTCAAGATATGATCATCCCAATCAGATGATTTACAAACTGCAGTTAGTTGAAAATGGAATCAGGTGCTTCCAGCCTTGTTCTTGTGCCTGTGCTGGAGGAGAAGAGAGCTAGATCATGCACAAAACGTTAAATTACAGTTTAGTGTGACACGCAAGCCACATGTTTGTGTTTAGTGATACGTGCAAACCACATGCTTTTTTGTGGTTAAGGCTATCTGCAGTTTCCTTTAAACTAGAAAGGGTGCCAAGTGAGTTTGAGAACCTGGCTCAAGGCATATCCCGGATGTGCCTTAGCAGTGATCAGTACTGGTGCTGACAAACTGCTTAAATACTACGAAAGGAAGTGAGGCATGCAACTTTTCTCCACGATGGGATGTGCCGGGGGAAAGAAATGTGCACAGTCTTCTGCAAACCATGGTTAGCAAGGAGCCAGAGTTACACCCACATTGACCCAAGTAAGAATTCCAGTCCCCTCAAAATATCAGTAACTAAAATGGTTATTAGAGTGGGTTTCTTTGGGATTGAAAGTAGCATCAGTCCTGTATAAAAGCCCCAACCAAATATTTTTCAGACACTTTATCTCCTTCTGAAATACACTATATAGAGCTTTGATGTGAACATCTACTATGGAGACAAAAACCCATCTACCATGAAGGTTCAAAATAATCTGATAACAAGGACAGTGTTTAAAAACAGGAGGAAGAAAACTCTAGGACTACCCTGAAGTAGTACAGCAGGTTCCCATGGCTGACATTCCCACCAGAAATATATCCATTTTAAATTCTCCTTCATCAGCACACGCTTTATTTAATCTATATTTGTAAAAGGCTGTCTTGGAAAAATGGCATTTTCTGTCATTTAAACGGGGCTCAATGCAGTTGGGAGTCAGAGATTAGAAAACAAACCAAGCAAACGAGCAACATGATATCAGAGTTAGCCTTGGAACAGAAAACTGTACGTAGTTTGGTTATTTGAACAACGGTGAGCACGAGAGGAGCCCCAACTAAGTGATCACATTTCCACGATATATTCTATCACCCCTCAACTACTTTTCTCTTTACAAAGCAAAACAAAAACAAAAAAGCCCCGTAACCTACATACAATATACACATTCATGTATCACACATACAGTTCCCCCAATGCATATTTTGTGTGTATACAGTAAACATACGTGCACAAAAGATACCTAAGTTCTATTTATAAGTCACAGTGGGGATTCCTTTGAGAGGAACGGAGGGGGGAAATTTCCTGAATAAGACACTGTGGATCCCTAGATTTTAACATTTCAACCTTTGAACTTCCAACTTGCAGAGCTAACTGGAAATGAATCTATCTGAAGGTCAAGGGGAAGGGAGTCTTACAATCTTGGTTCGCAATTCCCAGCTGCAGTAATTGGATTTCAAATTTGATCTACTTACCCTGTAACTAAAAGCACCTAACCATCATAGGTACAAACCACAGATAAATTATTGCAGAATAACTAACGTCTTCAGAGGAAGAATATATGGGTCAAGAAGGGTTTTATGTTTTGTCAATGTGAGAGACCATTTCCCCCCTTACATGTTTTAGATTTTATTTATATATTTATATCTGCAAGGTAGCAAAGAATAGCTGTACACCTTGACACGGCAAAGATATCCAGTGTAAAAAGGTGCTTCGTTGAGGGTAAGGGCAAATTGTTCTTCTTTTTTTAAAAAAAATGTGTATAATTTCATAGCTATTAAAACACATATGCAACATAATTCATTACACTCAATAGCTTTTTAGTATAAAACTTATAATTTATGAGGTGATGTTAATAGCATAAATTAATATACCTTTTCTCTTAAAAATCTACAATAAGTATTCTGAACACACGTGGTGCAGGCAGGGAGGAAAGGGAAAGGGGTGTTCTTAAATAAAAGCTTAAAGCTAAGCATTATGGGATGGGGTGGGGGAATATTTTGTACGGTGGACTTGAGCACAGCTTCCACAAGAGAACAGCCACCAGGCCATGAGACCCAGAAACGAATTCACTTTCTGGTGTTCATGCTTTGATGACGCTCTCCTGCAAAAATTTCTTCTTCGCAACTACTTTTATTTTAACTGCCTTTATTTCCACAAGGAATCCCTGAGACATGCCCAAAAGTGGACAGTGATAATCACCATTCAGAGAAACTGGTTCAACCCTCTTCCCTCAACAGAAATGAGATACTCCTTAGCATAACACAACTGACCATCTTTTTCAGGCTGGGTCCATTTCCTAGTTTGTTTTCTTTTAAAATGCTAAAATCCAGGAGTGAGCTGCACTGTCTTTTTTTGACAACACAGATTTGAGGACAATGACTGTGGGATTAAAAAAAATTGGGGCCCGCCAACCAACAAGACGGTGAAGACACACCAGCAGACCAAGTTCAATGTATTAATCCAGCTCATACAATTTAGAGTGTGTGTGTTTATTTGTGTGTGTGCGCGCGCGCATGAACACATACATGCATGTGTGTTATAAGGGGTTAGAAAGGAGTTGCACTGAATTGTTATTTTTCTCTTTTTTTCAGCCCTGAGTTTTCTCACTCTAGTTCCCTCACATTCTAGGAAAGATATTTCATAATTATAGACTGTGTGTTATAGACTTTCCTTATACTGCCCTCTAGTGGCAATTCAAAGCTGGTTCCTTTCTTACGCATTACCACGTGTTCTTAGTTCTAAACTGGAAATCTACAATGTACACAACCAAAACAACAGGATTCACGCAGCAGACCGTTTACAACAGACATAAAATAAAGCAAGTTAATAAGTTCTTACTTTCAGACCTGGATATCAAGAGGAGAGAACCACCGATTCTACCTCTTTCTTTTTCTTAATGCATAAAATACTAGCTTACACAAACAGTAGGTGTGTTAAACGTTACTATTTGTCTTTGTTCATAAGGCAGGGTTTATTGAGAACCAACAAACAGTTAAGCATCCTGGAATAAAGATTTTTTTTTTTGGGAGGGGGGGGTTCATACAAGCACCACACCTTAAGCAGGCATTCTTTTCAAGCGATTTCATTAAACTTTCTGAAATGATGTCCCCGAGGGACATTCCTACTTTACGGGGAAATTACTTTTAGAGGATTTTATCCTCGCACATCATCTTGCTTAACCACATATGGAAACATCGTGTTCTCTATTAATGAAAACCATGTCATGACACTAGGTACGATCAAAACTCCTTAAAAGAAAACGAATTCACAAGAACAAGATTAAAAGCGAAGGGTCATAAACCGAATTTTGCTAGGAACCCTGAAAATTCCAGCCTCTTAACAAGACAGATTATAAGGAAATTATCCATGCAGTAAATTTGTGGCCCATAATTTAACTATGAGAGAACAAAAGGGCGATGTTTAGAAAGGGAAGGATTAGTAACGGAAGCAGCATTAGGAAAATGCGATGGAGAAACAGGATCTGCTGCAAGACACTTTTGATACGAACAATGGTGTTTTCTTACGGGAAATATGGAAACTGTAAAATCCTGCTGTGAGATCAAAACAGGGACCTGAGCTTCCAAATCTGACTTGATTATAGTCTCTCTTCCGCCTAGATGTGTAGCTGCTGTAGCCTTGTGCATTTTCCCACTATGTCACATGCAGAAGGCTGGCGTCTTTGTGTTAAGTTATGCATGCAGAACTTTGCCCTGAATGTGAGCAAGAACCACGCTGGCTTCTTTTTAAAGACAGGCTGTGAACATCACTGAGAAGGAGCAGAAAGGTTTGCTGCAAATTTTGCAACTGGTCTGTTTTGCACTCCAAAATGCCTGTGCATTTTGCCTTCTGGCAGCAACCCCCCAAACTGCATGGAATGTGGTCTTGGAAGGTCCCCCAAACTTTAAGAGGCTGCAACAGGCATGAGGAGGCTGAAAAGCCCTTGCACATGCCCAGAAGACATCAGTCTTCAGATCCCAATCATTCTGCCGTATTTTCAGGTACTGGAATAATATAGCACCAAATGATATTTATAAAGAGGAGTTTTGTAATTTGCCAAACCAATTCACTTTCCTATGAGAGCTAATCAGTTCTTCAATTTGATTGGAAACAAAAAGAGGGAACTGAATGTGGCTTCCCCCCCCCTTCCTATTTAGCACAAAAGCCAGGGGTTTTTTTGGAGGGGGAAAATCATTTCACAATACATTTTGCACTAAAATAGAATAAAGAAAAGGCTTTTCTTCATCTCGTTAACTGGCTTAAAACAGATACATTACAAATATAATTTGGAACACACTTAGATGTTTATTATACAGTTCAATTTCAAATGCAGGGAGGGATTTCACAAGGTTAAAAAGCATAAAAATGTTTTCCAGCAACATGTACTTTTATTTCCAGGGGCAAACTCCCTGATCCTCTCAAAATAATAAGCACAGCTTTTTAAAAGAAGGCAATAGTTCAAATTTATGGGATTCAGATAGGCAATTCCTGGAACCCTCCCCTGCCCAAAGGTCTGGGAGGAGGAGGATGCCTGTACCAGATTCTCACTTGAGCACCATTTGAAAGCGGAATAGAAAAGCTAGACAGGAAACAACTGCTTCAGTCACAAAGAGAAAGTTGAGCTCCCTCTTCAACCCCCATAGAAGCCCAATTAAAATACTCTACTAGAGTGTGCCTTCTTCTCTCTTCGTATCTTTTTAAATATATTATAAAAAGTAGATGAAATTATGTACAGTCCAAACCTCTTACCATAAAATATAATGAAGCCCTGCTCTTAGGAGTAGATGGTCGTTCCTTCCATGTCTACTCCAGAAAACAAGAAATGATTGCAAGGATTGGCCTCCACTGAGCAGAACTGGACTTCATGAGAAATAAATGGTATAATCTACTTTTCTTTTGAGAATCAGCACAGCTACAAGCCCTGTTTAAGGGGGGGGGGGGGCAGCAGAGACCTTGTAGCCTGCTTAATAAAGAACTTTTTGTGGAGGAAGCAGTCCTTATTCTGACAAACTCCTTACAGTTTGATTGCTGTGGATCTTCAGGGGGCATGAAGTGATAACAGTAGAATCTCTGACTTTGAAAATGTATTTATTAGCAAGACCACTGATTAGAGATAGGAGAACGCCAGCACTTTTCTTTTTTTCCATTAACTTCAGTAGCATGTGTTGTTTAGCATGCCTGTTCTTTCTTCTCAGACCTCACTCTGCACAAAAGATTTCTAAAAATATCTAAATATTCCCAAAGTATTCCAGAGCACCCTAAGGGCTCACAGCTGCTGTAGGAATCCCCAGAAGCATTAAGTATCTGGAGACGGCTACAACTTTGTAAGATCACCCAGCAGCTCTGATCTCACATTGGTTTGAGTGGGGAAAGGGGCCCATGACACAATTCTGCCAGTTTCGGTTGAGACTTGGCTATGTTAAAAGTAATGCTCCATTGGAAAATGCCAACCCAACAACACTACTGTAATAATTGATCAGCTTTAGGAATTAGCATATGTTTTATCTGAGCAGGTACACCATTGCGATTAATTACAGTACTCAGTTCTGCTTTCTGTTCTACATACCAATGATATATATATTTTATTTAAAACTCCCCACCGTCATAGATACTCTGAACCAACAAGTACAATCTCATGTCCTACAAATTCATCCTTTCTTCCATCCAACCCAACTTCAAAAACCAAATTAGCTTGCAGTATGAACGGTCGCTGGTTTCAAGATGGTCTTTCAGAACAGGAAAGAAAGGGAGGGAAACAACCTGTCATTTACCCATCAAATACACGCACGCACACAAATACACACACAAACCCCTGCGCTCACAGAGGAGGTTAAGAGCCCAGTGTTAAGCTGACAGAATTAACAATTGAACTATGGTGTTGGTTTAAGTCTGCAGGGCCCAGTTACCAAATCAAAATGTTGATCCCCCTTTCATGCCATTTGCATTCCTTGAAATAAATCAACTCCTCACCTCTTGCCCAGATGCTCACGGGACTGGATACTCTGATTTGAGCCTTAGGAACCTGCATTAGTTATATTTGAGGTATCATCTCACTTTTGGGTCTAGAGTCCATTGCATCTAACTTCTCATTTATCAGCCTAAGGCAGGACTAGCGAGTCTGCGGCCCTCCAGAGTCGCTGGGACTCCTCCCAATTTGCACCAGCAGCAGGCAGGATGGCCAGTGGTCAAGGACTATGGGAACTCGAGTGCAGCAACACCTAGAGGGTCACAGATTCCTCATCTATGGTCAGTTACATCATCCGGGACCTGTGCTGTATTCTTTTATCTGGGATATTTAACTGGCTAAGTATAACAAAATCTGAAAGGGGTAAATGAGCACCAATACAGAAACCAGCACATAAGATCAAGAGAGCAGAGCAGAGCAACGGGGAGACCCTGGTCTGCACTGAATCAGGACTTTTTGCCCCCTCTTTTTGTTTTAAATTTAAACGAAGTCTTTAAAAAGGAGATGACAAAAATCAGGAAAAGAGAAGTGGGCCAGGGTGGGGTGAGAGGGAACGTAAGGTCCCCCCAACTGCCTGAATTTTGCAGACAGACGAGCTCAGCTGGAGGTGGTGAAGGGAGCAGATGCGTTATTGGTACTAGTAGCTGTGGCACCTGTTACTGTGAAGCCTGTGGGAGGCGCTATGGAGCTGTGGCTTGGCTGCAGGTCCTTGGGGATGCCGCTGTGGGAGCTCAGCTGGTGGCCAAAGGCGGCGCTGAACTGAGGGAGCTGTTGCTTTGGGGAGGTGGAGGCCATGAGTTCAGAGGACCCAGGGCCCATGCCGCTGAAACTGGTCTGCGGCAACCCCGGGAGCACGCTGGAGCTGTTGGGGGTGACGGTGGCGAAGGCAGGCTGCGTGGTCTCTGAGTGCGACGTGCTGGGTGGCGTGGACAGGGAGGTGGAGAGCAGGTGTCCGTCGGCACCGAGCAGGTTGCTGAACGGAGAAGGGTCGCCCAGGCTGACAGGGAGGCTCCCCCAGTGAGTTCTGGGGTTCACCACACCACCGAGCGGCACCTCCAGCTGCGAAGGGAGCAGATGTTGTGCTATGATGGGCATCTCTGCGGAGAAGGTAGCTGCCAAGTTATCGCCAGAGTAGGAGGCGGCATGAGGGGACGTGATATGGTCACTGTAGGGCGACGGCACATGCTCGCTGTCGTAATGGCTTCCATGGGGTGAGGAGTGTGAATGGTCACTGCTGTATTGCTGTCGTGAGGTGATTAGGTCGTCTGCCTTGCTTAGCAGCTGGGCAGGGTGTGGCCTCTGGGAGGCATGGCTGCCATCGTGAAGTCCTTGAAATTGCCCTGGGAAGGCTCTCTCCCCAAGCCCACTCTGACTTATCAGAGTGGCAGAAGTAAGGCCAACGTTGGCTGGGGCAGAGAATTGCCCCTGAATCTGCCCTGCCAGGGGCGTAGGTGGGTTGGATAAGGTAGCAGAGCGGAGCAAGCTATCATCCAGGTCCAGGCTAGAGAAATTCTCGTCATGCACTATACGCCCATTCAGCAGCTCACCTAGATCCGCGTTGACTTCCCGGCTCAAGGACTGAATTCCTGAAGTTTCAGCACCCGTGGAGAACACCCCTATGCCTCTGTCCGATAGTTCTTGAACCGGCACGCCGTCTGTCTGTGTGAGCACTCCTATAGTACTCAGGCACTCAAGAGAAGTCACAGCCTGCAAGGCCCGTTCCAGCTCCTCTGCCTCTTCGGTCGTAGGGAGGAGGTCTCCATTTTTACCTGCGTTAAATTAAAGATATGTTAAGCAGTTGGCATACCTCTCGTAGGGGCATTCTTCCACAATTCATGCAATGGCTAGTATAACATCCAGTTGGACCTTTAAAGGTAAAGGGACCCCTGATCATTAGGTCCAGTCGTGACCAACTCTGGGGTTGCGGTGCTCATCTCGCTTTATTGGCCGAGGGAGCTGGCATACAGCTTCTGGGTCATGTGGCCAGCATGACTAAGACGCTTCTGGCAAACCAGAGCAGCGCACGGAAACGCCGTTTACCTTCCCGCCGGAGCGGTACCTATTTATCTACTTGCACTTTGACGTGCTTTCAAACTGCTAGGTTGGCAGGAGCAGGGACCGAATAACGGGAGCTCACCCGGTCGAGGGGATTCGAACCGCCGACCTTCTGATTGGCAAGTCCTAGGCTCTGTGGTTTAACCCACAACACCACCTGTGTGCCCAAGTCTGACCTTTAGCTGTTCATTTTTTTAATTAACTTTATATGTGAGTGCATGAATTTATTTGCAGCCCATTGGAAGTGTTACCAGCCTGTTAGCATAAACCTACATGTCATAGGGTGGCTGGAGTGTATGTCTACCAAACAAGGCCATGTTCACACAGACAGTTTGATTACTTGATGACTGCAGCACCAAGTGGCAACTTGCATGTGTGAAAGAGCTGCCAAGGCAGACTTTCATACCACTTCATTTTGCCTTAACAGCAGGCTCTGTTTCCACCACGGCGTGCTGCAAGTCATCAAATGCAAAAAACAAAATAAAACTGAGCGGTGCACATACAACTTTAGTCAGAAAACTTTATTACTGACAGGCAAGGCCTACCACAGTTCAGAAAGGAAGCTTAATTGGGTTTAATACAAAGAAGAAAGCTCTCCCCTCTCAACTGACATTAAGATCTTCAGAGAATCATTTTGTTTTAGAGGAGACGACATTCTTTCAACTGAAAATGCAACAGATAAAAAAAACAAGCAACATACATTGAGGTCCAGCACCGAGGGCCTTCTGGTGGTTCCCTCACTGCGAGAAGCCAAGTTACAGGGAACCAGGCAGAGGGCCTTCTCGGTAGTGGCGCCCTCCCTGTGGAATGACACCAGATGTCAAAGAGAACAACAACTACCAGATTTTTAGAAGACATCTGAAGGCAGCCCTGTTTAGGGAAGCTTTTAATGTTTGATGTATTACAGTATTTTAATATTTTTTTGGAAGCCGCCCAGAGTGGCTGGGGAAGCCCAGCCAGATGGGCAGGGTATTATTATTATTATTATTATTATTAATAATAATAATAATAATAATAATAATAATAATAATAATTACTACTACATTGGAACATTATTTGATTATTTGTCAGGGCTATGTTTCTTCCATGGGATCGTTGCAAAAAATATGTAATACGCTATCTACTGGAGAATTTGGTATCCTGAGACACTGTTGGATTTTTAAATGCTGAGGGGCATGGTTTACAGAGCCTTACCTACATACTATAGTATAGGCCGTGATAAAGGATGGTCGTACATGGATGCAGCCAAGATCACGATCAAAGACCAAAATAAAGGAGCCATAGTAAAAGCCAGCAATAGCTCTAAGCAAATGTTTATGTGAAGTTTAACAATTGGCGCTGCACGCCAACCAATGCTGGTTTGACATGCTTCTGTAAGGATGCAGGCACACAAACGCCCCAGTGTGAGTAAGCCATAATTTCACAATCTATACATCGGAAGTTCAATTTACATGGATTTTTGTGGTTTGGACCTACTTGTGTTGGGCTCACTTCAACTTCTAGCCCCAGACCTATTAACTTCGCTGACCACAGTGGAATGATATGTGATGTGTAATGAAAGAGGAAAAATCCCTATGCTGCAATCCAATAATAATAATAACAATAATAATAATAATAATAATATATTCATATCCCACCCATCTGGCTGAGTTTCTCCAGCCACTCTGGGCAGCTTCCAACAAAAGATTAAAAATGATACTGGACTGCTCATATAAGATATTTCCAGATTGGGAAAGATTTTTCTCTATTATTCATAAATGGGTCCGAGAGAGGGGGAGACGCTCAGCTGTTTCTAGAATTGTGCACTGCCTGCACCTGTCTCTGAACTGCTTTTATTTATTTATGTAGTATATTTATATCCTGCTCTTCCAACAATGCCCTTCAGGGCACCTGATAATGAAAAAATAAAAACATGCAATGAAAACCCTCAATAAAAAACACAGGATTAAAAAAGAGCATGTTAAAATTGTATTGATGGTTAAAACAGGCTTGTAAAATGAAAATGGGGTGGTATTGAAGTAATGGGAGAAAATGAAAACAAAAGAGGAGCCTCCAAATTTGCAAAGACAGGGCACTGCAGCTAAAAAGTCCCTGTCCTTAGTCACCCCCACCTTAGTTCAGAAAGTGGGCAAGGGAGGAAAATACAGTGGTGCCTCGCAAGACGAAATTAATCCGTTCCGTGAGGCTCTTCGTATAGCAGTTTTTTTACATTTTACAGGGATTCGATACAAAACATGGTCTTTCCTGTTAAATCATGTGGAATGTCTTTTCATTGCCATTTTAGCATTTGTTAAGGATATACGGTATATATCCCTAAGGAAGTCAGACTATCCTCCACCAGGGCCAGGGCCTTTTCAGTGATGGCTCCAACCTGGTGGAATGCTCTGTCCCATGAGACTAGGGCCCTTCAGGATTTAACCTCCTTCCGTGGGGCCTCTAAGACAGAGTTATTCCGCCTGCCCTTTAATTTGAATTCAACCTGATCTTTTATTTCCCTTCTCTTCCCTCCCCCTCCCCTTTTATGAAGATTACCCGCTCTGAGACCCCACAGCTAATTCTCCCCTGGCCTCCTTACTGGCCCAAGTAGGACTAATTCCGCCAGCTAGCCCTGGTGGCTATCTAATTCTTATTAAATGGATTTCCCCCAAACCCGCAGGAACTCGCAAGACATTCTCGTCTTGCGAAGCAAGCCCATAGGGAAATTCGTTTTGCAAAGCGCCTCCAAAACGGAAAACCCTTTCGTCTAGCGGGTTTTCCGTCTTGCGAGGCGTTCGTCTTGCAGGGCACCACTGTACCCAGATAAAAGACTGTTGTTCGGATATTTGAGTAACGCAGCGTGGAATTGTTATGTTTTTAGGCAGTGGAGCAACATGGACAAACACGCCTAGATTTTTCAGTTCATAATGTAGGAAGCTTGGTCTTTTCAAAGTTAATATAATTAGATAGTTTTTATCTTTTCCAGCTGCACTGGCTCCCGGTGGAGCACAGGGTCAGATTTAAGGTGCTGGTTTTGACCTTTAAAGCCCTTCACGGCCTAGGACCCTCGTACCTACGGGACCGCCTCTCCCGGTATGCCCCACGGAGAGCCTCAAGGTCCATAAATAGCAACACCCTAGTGGTCCCGGGCCCTAAGGAAGTTAGATTGGCTTCAACCAGAGCCAGGGCCTTTTCAACACTGGCTCCCACCTGGTGGAACGCTCTGTCTCGCGGAAGTTGGTCGCCCGCTTCACCGGCCCGTTTCCTATCGTGGACCAAGTCTCTCCTGTGGCATTCCGTCTCCGGTTGCCCGCAACCCTGAAGGTTCACCCGGTCTTCCACAGGTCCCTTCTGAGTCCGGTGGCCCCACCCGACGAGTTCCACCCGAACCGTCCCCGAACGCAGCCAGTGTTGGTTCAGGGAGAGCCTGAGTACGAGGTGGAACGCATCCTGGACTCCCGTTACCGCAGGGGAAAGCTGCAGTATCTCATTGACTGGAAGGGGTACGGACCGGAGGACCGCTCCTGGGAACCAGCGGCCAACGTCCACGCACCTGCCTGCCTCCGAGAGTTCCATGCGACGTACCCCGGCAAGCCGGGTCCGGACCCTCGGTTGAGGGGGGGGCCTGGGAGGGGGGATGGTGTGATGGCCTGGGATTCCGATTCAGAGGACGAACCAGAGGAATCCCAGCCTGCACAGGAGTCCCCGCCTCCAGGGCCAGCTGAACTGGGGCAAGGCCTAGATGCTGAAGAGCCTGCACCTGTGGCAGAGCACCAGGAGCTGGCCCCAGGTGAAACCCTTCTGGCCCCAGAGGGGCTTGAGGACTCAGTGGCGTCAGGTGAGCCTCCTCCAGGGCCCAGTAACCCTTCGGCCTCTCCTGATCTGCAGAGGCTTAGGGCAGAGAGGCGAAGGGAACTGGTTGCTCCCAGGAGGAGTGCTCGCCTTAAGGTCAGAGGAGGCGGGGCTCTTGGGGGCCGGGACCGCCCCTGGCCTTAGAAGAGGATAAAAGCCCAGTCAGCGCGGCCCCAGGTTGCGGGAGCAACGTCGTTGTTGGCTTCGGACCTTCCTGTGTTCCTGATCCCTGCTCGGCCTCCTGTTCCTGACCATCCGGTGCTCCTGTTCCCTGCTCGGCCTCCTGTTCCTGACCATCCGGTGTTCCTGTTCCCTGCTCGGCCTTCTGTTCCAGCGTTCCTGTTCCCTGCCCGGCTCTCCGCCTCGGACCTCGCCCCTCTTCGTGTGGACTCTGCTTACGCCCACGGTACCTTACCCCCGGGTCCAGCACAGGTACCTTGGGTTAAGTACTTAATTCGTTCTGGAGGTCCGTTCTTAACCTGAAACTGTTCTTAACCTGAAGCACCACTTTAGCTAATGGGGCCTCCTGCTGCTGCCGCGCCGCCAAAGAACAATTTCTGTTCTCATCCTGAAGCAAAGTTCTTAACCCGAGGTACTATTTCTGGGTTAGAGGAGTCTGTAACCTGAAGCATATGTAATCTGAAGTGTATGTATCCCAAAGTACCACTGCATTTATATTTATGTATTTTTTAAAAAATCCTTTCCACAAATGGCTCTGTGGAATAGAAAAGTGTTAACGGTATATGATCGTGCAATAATTGTTCTCTGCAAAATAGGATTGAAGCAATTGAAACGAGAAAAGTATCTGCTTTACATTCAGAAATACAACGTACAGGCAAAGAACATTTCACACAGGGGTTCCGTTCTCAGTTCCTGAATGTGCATAATTATGCCCTTTCCTCTGCTGGGTCCAAAAGGACCTACAGTGGTGCCCCGCAAGACGAATGCCTCGCAAGACAGAAAACCCGCTAGACGAAAGGGTTTTCCGTTTTGGAGCTGCTTCGCAAAACAAATTTCCTATGGGCTTGCTTCGCCAGACGAAAATGTCTTGCGAGTTCCTGCGGGGTTTTTCCCCCCCCCCCTTTTTCCCAAGCCGCTAAGCCGCTTATCAGCTGATCCACTAAGCCGCTAAGCCGCTTAACAGCTGATCCGCTAAGCCGCTTATCAGCTGATCCGCTAAGCCGCTTATCAGCTGATCCGCTAAACCCGCTAAGCCGCTAATAGCGCTAATCCGCTAAGCCGCCAATGGGCTTGCTTCGCAAGACGAAAAAACCGCAAGACAAAGAGAATCGCGGAATGGATTCTTTTCGTCTTGCACCACTGTACATGTTGGCAATCACGTGTCATTTGGACACACCTAAAATGGTCACGTAGAATCCTGGCTGACAGTTTGACTAGAAATCTGAACCATCATTTTTCATCCTTGCACATTTCGGCATTTTCCTTAATTGTACAAAGCCACTTCCGAGTCTAGGGAGGAGGTAGGGTTGCGGTCTTCACGCCCCTTCCCCACACTTGCGGGGGCTGGCTCCAGCCCCCACGATACCTGGGGGAATCCTCGGCCGCATCATTCCTGAGCCAGCCTATCGGCGTGGCCTAACTGCATTTAGGTCCGGCGCAGCCAAGAGACTCCCTCTTTGCCGCGCCGCAGCCAGACAGGTTTTCCCTTTCCTCCCACCCGTTAGGCTAGGCTCTCTGATGTTGCTATGAACTGCGGTTGGTCGCCGTCAAGGAGCCTGGTAGGAATTTTCCCAACTGGCAGATTGGCAGCAGCCACTTGGTTTTCGCCTACCTCATAGCAAACCGTCACAACTCGCAGTATTAAGGTTAGGCATTGGTAGGGGTATTATTCTATTGTTATGCAGATGAAGGGGGAAGGAAGCGCCATCACCTTCCCCCAAACATAAGGGTAGTCCGTTAAAGGATTCCGGGGGGCATGGCCTTGTCCTAAGCCTATGGAGGTGTAGGCCCCCGGCACGCCCCCAAGTGGTAACTCCGGGGGGGGGGGAGCTCCTAGCTGACATGCTTCAGCAGGACTCCTCCTACTGGTGGTTAACCCTCACCGAACTTCTAGCAACAGGGCTGAAGCAGGTTAGCTGTTAGGACCAATGCGTATACCGCTCCATTCCTGTAATCAATAAAGTTGTGGCCTAATGCGACCCATTAACCCGAATTCTGGTGTCTCGTGTCTTTATTTCTGAGGGGGGAGGGGGGGAACTCGCCATGCAATTTTGGGGGGAAGAAAAAAAATGTTGCCATTTCCTGCCACAGCACTGAGTTTTTTTGTCTTTAATCGAGAGAGAAGGTACCTTCAAAGAAATCAAAGTCTTGCAAGTCATCCGGCAGCCGTGGCAGGACGTCAGAGAAGTCCTCCTGATTCAATTCGAGGTCGTGTGGAATGTCTGTGATTTCATTGGCGATGTCATCTGGCAGCTCATCTGTACTCAGCTCCGGTGTGGAAGGGCTCCTACAAAAACAAGGAAGACAGTCACCCCCGCCCTTTGGTCTGGCGCTGTGCTGGACTCTGATTTATTCTGGGATGCATATGCCCTTTCTCCACCCCACCCCCCTTTTTTGTTTTTTTAAACTGTTCCCTCACCAAACTCAACTCTGAATGTATGGAGCCGTTGGAGCTGCCATAGATAAAGCTACTGCAGGATCTGGTATGGCTGCAACTAAGATTTGTGTACAGCCCTGTCTCTTTTCTACCTCTGCTGGTGCACAAAAGATGGTACGGGATATTCTTGCTGGTGCAAGAAGATGCATGGCACACAATCCTATGAATGTTTACTCTCACGCAGTGCTGGGTAATGGCTATACTATGACAGAAGAAATCAGTGCACAAATGTGATTTCCAAGAGGGGCTTAAACATGCCTTGAAACTTAAAACAAGTTGCATGCTTCCAATCCTCAATGTTCTTTGGAAAACAGGGAACCCAGGCAGCAGGGATTCCTCCCCCCTGCTTTATCCACTTTTGGCTAAAATATGAGCAGCAAGTGATGATTTGTTGGGATTCCCCAACTCAGATCCTTGAAACGTCTGCATTGCTCTGAAAGCATAGCTCCATCCCAGGGCCCCAATGGTCTTAGTGGTAGTATTGGTTCCAAGGTGGTTCCCTCATTGCGAGAAGTGAGGTTACAGGGAACCAGACAGAGGGCCTTCTCGGTAGTGGCGCCCGCCCTGTGGAACGCCCTCCCTTCAGATGTGGGAGTTGACCTAGAAAATACATACACACATCTCTTGATCTTAAGAATTAATTGTTATCTCCAATATTGAAACCCAGGATATAGTTTTCCCCCGGATTGAAAGTCTGAGAGACCCACTTTTAAACAATCTTCCTTCAAACCATAGTTTGTGGACAAGTGCGAATACATCCACTGACTTGCATAACGCTCTTCCAGCTCAGTTACTATTTAGACTGGCTTATTAAAGTACTAGAAAGGAGCCATTAAGCTGAGTTCTTTCACACTAAATTGTTCTACAGAATCTTCTGGAAAGATGTGAATCAGTCACATCTTTTTCAATAATCTGAGACCGTTAAGGGATGTAAAAATGCACCATTCTGGAGCAAAAGTCTTACTTGGTATGTCAATTTATTAAGGTAGAAGAGAGCTCTAATGCATGAAAAACGCCGTTACATCAGTAGCAGAGTATATTACGTCAGGTCATAAAGACTGGCCAAAAATGTCTACAAGTTGGCATGATAAATGCCCCCTGGGGACCTGGCCAGGCAGCAAGGCAGAGCAAATTGGAAAACAAACAAGTGATCGCTCTGCAAGTCTGCAGAATGAGTGCGCACAACCTTTCCCCCTCTCTGCCGCCAGCCATAACCCAGCACTTGTGTGAGAGTAAATGTACATAGGATTATGTGCCATGTAAGAACCACTGTCCTCAAGAGGGCTTGTTTTCAACCAAGTATGTACAGAACATCAGAGTTGGTTTTCCTATTCCTCATACAGGTAGCGTAGACTACGGCTGGAATTCAAACTAAGGCAACAGTTCTATCAGCGCAAGTGTCTTTGCTTGCCAGACAGGATTACATACCCTCTCCTCACCGCCATGTGCTGTTCTTCTGGGGGGGTGGGGTCCCAATCCTGCAGAGCCAATTTAGTGGAGAGCACAAGGGGAGGAAAGCCCTGTTTTGTGAGCGTCACTCGTTCTGGCTCTTGCTAGCACAACTATTTAGCTGAATCTGGACCAATACTCATTTACTTGGCCTATTCTTTTCCAACACTACGCTGTCAACTTAGAAAATTAATCATAGCTGGGCTCTGACCGTATATGGGAGATCTCCATTGGCAGTGAGACGCTGGTGGGCATACTGAGGTTTCCTTGGGGCACAGCAGGAGGAATCGGTTTTTGGGGACGTCGTGGCCCTCGCCTTCTCTTTTTCTTGTGTTTTTTGGTAAGAGCAGGTGGCTTTGTTTTTTTCCTGGGTTTCCTCTGCTGCTGGTGCTGGACTTTGCGGGAGCTGTCTCCTCTCAAGAAGTTATCCTTTTTAGAACGAGAATGGAAAACACCAATACTGAACTGAGAAGCACTTTTTTTTCCTTGCCATTCCAAAGTGTGAACATCTCTATGGCATGCAAGTCGGAATAGACAACGCCTGACACCTTGAAAAGGGAACCATGGTGCTAAGCAAACCGTACTGCCTTTTGTACCACTGGCGGGAAAGAATCCTAAACACATTCGGACGAAACTATTTCGAAATTCAAATCATACAAGTTTAACATGTGGCCTTCAGGAAGTTTAGGATGGCACTGAATCAGAAAGAATGTTCATCAGAGTTCAAGGCAAGAAATGGTCAATTACAATGGTGCCCCGCAAGACGAATGCCTCGCAAGACGGAAAACCCGCTAGACGAAAGGGTTTTCCGTTTTGGAGGTGCTTCGCAAAACGAATTTCCTATGGGCTTGCTTCGCAAGATGAAAATGTCTTGCGAGTTCCTGCGGGGTTTTTTCCCTCCCCCCCTTTTTCCCAAGCCGCTAAGCCACTTATCAGCTGATCCGCTAAGCCGCTTAACAGCTGATCCGCTAAGAGGCTTAACAGCTGATCTGCTAAGCCGCTAAACAGCTGATCCGCTAAGCTGCTTATCAGCTGATCCGCTAAGCCACTTATCAGCTGATCCGCTAATAGCGCTAATCCGCTAATGGGCTTGCTTCGCAAGACGAAAAAACCGCAAGACGAAGAGACTCGCGGAACGGATTCTTTTCGTCTTGCGAGGCACCACTGTACTTCTCTTTGAAAATGGCTTGGAGCATCACAACGCCATGTCACCAGGAATCACAGAATTACACACACGAATGCAAAATACAGAGAAGGTATTACTTCCAAATGAGTTAACAACCTTCGGATAATGTAATTTTCTGTAGATGGCGTTTGCCACCTTGATGTTGCAAGGTTTCACAAGGTGCTATAATTAAAAGGGGTGGATCTTCAAAGTGGATTACATCGAGGTGGGTCCCAAGGGCTGGATTCCCTGTGGCCAAGCTTCCATGGGCAGGACAAAAATGAAAGTGAGTGTGGGTGGAGCATGTTGGTGGGGAGGGACCCACATTACACAAACGCACACACACCCTAACCTTCCCCGCCCCTTGCCAAAGTTAGATATGAAAAGCCCCCCGTTAGAGCCAACTGGACCTCCATGAAAATGCCCCATGTTGCATTTAGGCTTGAAAATCTCCTATTGATGGTGCGCAGAGGCAAGGAGGAAACACAGTGGGTGTGACGGGGAGCTTCCATGGGTTGAATTTAGCCCACAGGCTAGATCCCCACATGTAGTTTAGGGCAGCCAAAAAACTGAGCTTTGTGCCAGTAAGAAACTGTCTGATGACAAAATGTGAGTCATCTGGGAATTAGCCAAATTCAGGTGCCAGCTATTAGCTTGAGGGCTATGGTGTATGACTCTTGTGCCTACCAAAGGGGAAAGGTAATGTTCAAACCTTTGTGAGGCGGTTTGCAGATTGTCTGGGGAAAGAAGTTAAAATGAGGAGAGCTTCCGTTCCACTGACCGACGCAAGTGGCAAAAATAAACTGTGTGAACAAACTGAAATGCTCACGTTTCCACCTTGACAAGGCCTTCCAGGAGAATATCCTATAAGCCTATGAGAGGTATCCCAACTAACTTCATCCATCAGTGCAAGGATTTCTGCTTGTGCAACAGAACTCCCCCTACCCAGTCTTCTCCCACGGTGTACTTCCTGAATCCGCCTGGGGGCTACCCAGAATCAAGAATGAAGATTTAGGGAGGGGATGGGAAGAAGTTCCACAGCACAAGCTGAAATCCTGGTGCTAGTGGAACAAATTAGTTGGATACCGCCAACAGTCTCTCTGTGTTCTCACGTAGACATGACAGAGTCACAAAAGAGGACAGACCTCATTCTTAAATGCGATCCTATACATCCTTAACTGGGACTGTTAAATTCAGGGAGACTCTGTTCCGCATAAGCTTGCATAGGATGAGCAAAGGAGGATCTTTGAAACATTTCCCCATAATCCTTTAGATGAGTTCAGTCAAAGAAAGGCTGCTGATACAGCATTTTTCTTTGGTTATCATCAGAGCTCACCTTACAGCTTTCTGAAGGGGCCAGAAGCAAAAGCTGCGTGCTGATGTCATTCCCCGGCTTGCTGGAAATACTGCTGCCGCTGTTCTTCAAGTATTCTGACTAGCAAATATACTTACCATTTTTTTTGCGTGTTCTTCACACAGGGGGGTCTGGTGCGTAATGTCAAAAACTGGCACAGAGCATTGCTGTCCGTCTGCAAACTTGGCTGTGCAGCTTGAGAAAAGCTGCTGGGACCGGTTCAAGAGGATATCTGGGTCTCTCTGTAGTCAGGAATAACACACAAAGGAGGGGCAGGAGACTGCATGATACAGGGAAACTGCAGGAATGGAACACTATTTTGTCTACAGAGGTCTACACACTACAGGAAACAATGGAACTATTTGTTGGAAAATGAAAGGAACATGATGTAATGCTTTGCTTCATGAATAACAAACCTCTGCAGAGACACTAGAAACTTTTGGAAAAAGAACATTTCTGTGGGAGAACAGAGAAATAAAAAGGAGGAGAATGATTGATAAGAACAAGGAAACAACAAGAACTGGACAGAACTGGGGGAACATTTGGGATATTCAGGTTTGACAAGCTTATGGATACAAAATTGGAGTTTTTACTCCTGGATATAAAAACCTGGATAGAAGAAATGGGCCCTTATTTGATAGACTCCTTCTACGATTGGACATCCGTAATTAAAGACTGGCAAAGAACCGGAGGGACATAGTGTAATGTGGGAACTCCAGGAAGATATTAGAAGTGGAGGGATAGGTGAAACGCAAAGGGGAAAGAGGGGAGGGAAAATTGGAATCCAAAGGCTGTAAAATTATTATTTATATTTATCTTATTTTCATCTGTACTATGTTTGAAAGGGGGAAACCCGTGGAAGGGTATAGATCGATCTTAGGGGATGAGAATTTGGATAAATTGGGTTATTGACGAAGAGTGTAATTTGGGGATAAGAATTTGTTGAATTTAATTGCTTATTTGGAAGATTTGGAACACAAGAGGGGGTAGGGAGGGGAAGTCCTAGTTATTGGCAATAGATTGGATTTAATTTGTTATGATTTGTTCTAATTTGGAAAACCTTAATAAAAATTATTATAAAAAAAAAAAAAAGGAGACTGCATGATACTGAACCTTGAATTCTATTCCCAACTAATATCTCACTTTGGAGCAATTCCTTAAATGTCATTCATGCTGCAGCTACAGAAGATGCAAAGTCAACAGTTAAAAGCAAAAAAACCAACACACACACATACATACAAAACAACCTGCCATCAAGCAGAATTACTAATGATTTTATAATTTATTAAGATGGGCTTATGGAAGCAGCTATTTTGCTAATGAGTTTGTGTGTCTTGTTTCCTGGAGATTCTTAATCAATACTGTGATTTTTGGGACAATGCAATCAATAGATTTGCTTTCTAACCAACTAATGAGAATCCATACACAAATATTAAAAAGAGGATTTCTGTCATCCACATATGAGAGCACATAAAAATTGTAAATTTCTTCCTGCCTTTTTGACAGATGACGCACAGAGGAAGTCAATACAGTGAATCCCGATTCACAATTATTTTGTTCAGAAGAGATATATAAACTCAATGCGTTTTTAGTCTCTTTCTCATCTATTCCTAGAATCATAGAATCATAGAGTTGGAAGAGACCACAAGGGCCATCGAGTCCAACCCCCTGCCAAGCAGGAAACACCATCAGAGCACTCCTGACATATGGTTGTCAAGCCTCTGCTTAAAGACCTCCAAAGAAGGAGACTCCACCACACTCCTTGGCAGCAAATTCCACTGTCAAACAGCTCTTACTGTCAGGAAGTTCTTCCTAAATCAGCAGTAGGCATTTTCCTTCATCATGCAAGTTTACATGATGCAATTTCCTGAGATACCCACTTCACTTGTTTTCTCCCTGTGCTTATTCACCACCATCGTTCCCGCCATTGAGGGACACGCTCAACGTTCTGCTTAAGGCAACCTTGCTCAACCTTGGGCCCCCAGATGTTGTTGGACTACAACTCCCATCATACCTAGCTAGCAGTTGTAGCCCAATAACATCTGTAGACCCAAGGTTGAGAAAGGCTGGCTTGAGGCATTGGTGGGGCACCTACAGCCTTACACTGTTGAAATTCTAGAATGGCCAGTGTTCAGGGATGGTGGCCACTGTAGTCCAGCAGAAGCTACAAGGTTCCTGGTTCTCCTTCAACTCTTTAAGAAGCAGTCACAGCCCTAGTCACTCACACAGGGCAGGAGTGGGGAGAGTGGAGAGCAAGGCTGAGCTCTCGGCCCTACCTCTGATACTGCAAATTTTTCTTTCAACAGCTGCCTGCAACTTTGTGATGAGGAGGACCAATGAACAAGTCTCTGCTTCCACATAGGGGCTCTGCATGTTCTGGTCAGCAGCACAATCAGGTGTCCTGAACATGGAGAAACCTCTACTCACCATGAACAGAAACTTCTGCATTGTTTTTTCTTCTCACACAACCAAGCGTAACGCTTGGCTACTGGGAGAAAGAAGATACGATGTTGGGTGTGGAACTAAAGGCATGGCTTTATGAGAGCAACGCGTGAATGGAGCCAATGCGAACAAGGGAATGATCATTATTGCAGGTATATAGGGAGCATCATACCTTGGGACTCCTTAGTGGGATAAACACGGGGCAGTGATTTAGGAGAGACGCACTGGTGAATTATCTCTATGGCAGCTCAAGCAAGGGCCTACGCTGCCTCCTTGTGGCAGTGCTGGCTCATTACAAATGGAGCTTCCTGCCTGTGAGCTCAGTGGCCTTGTGTGGTGTCCAATCCCACAGAGGCTGCAAGATAAGATATGTCAGTGGACTAACTCACATAACTTGCCAACTCCAGTCTGCAAACAGCCATACCAAGACCAGCACTTGAAAGCATAGTCAATATTCTGCATGGCACTTTTCTTTCAAACGCTCTGCGCTTGTCGTATCTACAAAAGTCCTTTCATTGATCCCTTTATAATTCTCAGTTCTTCCTCAATGCCTTAGAGGAACCTTAAAATTAAGGCTAAAGTTGCAATTAGGAAGGGGCAGGGGGGGAAGCTGCAAGAGATTTAAGTGAATTTTGAAGTTGAGGGAGGAGTGGGAAAGAGAAAACTCATTAAAATTCCGAGCTTGCAGCATTTAGAAACTTTCCTTTCTTTGCTCCTGCAATTTCACATATACTCGTGCTCATTGTAAGGGCTTCTAACATAAGGACTTTCATTTTCCCTGATCTCTGCCTCTTCTGTCGATACTGCAGAATTATAGGTCTTTCATCTCTTATTCATTCTAGGTCATTGTACTACCTCACAGTGCAGATTTCACACCCTGCTGAAACCTTTATAGCAATTTAAGCTATAAGATAATTCAGACTTTCTGTGGAAACTGACAAACCAACCTCACACAGGGCAATGCCAGGTGCATGTGTCCAGTACAGGGACATTTCTAGAAAGCTGTTTGTTCCTCCACCCTGAAGGTGTACCATAGCCCTAACCAAACAATTCTGACCTGATGCCAGTGATTCGAAGTGAGGACAGATTCAAATGCTGGCTAGGCCCCTGGATTCTACCTTTGTTTCAGGGTCTCTCTGCTGCTTCAGAGCTGACACAACTGCACAGGCTTAAGAATGGATTTACCAAGTCTCTCCCATAAGTTGCTAGCTTGAAAAGAAGAACCAGGCCAAGAAGCTAGCAGGGGCGCTCCCAGAAATACTCGTTGGAAATGGGAGATGGCCAGAATTAATTACAGTCGTACTTTGGTTGTCGAACACTTTGGTACTCTGACGTTTTGGCTCCCAAACGCCATAAAACCCGGAAGTGAGTGTTCCGGTTTATGAACATTTTTCGGAAGCCGGACGTTGGACATTGGCTTCCAATTTGAGTGCAGGAAGCTCCTGCAGCCAATCGGAAGCTGTGCCTTGGTTTTCGAACCGTTCCGGGAGTTGAACAGACTCCCAGAACGGATTACGTTCAACAACCAAGGTACGACTGAATTATGTTTTTAGCCCACAACAGGAACAGGGAAACAGTGAAAAAGATACGTTGAAAACAATGTTTAGTGAACGGAAGAGCCTTGTTGGTGCATGGTTCACCCTTTGTCGTCCCTCTACATGGTGACACGTCCCTCTGCTTCACTTGGCTTGTGCTGAAACAGAAGGACACCCAAGAAGATTAGCACCAAAAAACGGAGAAGGCTGGGATATAATGTGTATGCTGTACTGCCAGGTGTGGGTGGTCCCTCACCTGTTCCGAGTACACGAAGCTCTTCGGAGCTCTCGTATCAGCTGCCCAGCGCACTCCGGCTCTCGGCTGGCTGCCCGCAGCAAAGCTTTCCGGAATGTATGTTGGCATTTCCTCTGGCGAGATTCTGCCCGCTCCAGGCGGCAGAGGTGCTTGTATTTCTGCTGAAAGTAAGTGCAAAGTTGGGAAATGCGGGAGCTCCTGCCGCTGGCGTCAGCATCATCATCTGGCCTGTGAGATTGTGTGGGGAGGAAAAAGCAGGTAATAAAATGGCTGGCACTCAAAACCCAACATTATCATTCTGCAAAATTGCACTACTGCTATTTTGTCTGTACAGCACAAGTCCCGGGTACCTGAAGAAATGTCAAGTTTCTACGTCAACCTCCCTGAGCTCTGCATTCATTTTTGAATGGTTTCCCCCCCCACACATTGGCTGGCGATTAGGCTGCGGCACCCCTTTTATGAAAATATCCCCTCTGACAATCTAGCTGACACTAGAGTCCACGCTAGAGTCTTTCTTTTTTCTCAGACTCCTACTATTTGAAAAGTTTTACAGTCTGGTTTTATTGCTTCTGCCCTTCATGATTTGACTAGGGTGTTTTACTGAATTTGTCATTGATTTTGGCTTGGATCCGGAGTTGTCCCTCCATATATGGAAGGGCTCAGCTCCCCCTTTCCCCTGCAGCTTGAGCACCACTTTTCATGCTTTTCTAAAGGGTTTCCCCTCCCTCTGGAGCAAATTCTCAGGGGGAGGGAGTCAAGGGGAAGAAAATTGACTCCCCCTTCCTCACACCAGCAGCAGCATCCTGTAAGCAAAGTTCTGCTGATGGGAGAATAGGATCTAAGCACTTATATTTTTTTATTGTCACTATAAAATTGTAATTGTTGTAAATATACCTTGAGAATTACAGAACTGATGGGAAATATAGAAAATAAATGAAATAGTACCCCCACCCACTATGAACAAACTTGTTGTGGTGCAATGGACATACTAGTGAAATACAGTGGTACCTCGGATTACATATGCTTCAGGTTACAGACTCCACTAACCCAGAAATAGTACCTCGGGTTAAGAACTTTGCTTCAGGATGAAAACAGAAATTGTGCTCTGGCGGCGCAGTGGCAGCAGGAGGCCCCATTAGCTAAAGTAGTGCTTCAGGTTAAGAACAGTTTCAGGTTAAGAACGGACCTCTGGAACGAATTAAGTATTTAACCCGAGGTACCACTGTACCACAAGTTGCGATACCATGCAACACAGCAGTTCTTGTGACCAATCCTCTGTTTCTTTGCCATGGCAGCTGCTCCTAGGAATGGACTATAAAATGATGCTTCTGAGATAGGAAAAGCAAACACCTCCACGGAGGACAAGATCACTGATCAAGTTTTGTTATTCTGATTCCGGCCTGTTTCTACGTTATACATATCTTTTTTTCAGGTTCAATGGACAAAGTTCACCAGCCATTTCTAAAATGTTTGGAGTAAAAATTCAGTGCACGAATGGACTTCCTCTTACGCCACGGGACCTCACCACCCTCTCATCTCACCTGCAACTCACTGTGTACCCCCAAAACCTGTGCCAGAGGGACCCCAATTGTAGGGATATCGCGGAGTGGACAGTGGGGTCCAGAGGGAGCACACTCCCCACCAGCAGGCAGTCACAGTCTGCCTGCACGTGTGACCCTGGGGTGCAGGGCACCCCCCCCCCCGACAAGCCACAGCTGTCTGTACATCATTCCCTCTGTCTGACCTTTTGCGGTCTCAGTAGCCTGCGGTGCCCTGTCTGTAACCTTTGTCTCTGAGACCTTTTGTCTCCTTTGTCATACACTGTGCAAGGGGAAAATGACGCGGTCGAAACAGGTGCCAAAATAACTTTGCACCACCCCACAATCTCGGGACCGGAAGATGTGTAAAGGTCACAGCCCAAAATGTATCTGCCTGGTTTGCATATTTGTCTCAATAAAAGGAGGCTCCACAGGACTGGCCAACAGCTCGCTTCAGCCCACCTGTGCGCAGCTCACATGATGATCAACACCTGTCTTGTGCCTTCACTTCACCCAATGTTCCAGAGAAGATTTTGGAAGGTGTTCAGAGGAGGACGGTGAAGTCAAGTGGCACAAGTAGACCTCCATTCTGCTTACAGACAGAAAGCTTTGGGGAGACAAACCCAAGTCTCTCTGAGTACCCTCTTCCACTGTACCTACCCTCACCTACAGGTAACAGTTTAAAAAACAGCCTGATCTCTGTATTATTTCATATTCTGCACTTAATTACTCAGTCTTCTGTTCTGATTTGTATGCACTTACTCATTCCTGTCATATCTGAGGGCTTCCCGAATAGACCATGCAACCTGGTATGGCGAGGTTTGTTCCAGTTCTTCCAATTCTTCTCCACTGTCTTCAGACCAGTCCAACCCTGGAAAAGCATGGAAGGAAGCGAACAAACAAAGTAGTCAAATAAAAAGCACTGTTGTGATAGCACAACAGAGGGCCTCATCATAAACAGGAACCTCATTATAAGTGCATGAATTAGAACAAAAAGAGAAAAGATGTACCACGCCTGTGGAAGTTTCCCAAACAGCTGCCATCTCACCCCACCCCATCAAGGCTATATGGCCACATGTAGGGTTGTTTTTCTCACATATGCCTAAATGGCTGTCACATGGAAGACGTAGCAAGCTTGTTTTCTCCTGCTCTGGAGGGTAAGACCTGAATCCATGGATTCAAGTTACAAGAAAAGAGATTCCGACTAAACGTCAGGAAGAACCTCCTGGCAGTAAGAGCTGTTCAACAGTGGAGTGGTCTCCCTCGGGAGATTGTGGACTCTCCTTGCTTGGAGGTTTTTATGCAGGGGTTGAATGGACACCTGTCTTGGATGCTTTAGCTGAGATTCCAGCATTGCAGGGGGTTGGACTAGATGAGCCTTGTGGTCCCTTCCAACCCTATGATTCTTAATCACCACTGCCCCTTCTTCCCCTGGCACTAAGTCCTGGTCTTCTGTGGTCAGACTTACTAGCACAGACATACTCAGCCACTGTGGGGCATGGGCATCAGAGGTCCACATCTGAGGTGGAAAAGAGTAATGTGCTCTCGGCTAATTTCTGGCCATAGGTCAGTGAACAGCAAAGCATATGAAGATAATCTGGATGGAGGGGTCCGTATAAGGAAGAAAGCAACACATTATTGCTTCATCGTTTTTTGTCAGTTAGGTCCAGTCGTGGCCGACTCTGGGGTTGCGGCGCTCATCTCACTTTACTGGCTGAGTGAGCCGGCGTACAGCTTCCGGGTCATGTGGCCAGCATGACTAAGCCGCTTCTGGTGAACCAGAGCAGTGCACAGAAACGACGTTTACCTTCCTACCGGAGTGATACCTATTTTTCTACTGGAACTTTGACGTGCTTTCAAACTGCTAGGTTGGCAGGAGCAGGGACCGAGCAACGGGAGCTCACCTCGTTGTGGGGATTTGAACTGCCAACCTTCTGATCAGCGAGCGCTAGGCTCTGTGGTTTAGACCACACCACCTGTGTGTCCCTTTTTGTCAGTTATATATCCATAATTGCCATTACACTTTCTGCTGCTTTGGATTGCCTAACCACCAATGTTTGTACCATAGCAACAATCTGAATATCCTAAATTCCTGGTTTTTATGTACATGACAAAAGCTAGAACTGGTCCTCTAGACTTACAGCCATGCTCCCTTTTTTCGTGTGCTTAGAAGAACTGCCTTGAAAACAAAATGACAAACCATGTGATTTTAGTAGCAGTAACGAGCTGAATTTTATGGGACTTAGCTGTGAGGCAGGATGCAGAAACACCTGCCCATGGCCTGGTTTGCCCTTCTGCATTAAAAAGCACACACTTGCAAGGATACAGTTTACTCAAGTACTTCACTTGCGCACTGTTACCAATCTATGGCAAATTTACTGGACCAAATGATCAAAACGTTCGGGTACCATTAATTCTCCACTTACCTAAATGCGGAAACAGATCAGCATCCAGCTGCTGTTTCTGAGTGCACAGTTTCACCAGTCTCTGTAGCCGGCTCATACAGGATGAGTGCGGAGAGAAGGCTGTGGCTTTCATAAGGATCCTGTCCACCCCGGGTGGGTCTGAGCCAGGAGCCCTAGTAGGGTGCAGGGGAGGCAGCGGTCTTTTGTTAGACAGCTGCCTGGCTTGTGCTATAGTGTACGTGGTGGGAGCCACTCCCTGCACTGGTAGGCTGGTGTTCTGAGGTTGAGGTGACTTGCAGACTAAGCCCTGCTGTAGCCCTGCTGGCTTTAGAGAAGTTGGTAATGGCAAGAGATGGGAGTGCTGCTGCTGCTGCTGCTGCTGCTGCTGCTGCTGCTGCAAAGGTGCAGGAAGAGGGCTAAAGTGCTCTTGGCGAACTTTCAGAATCTCTGTTTCTCTCTGGCGCTGCCGGTTCTGGGCTAATTTGCTCTGCAGCTTCTTCTTCACCGTTGCCCCTTTCTTGAGATCTTCGTCTTCCTCGTTGAAAGCAAAGGGGTCTTCCAGTTCTGCTTCCAAGTAGTGGAGAGGAAGCCTGGCACCCGGTGGAGAGAGGGACATCCCGTCTAGTCCATTGGGCATCTTCAAGGCCAGGGGAGGAACTGTCAGGCTGAAGGCCACAGAATCCATCTGGTGCCGAACTTTTACCTCCTCGACGGGGTCATTCTTTTTCTTCCTCTCCTTTTTCGGTAAAAAGCCAAGTACCTGCAGGTGACTGTTGCAGTACCTTTGAGAAGCAAGACCATCAGAATTATTTTCTCCTCGCCAGCTCTTAAGCATGGTGAATCCAGAATTCATGAGAAAGTAGCTTAAATGGCATAAGTATATTTTTTTTGTGTGTGAGAAAACTCAATGGATAACGTTTAAATGAATATCTCATAGCCAATTATAAACTTTCAAAAATAAAGATATTATTTGAATTGCATATTACATTAGCTATATTATAACTATAGATACAATGTACTTCCAATTGAAGTGCACATCAGAACATTTGCAGAATTACAGTCTGCATTTCAATGGAGTCCATATATGGAAAAACTGTGACATAAAAGCACAGCAGATATCTTTCAAGGCGATCTCTTTTCTTACCCTAATAAAAATAACCGTGTTAGGTTCTACACGTTTCTGTGAAAGGCTTGCATCCCTAACACTTCAATCTTATGCTTGAAAAGGATGCAAAGCAGAAAATTTATTAGTAGCCCAAGTGATAGAAAATAGTTTAACAAAGAACAAGAGTGGGTGGTTTTTTTTTCTTTGAGAATTATGAAGTCAAAGAGCAAAGATGGAATATGTTTTTTGGCTTGAGGCAAACAACTTTAAACCTGGAAATATTGGACTTGGGAACAGGAAGACGAGGGTTTAAATCCTCACTCAGCTATGAAACTCACTGGGTGTCTTTGGGCCACCCTCTCTCAGCCTAAGCTTCCACACACAGCTGTTGAGAAGATAAAAAGTGGAAAACCTGTACACTCCAGCCAGCCTTGGATGGAAGGTGGGTTGTTGTTGTTGTTATAATCATCACTGTGGGACACTTAATGGTGAAACACATTACTATTAGGCAGGTATATTAGCTGTGCTGCTTTCAGAACCCACTAAAAACTTTTTTTGGTTAGGCAAGCATGCCCCCAAACATATTTTTAATATGTAATTTTTTGTGCATATTCCTTGAGAAAAATGCTGATTTTATATATGCTTCAATACATTTTATGTCAATTTATTTTTAACATTTTATTTTATTGGTAGTTTAAATATACATTTTATATTGTTTTAAGTGCACCACTTGCAGGTTGGGGTCAATTAAGCGGTATATAAATCTTGTTTAATAAATGAACAGATTTCTCGCTGTCTTCACCTCATTCCAATTTTCAGCAGAAGGTGCAATTTAAAGTTCAATATTGAAAACAGCTTAATACTGATGCTAACTGGGGACTTGCAGAATTCAGATTTCCCAATTTCGGAATTTAGGGTTCTGGCTTACAGATATAATTCATTTCTTTAATACTGTGTTTCTTTTGAATCCTTTTCAAAATCCTTTTGAGTAGGCAGCCCCCACTTCAATCACAAATCTTAAGGAAAAATAACTCTGAAGAGAAAAACACCATCTCTTTATACACCTCCAAGTTATGAATAAGTCCACAGTCTGCTTCTTTAATGTGTTAAACTGATACGCTTATGCTGCTTTCTTCTTGCTCTCCTCCATTTTCCAATGTTGTGACATGATGCTTCACACCTAGTTAACTTCCCTTGCCTTCCCAAAACACGCATGTTAGAAAGTTATACACTTCATCTTGTGAGCCACAACAAAGCATTCCTACTGCCTATCGCATCAGCCGCCCCAGAAAAACTGGCAAATTATGCTAATTCAAAGCCCAAAGTATTCGCTGCTAACTAAAGAATAATCTGAACAGAAAAATATAGCGGGGGGGGGGGGGGACCTGCTTTGGAACAGCATAGGAGGTGGCACATAGGGATAAAAGAGGAAACAGTGAAAATCATTTCCTCCCATTTTATTCATGGGAACCTCCATGGGACCAGAGAGCACTTCCATCACTAGAGGGCCACACCTGGATACAACCCTAGGAAGGCAAGGCTGGAATTCTACTTGGGAGCAAAATTCCTTCATTTTGACAACCTGCAATGTCATATTAGAAGAACTGCTGCCAGGTGGCTACAGAAACCACTGTGTGCACAGCAGACAGCGTTTCTCCAGTGATTTCCGAAGTCACTTTCATTAATGTTGGCTCACTGTCAAAACTTGTGGTACTCTGCCTCACATGTTATGCAAATGGAACAACTGGGCAAATATTGCCTCAGTCTGCATACTTTATTCTGCTCCTATTCGTGAGGGGCAATGAGATATGAAGGGCTGCGCTATAGTTTCACCCCATAGATACTCTATACATCAGGCATCCCCAAACTCGGCCCTCCAAATGTTTTGTACTACAGCTCCCATCATCCCTGACCACTGGTCCTTTTAGCTAGGGGTGATGGGAGTTGTAGTCCCAAAACATCTGGAGCGCCGAGTTTGGGGGTGCCTGCTCTACAAAGAGGCCCTGTTTTTAAAGATTTCATCGGGTAATATCCAAGCACTTCAAAGCACACTTAATTCTCTCTTCTGCACAACTAGTGAAGATGTGGTACTTGCCCACTTTCAACATCTGCCACACCAAACACTGAAGTGCCCTGATCTAGTTGTCTTAGCAACAAGGGACATATTCCTTTCCATCCTCCTTAGCAAGAACAATATGGTTAATTGCCCTCAGTGACGTTGCCATGTAAACACATCTGATTATGGCACAGCATTATCAAATTCGCATGTGATCCCTGATTGGCTGGGATCATAGGGTGAACCATAATTTAGAAACAGGGGGTGGATTTCAACATATATGTAAAGGGTCTGCGCATGCAATGGGACTCCCTTCCCCCCTTATTCCCCGGCGCATCCCTTAAAACTATTCTGGGTTTTTCTCAATGCTCCAAAGATTTGGGGGGGGGGGAGGGGGAAAGTCTCACTGTGAGAGTGGACTTATTCTGCACACACAACTTAATTGTACGCCACCCAAGGTGATAAAATGAGGCAGTGAGGGGGGACCAAAGTGGTCTCCCATTCAAACTGTTGACCAGATGTTGACCTGAGGAGCTTCCATTATGTGCCTTCAAACCATGCTCCAGGCCACCACTGAGACTGTCGCTGCTGTTTTCAAAACTGTGCTCCCATTACTTACCTACGGTCCTCAGATTTGGGGATGGGGTTGGTGCAGCGTTGGCTATTGTACTTGGCCACATATTCACATTGCTTGAAGGGAGCAGTCTTGTCCTCCAGAACGTGCCTGATACAGAAGGCGTAGCCGTTAAGTCGTCTCTGCTTGCACAGTTTGGGGCTGTACGAGCACAACGGCTTATTGTCAACCTCAGAAAAGTGTATGTGTTTGCCTTCATACATCACGTGACTCTTTTCCTTGTGAACATCAGCTGAAACAAGACCCCACCACCACCAAAACAACAAACGTTAAAAACGAGTTTCAACGAAGTCAACGAAGAAGATAACAGTTTTTGTTCTAATCTAGCTGAAGAGGACCAGTTACCCAATTTTAAATCTTCTCTACCATGTCAACGTCAGCAAAGAGCCCCGCAGACACCACTATCCCGGAATGATGACGAGTCAAGATGAAGCAGATTGTCTAAGAGGAATAACACAGAGAAATTGTGTTAATGAAAACGTATGAAAGAAACAGAACTACACTGCTCACAGAGCGCAAATGAATCAATTTGATCTCCCCAGAAAAATCATCAGCTGGAACACCAACTTAACAATCGGAATGTGAAATACTCTTCGCACAGGATTATCTCTAAGGATATTATCTCCATTTCCTGAAGAATTTGCTGTGGTGAATTCTACCAGCAACTTATGGGAAAGCGTTCACTGATGTCCTTCCTTCTAGGTACACTGCAAGTTTTAGAACCGTTTTAGCTACAGCCACTTTAGCGCCAAATCGTGGCAGAAAGCTGGCATCATATGCAAAATGGGGGTAAGCAAATCCCAACACCCTTTGCCAAACCTTCTGGAAAAGCAACGTTGTAAAATTAGCAAATATATATCATAACTGTGATAATCTATGTTGGAAATGTAAAGAAAAGGAAGGAACCTTTTATCATGTGTGGTGGACCTGTCCCAAGGTGAAAGACTTCTGGGAAAAGATTTATAATGAATTGAAAAAAATGTTGAAATATACATTTATAAAGAAACCAGAGGCCTTTCTTCTTGGAATAACAGGTTTGGAATTGCCCAAGAAAGATGTTAATTATTTTTGTATGCCACAACTGTGGCTCGTATTTTGTTAGCTAAAAAGTGGAAAACCCAAGAATTACCAACGATAGAAGAATGGCAGATTAAGATGATGGATTTTTCGGAGCTAGCCAACCTAACCGGAAAAGTCCGCGACCAGAAGGAGGAGTATCAGGAAGAGTGGATTAAATTTAATGATTATTTATTTAAATATGTTAAGTTGAATTAACTGAAAACAGCTTGCAGATACTTAATTGGCTTAGGATTTTATTTAAGTTAAGTGATGAATTAATATGTTTAATTTCATAATATGAAGATCTAAGGATGTTAATGTTTAAGTTAAATTTTATAAGAACTGTGATTTGGAAAACCATTAAAAGGACATGCAATGAAATTCAACCAAGGGGAAGCGAGGAAGTCACTTAACAATGTTAATAAGTGTAATTTTTAATAAGGCTATGATTTTTGTTTGTTTGTCTTATGTGTTTGTTTATAATGTTGTGAAAACTAAAAAAAACAAATTGGAAAAACAAAAAGAGAGAGCAATATGGAGCAGACTGACACTAGGTAAGGGCAGGGGCGCTAAATACTTTCCCCACCCATTGCTTCTCAGCTTTAAATCTCCCCTTCAGCTGAATTTCCACCTTCAGAGATCAAAACATGAGTCTATGCTTGACATTATGTTCAAATTGTTGCTTTTTAAGGTATTGGTGCAAAACCCAACTATCTATCATTACAAGTGAGCAAAAGAACTTGGCATGAATTATAGACTGATAGCAAAACGTGTATCCTGAGGTACAGTTAAGCTCCTATTTAAACTTAAATAATAATCTGGTTTCCACACAAAACATGCAGCTGGTGACATTCATTTTGCAAATCAGCAGCTCGGAGGTTCATAAGAGGTTTAAAATTATAGTCACAAATCAACAAACACCTTGTTCCAAATGTTTTGACTCAGCAATGTCTATGGTGGCTTGGCCAAGTCCACAGAATGGAAGATGGCACGATCCCCAAGGATACGCTCCTCGGGGAGCTGGCTTCAATCAGCTGGCCCGTTGGCAGACCAACTGTGTTACAAAGATGTCTGCAAACATGACATGAAAGCTGACAACATTAACACCACCGTGTGGGAATCCCTTACAGATGACTGCAACACCTAGAGACAATGACAGCAATGACAGCTGGGAGGAGCGCAGAAAGAAGAAATGCCATGGTGCATCTGCAGCAGCACAACTGGACATCTTCACCTGCTCCAGCCGCAACAAAATTTGTCTCTCCCACATCGGTCTCTACGGCCACAGCAGGCGCTGTAATTCTGATGGTTTGACTTCACCCCCAAAGACACACCCTTCCATTATCTCTTGAGACAGGCGGATGCCAACCAACCAACCCCACTTGCCCAACCAGGCTTCCTGCCTCCCAGACATGGTTTGAAATTAGCAGGGTGCCAGGCGCACTTTGCGCCTAAAGATTCTCCATTTGCGAGCACCTCTAAAAGTCTGGGTGCCATTTTTTTGTTAGGGTTAGGGTTAATGGCTGTCACTCAAGGATTACAGAAATGTATGTGCTTTGAAGCCTCCAAGTATATGTTACAGACAATATAGTCATATCTTGGGTTGAATACGTTTCGAGTTGAGCGTGTTCGAGTTGCGCTCCACGGCAACCCAGAAGTAACGGAGCGTGTTACTTCCGGGTTTTGCCGCTTGCGCATATGCTGAAAATGACGTCATGCGCATGCGCAGAAGCGGCGAAAAGTGATGCAGGTTTGCGCAGCCGTGCCGTTGCTAGTTACCTTTACCTCTAGATGCGAACGGGGCTCCGGAACAGATCCCGTTCATATCCAGAGGTACCAATGTATGTTAAGGAGTTTAACAATAGAGAGTAAAGTGTTTTGAACACTGAAGTATGGTACCAATATTTTTACTGTAAACACCAAATTACACTTATGTATTAACAATTTCTGCTAAAAATGTGATAGTAACAATGGGTCTCTTATGTGAATTGCGTGTTAGTTCATGCTTATCAAAATAATAAATAAAAAGTGTTGCCGACCCACCTCCAAATGGCAACTAGACATTCTGTTTTGGTCCCACAACCCAGGTCCCAGGATCCCAGCCGGCACCATATAACACCAGTCCTGAGAGACCTGCATTGGCTCCCAGCGCATTTCCGAGCACAATTCAAAGTGTTGGTGCTGACCTTCAAAGCCCTAAATGGCCTCGGTCCTGTATACCTGAAGGAACATCTCCAGCCCCATCGTTCTGCCCAGACACCAAGATCCAGTGCCGAGGGCCTTCTGGCGGTTCCCTCATTGCGAGAAGTGAGGTTAAAAGGGAACCAGACAGAAGGCCTTCTCAGTAGTAGATCCCACCCTATGGAACGCCCTCCCATCAGATGTCAAAGAAATAAGCAGCTATCCTATTTTTAAAAGACATCTTAAGGCAGCCCTGTTTAGGGAAGTTTTTAATATTTAATGCTGTATTGTTTTTAACACTCAACTGGAAGCCACCTAGAGTGGCTGGGGAAACTCAGGCATCATTATGATGATGATGATGATGCTCCTAGCTTTTTTATCCCAGTTTCTAACACTGCATTCAGATGCTCTCGGTATCTGACCCATCCACATACATGGAGTTGCAAGAATGATGTTTCCCTCAACCTGCTGCCATCTCATCTGCCCCCTTTTACCTTCCTTCACTGCTACTCTCTCACATGTCGGAAAAGGGAAGAAGGGTCAGACATCCTCTTATTTCTGAATAGTAAACAAGCAGAGCATTGTTTGGGATAGTTCGGAAAACTGCTCGCACTTTGCCACCAGGGGACATCAAAGCCTCCCTCTCGACTCCTGGCTTATGCAGCGTTAAAGGTAAAGGGACCCCTGACCTTTAGGTCCAGTCGCGGACAAGTCTGGGGTTGCGGCGCTCATCTTGTTTTACTGGCCGAGGGAGCCGGCGTACATCTTCGGGGTCATGTGGCCAGCATGACTAAGCCGCTTCTGGCAAACCAGAGCAGCGCACAGAACTGCCGTTTACCTTCCCACCAGAGCGGTACCTATTTATCTGCTTGCACTTTGACGTGCTTTCGAACTGCTAGGTGGGCAGCAGCTGGGACTGAGCAACGGGAGCTCACCCCGTCGCGGGGATTCGAACCGCCGACCTTCTGATCGGCAAGTCCTAGGCTCTGTGGTTTAACCCACAGCGCCACCCGCGTCCCGTTATGCAGCATTACCAGGGTCCAAACTGGGGACTGGACAAGTAAACTACGTAGGGGTGGTCTGGAGCAAAATCTGGAAGGGGAACTCTGGTCCACTGCTGCCAAGCAAATGACACGTTCCCTGGTCACACAGCAGGTGGGAGGCAGCATTTAAAGGCTACTGATTAGCCAGGCCAGGTAGGATTCCTTCAGAGGATGCAAGGAATAAAGAAAGCTCAGGGGTGGCTTTTTTTAAAAAAAAAACTCCCTGTCTTGATGTCAGCAGTGAGTGCCCTGGACCAAAAATCCTGCACACCTTGACCCCAAGGTGGCTATCACCAATGGAAGCTAAGGCCCGGAAAAGACTCAATATGGAGGCCAAATGGCCGAAATATTGGGAAATAATAGAAAAAGATGGAGATAATTGGAGGTTGCAGAGTTTGGAGAAACTAAAAGATAAAGTGCGAGATTGGTTACATTATGCTCAGATCAAAGAGGTTTTCAAGTTGGATAAAAAGATAGGCTTCCATGTGGAAAAATCAAAGTTGGAAACGGAATTGTTAGAACCTAAGACTAAGGTACTTTCAAGAATGTATAATTTGCTGCTAAAATGGAATACACAAGATGAAACGGTCAAATCGGCTATGATAAAATGGGCACAGGACATTGGGTATAATATCATGTTTGCTGACTGGGAAAGGTTATGGACCACCGGTTTGAAATTCACGGCATGTAATGCCTTGAAAGAAAATATTATGAAAATGATATATAGGTGGTACATGACTCCAGTCAAGCTTGCAAAAATATACCATTTGTCTGATAATAAATGTTGGAAATGTAAAGAAACTGAAGGAACGTTCTTTCACCTCTGGTGGACCTGCCCTAGAGTTAAGGCTTTCTGGGAAATGATATATAACGAGTTGAAAAAGGTATTTAAGTATACCTTCCCTAAGAAACCAGAGGCCTTTCTTTTAGGCATCGTCGGCCAGAGGGTGTTAAAGAAGGACCGAACATTTTTTATGTATGCAACAACAGCAGCAAGGATACTTGTCGCCAAGCACTGGAAAACCCAAGATTTGCCCACACTGGAAGAATGGCAGATGCAACTGATAGACTATATGGAGCTAGCAGAAATGACTGGCAGAATCCGAGACCTGGGAGAAGAGGCTGTGGAGGAGGACTGGAAGAAATTTAAGGACTATTTACAAAAATATTGTAAATTGTATGAGTGTTAAGAAAGATGTAAGATTATTAACAATATGGCACCATTAAGTTAGTTAAAAGGAATATGAAGATAAATGAAAATATAAGAAAAGATAAATTTTGGATAAATATTATGTTAAAATTAAGCTTTTAAGGTTTGGGTAAAATTATCTAAAATTAGGGATACAATATTGGAAAATTATAATATAAGAAATTGAAACAAGGTGATAAATTGCTGGGTAAAGTTCGAAAAACTTGGAACGCAGGAACGAGAGATGCGAGGAAGTCCAAAGAAGGGAAGAAAATATGGTTATTGTAAAGTTATATGTTTTTTTTTTTTATTGTATTAAGAAAATCTTTAATAAATATCTTTTTTAAAAAAAACAAAAATCCTGCACACCTTTCTGAGTTGTGTGGAATGGCCTTAAGTGAGCAGAGCTGGGTAACTAAGAGAGGAAGAAGTCGAGCTGGTTGGCAGCTGCTGCAAGAAGTGGAGGAAGGGGGTGCAGGTGTGCTGTCAGGCTTCCCAAAGGATGGAAGGCAAAGCCCCAAGAGCCTTGGGGTGGTTTTGCTACAAGCCAACTCAACTGCAGACAGCGGAACAACACGGAAGAATGTAATCTTCTATGCCAGCACAGGGATCACCTCTACTCTCATGCAGGGGCGCTGCAAATTCCTGGTGCCATTCTCACAGGATGGTACTTGTATACTGATACTCAAAGTTACCGTATTTTTCGCCCTATAGGACGTACTTTTTCCCCTCCAAAAATGAAGGGGAAATGTGTGTGCGTCCTATGGGGCGAATGCAGGCTTTCGCTGAAGCCTGGAGAGCGAGGAGGGGTTGGTGCGCACCAACCCCTCTCGCTCTCCAGGCTTCAGGAAGCTATCCGCAAGCCGTGGGAGAGTTGCGCGACTTCGCGCAGCTCTCCCACGGCTAGCGGAGAGCTTGCCTGCACCCAGAAGCTTGGGGCCGCTGAGCTCAGCACGCCCCAGGCATCCGGCTTCGTGCAGCTCTCCGCTAGCCGTGGGAGAGCTGCGCAAAGCTCGGGCTTCCTCCGCCCTAGCCCCGCACCTGGGGGGAAATTTTTTTTTTCTTTATTCCCCCCTCCCAAAAAAAACCCTAGGTGCGTCCTATGGGCCAGTGCGTCCCATGGGGCGAAAAATACAGTATGTTTAAGAATACAAGGAACCAACACATAATTTTTGATATGATTTAGAAAGCTTGATGGCAACACAATCTAATTTCCATAGTGGATGCCCTCTTATTTTCCAACCATATGTTACATTTCTGATCTGGTAGCCCATGGCTCTTTCTAATGATTGTTTCACTGTGTGCCATGGCTAACCGTAACAATTTGGCTCCCACTCACCTATATTTTAGGGATTGAATATAATTTACGCTGCAAAATAATATTGCAACTAGCAATGATTCAAGAATCCAAATTATGAGAGCATTTATTCCACAAACGTTTTAAAAGATTCAGTAGAATAGATACAGGGACGCGGGTGGCGCTGTGGGTAAAACCTCAGTGCCTAGGACTTGCCGATCGTATGGTCGGCGGTTCGAATCCCTGCGGCGGGGTGAGCTCCCGTCATTCGGTTCCAGCTCCTGCCCACCTAGCAGTTTGAAAGCACATCAAAGTGCAAGTAGATAAATAGGTACCGCTTTATAGCGGGAAGGTAAACGCCGTTTCCGTGTGCTGCGCTGGTGCTGGCTCGCCAGAGCAGCTTCGTCACGCTGGCCACGTGACCCGGAAGTGTCTCCGGACAGCGCTGGCCCCCGGCCTCTTAAGTGAGATGGGCACACAACCCTAGAGTCGGACACGACTGGCCCACACGGGCAGGGGTACCTTTACCTTTAGTATAGATACAGCAAATCCAAGTAGCAACCAGATCTCACTTCAGTGTGTGTGGTTCCTTAAAATACAGTGGTACCTTGGGTTAAGTACTTAATTCGTTCCGGAGGTCCGTACTTAACCTGAAGCACCACTTTAGTTAATGGGGCCTCCTGCTGCTGCCGTACCGCCGGAGCACAATTTCTGTTCTCATCCTGAAGCAAAGTTCTTAACCTGAAGCACTATTTCATGGTTAGCGGAGTCTGTAACCTGAAACGCATGTAACCTGAAGCGTATGTAACCCAAGGTACCACTGTATAGCACTTTGTAGGCCACTGTTTTACTTGAAGATGACAGTGGGCTGTTAACATTTTGTAAGGATTTGATGTTTTATATGGACAATAAACATTCAAATCAAACAAAAATCCTTGTCAAGAGAGCCAGGGAGGATAGATAGAAGGGCAATTGCCAAAGTGGGGAGACCAGGCCTGCTTTTCAAAACCCTATCCCTACAAATCCCTATCCCTAAAACTTTGTTTCCAGGTCCTGAAAAAGTGAGGGGAAACCCTTGCCTCCCTCCCAAACAATATTCCTGGGTGGGTTTGGGGTTTTTTTGCTGGGGGAGCTGTTGGAAACAAATTGCATCTCCTCCACAACTCTTAGAACTGTCTTCAGAAGAGAAAGGCAGAACATTGTGGTCTACCTCCATTGTGGTCTACCTGTCAGTGGTGGCTGTGGACAGGTAATGCCAGGGGTAGAAAGCAGGATTCCCCTCACTTCAACACCGTCTGCAAGTGCAATGATTTACATTCCCCCAATATAAACGAAGAGCATGCAGGAAAAAGCAATACGATGCACCTGACGGGATAGGAGTCAAAACCTGTTCCCTGTCTCTGTGACCGCAGCAGCCAATTGACAGACACATTCTGATCGGGTTCTGTTGCTTGGTCACGCAGGGGTGTTATGAGCTGGTTTTCATATGAACAGATGCTGAGCATTGTTCCTTGATTTAAAGGCCAGAAAGAATATTTTTAGTCCTCAATTCATAGCTTTTTTATTTTTACAAATTATGACAAACAAGATTAGACTAGCTTATGTGTTCTGGGAGTCATGGTTCCATGGCCAATTCTTTTTGGTTCAATTTGTGATTAGCAATTTATTAAGGTTTTCAATCGTACAGAAAGTGCGAACAAAAACTAGGTTATTCCTGCATATAACTGAATCCCATCCCTCTCCTCACCCTCATGTTCATCCTCTGTGTGCATAGTAGGAGGGGTTGACTGAATGTTCTCAGGCATGGAAAGGAACAAATTAAGCAAGATAAAACCTTTTTAAAGAGAAGGATAGTACATAAAAAAAAACCTGCTTCTCTCCTCAGCCGCTATTCAGCTCAAAGTAATTGTCCTATATCTCTGTAAACCGGTCTTCATTTCCCCTTCACATCCATGCCACTCACTCCTGAGTGCTAACGGAAGCAAGTTTTGTACCTAACAATCCACCTCTGGCAGCTCCTTTGGCCCAATTGCTTCACCACCAAAGTTGTTCTGCAGACACACACTTGCCATGTTCATTCGCAATGGTGACCATAAGCCATAGTTATGCAAATTATTCTGTGCACACTGCTCCATCAGTCCCTGTTTTGCTCCTCCCTACCTAGAGCTGGGAGGCAAACCACAGAGTGCCAGGCTTAGCATTAACATCCAAGCGAGCACTTGTGGTTTGTTTCTCCAAAGCAAACTTGCTTCGGCATTAATTGACGTCTAACCAGATGATTAGCAGCAAGGGACAATCCTGCATCATATGGTGCAGTCTTGCCCTAAAGTATCGCAGCAACAATATTTTGAAAACATCTACAAACTAACAGTACTTAAATGTTGTGTGTGTGTGTTTATGTATGGGGTAGTACCTCTGGTGGGGTGGGACATGTTGTGCCCCTTCTGGGGTAGTTTGGTCCCCACCCTGCACTCAGCTCTCACTTGTGGTTCCTGTCAGCATGCAACAGCAGACACATCCTGGGAACAGCTTCGACTAGCTAAACCAAGTGAGGGGAGCCAATGGGTCTCAAACCCTTGGTGAGCTAGGAACTTCCCCTGCATGCAAAGACAGACTCCAGCAGATTGAGTGGGCAAGACCAATAGTGGGTCCAATGGTCAAGAGGGCAGTTTCTGCATGTGATATACAGTGGTACCTCGGGTTAAGTACTTAATTCGTTCCAGAGGTCCGTACTTAACCTGAAACTGTTCTTAACCTGAGGTACCACTTTAGCAAATGGGGCGTCCCGCTGCTGCTGCGCCGCCAGAGCCCGATTTCTGTTCTCATCCTGAAGCAAAGTTCTTAACCTGAAGCACTATTTCTGGCTTAGTGGAGTGCGTAACCTGAAGCTTATGTAACCTGAGGTACCACTGTAGAGGGAAGTGAGGGGCAGATGGGGCTCATCAACCTGGCAAGGTAACCCATGTAGAAGGAACACGGATCCAAACCTCCGGTGCCTTGCAGGATATCTTTAGAATAAAAGGTTAAGGAGTAATCTCTACACAACTGCAGAGTGGAGTCCCTAAGATGGTTGGATGGCACCTTGCACACCACCTTCCGGCAACTCTTGGAGCCAAGCTGGTTCCAAACATATTACTCTGTTTTCCTTTGGACAACATAAACAAGGCCAAGAGGGGTGTCTAGCTGTCTGGTCAGCCCAGGACCTCCATACAAACTGCCCAGACTTGCACCCTGGGGAGGTCACTTTGATGCTGCTAACACTTCACCCCCAGAGGAGTGGGGGTTTGACTTCACCCCCAGAGGAGTACTCCACTGTCTTTCAAGACAGATGGATGCCAACAGCTCTCTTCTCTCTACACACATAGACACTTGCCTAAGGCTGTTGTCATACAGCTTGCTTGACTACCAAGAAACGGCGACTTGAACTACAATGCAATTGGCATCTGAGAGCTTCTGGCCATCATAGTAGCGTTAAATGGCCACGCTGGTGACCAGCCAAGGTAAGCTGCAGAGGGAAAGTCATGACAGCCCAGAGCAACTCCTCAGCAATAATCCTGTCCTTTAGTTCTCTTCCCAAACACTGCTTCTTTCCGACATAGTTCAACTTATAACTTACTTTTTAACCTATATGTGTGTAATGGTTCTAGGGGTTGCTCGTACGTAAGTTGTCGCCACTCCTGGCTAGGTTACCTGGTTGAACCCTTTCTGTCTGGACAGCCTCTCACCCGTGGCTGTCTCAATCGCTGGCAGAATCCGTCAGTGGGCGTTTCTTGAAATTCTTCCAGCAAAGAAGTTCTTTGACACCAAGTCTCCTCCTACTCTCCCTGCGCGGAAGTCTTCTGCGCAGGGAGGGTGTGGGCAGCGGAGGACCCGTGCTCTCCCCGCTGGTCTCCAGCAAGGAGTCCTGGAGCCCCCTCGCTGATTCCCCCTTCTGCCCCCCTTCTCCACTGGTGCTACGCTGATTTCCTTCCCCAGCAGATGGGCTGCCTCTCTCCCTACTGGGACCCTCTCCGGCATCCCTCTGGAGCCTTCCCTCCGCCTCTGGCTCCGATGGCAGTTCCCTGACAATGTGTCTCTATATCCAAGAACTGAGTGTACAGGCATCTACTATAACCTCCACCCACCCAACCCCCCAAAATTCGGAGCTCATATAGAATCTTACTACAGTGGTACCTCAGGTTAAGAACTTAATTCGTTCTGGAGGTCCGTTCTTAACCTGAAACTGTTCTTAACCTGAGGTACCACTTTAGCTAATGGGGCCTCCCACTGCCGCCACACAATTTCTGTTCTCATCCAGAAGCAAGGTTCTTAACCCGAGGTACTATTTCTGGGTTAGCGGAGTCTGTAACCTGAAGCATCTGTAACCTGAAGTGTCTATAACCCGAGGTACCACTGTATATGGAAGGAAGCAAGGCAGGTCCATGGAAGAACCTTTTATCCTTCTGTGGTAGGAGCATTTCTAGTGGTAATCCCTGCTGTAAATGGTGGAGGAATACAGTGGTAATCCTCACCAGAGATCAAGAGAGTTAGTAAACTATCGCAGCACTGAAAAAGGAAAGATCTGAATACATTCCAAAGCCTCCACAACTGTCATGTGTGACAGCTCATTGCGCGACCGAGAAATTCAGTCACAGTACATCTAACCAATTGAGATCTAGCTTATGCTACATTCCGACAGCATGATCCTAACTGTGGACAATTAAAGCAGTATCATATCACTTTTAACAGTCATTCCTTCCCTCAAATAATCCTGGGAACTGTAGCATGTTAAGGCTGCAAAGAGCTTTAGGAAATCTCTATTCCCTTACAGTCCTACAATTTCAGAGTGGTTTAACGATCAATCGCTTACCCCAGAAAACTCCGGGAATTATAGCTCTGTATGGGAAAAAGGGGGTCTCCCAATCAGTGTTAGAAACAAAGGTATATAAGTTTATCACCAAATGGCACTACAACAAAATGTCTAGGTACCTTTTTTGCAGTGGTATGTATGTATGTATGCATGTATGTATGCATGCATGTATGTATTCTTTTCATTTCATTTCTATACTGCTTTATATTTTTTTTAAAAAATCAAACCAGTGTACAACACATTAAAACATCAAATAAAACAATCCAGAATAAAACAAATAAATTCAAGCTTCAAAGAAATTATTTCAGATCCTTCTCGAAGAGACAGTTTGCCTTCCCCATATTTATTTACCTACTTAATTTATAGAGCTGCCCCATAGCAGAAGTACTGTGCTCTAGGAAGTCCTTGTGGTGTAGTGGTTAAGAGTGTTGGACTAGGACCTGGGAGATCAGGGTTCAAATCCCCACTCAGTCACAAAGCTCACTGGATGACCTTGGGCCATTCACAACCTCTTCATCTGCCTCGCAGGGTCATTGTAGGGATTAACTAAGGAGGGAGATGAACCATGTACTCCTTGGAGAAAAAGATGGATAAATAAGATCTACTGTTTACGTGCTGAAGAAAGCTGGAGGGGCCAACCAGGGGGAGATGTCAGTCGCCAACCTTGCATCCAGACATCTCCACCTGGTTGCAATTGGGTGTGCGTCAGTCACAAAACGCATCTGGCGCCTGGGAAATCTTGAACACTATATCAGCATCCTCCCAGTAGTGATGTATGGAAGTAAGAGCTGGACCATAAAGAAGGCTGATCGCTGAAGAATTGTTGCTTTTGAATTATGGTGCTGGAGGAGACTCTTGATAGTCTCATGGACTGCAAGAAGATCAAACCGATCCATTCTTAAGGAAAGCAGCCCTGAGTGCTTACTGGAAAGACAGATCCTGAAGCTGAGACTGCAATACTTTGGCCACCTCATGAGAAGAGAAGACTCCCTGGAAAAGACCCTGATGTTGGGAAAGATGGAGGGCACAAGGAGAAGGGGACAACAGAGGATGAGATGGTTGGAGATGCTACCAGCATGAGTTTGACCAAACTGCGGAAGGCAGTGGAAGACAGGCAAGCCTGGCGTGCCCTGGTCCATGGGGTCACAAAGAGTCGGACACAACTAAACGACTAAACAACAACATATCAGCATCCTTAACAAACTAAACTTCCCAGGGTTCTTTGGGGGAAGCCATGACTGTTTATAAAGTGGTATGATACTGCTTTAAATGCATAGCACAGATGGAGCCCATGCTTACTAAGAAGATCCACTGAATTCAATGGTGCTTCCCTGCTATTTGCTTAGAACTGCAATCTTTGTTTTCAAGGTGCTAGTGACCAAGATAGAAATGCCTTCTACATCATATTCTAGAGGTGATGCGGGGAACTTTCTCAACCCAAGGACCACAGTTCCTTCGCCGAAAACTTTCAAGGGCCACATACCTAAACATTTGGGGTGGGAAGTAGAGCCAGCGAGGGGTGTGCCCTGGGAAGCATTTAAGGGCCTGATAGAGATGTCCAGAAGGCTGCATTCAGCCCCAGACATTCCCCACTGATTTCTAGAGATTTATACTGAAATCACATAATAGTGTCAGATATTAATAATGACCTGCTGCTGAGCATTTTATATCCCATCAGCCATGGCCTATACATAGCATCCCCAATTCCTTTGCCCAGGGTTTCTGCTGAAATCTTCCATGGCAGAAGCTAACTCATGTGAATTTATGGTCAGCCTTTCCTTGGTTTGCTATGTTTCAGGAAGGATCACCTAGGAGCCAATACTGGTGAAACACAAAGCCCTTTGAGCCACCACATTTCTCTCCTCCATGGACCTTGGGATCATGGCAAATTGAGTCCAATCTCATGGACATTGACAGCACTATCCTATGGAATGTTTATTCCAAAGTAAGCCCGGTGCGTTCAAGGGGGGTTGCTCCCAGGTGGGTGCAGAGGTCTGTACCCCTAATGTGAAAACAAGTTCCCCTGAAACTCGTTGCAACTTACTTCCACATCCTGCATTTAGGATCAGAGTGAAAGTGACTCATATCGTCTTGCTCTCAGTATTAACACCCACATATCAGAAAGATGTTAATTTAGTCCCAGCAGCATTTTTCTCATTATCATCAGTAATTCTATATTTGAACACTTCGAGCCACTTTTTAAAAAATCTCCAGAAGCTAGATGTGACAAAACTGCTCCCATTCTGTCTTTCTAAAACTGATACAGTTTTAGAATCTGAAGACAGGGTAGGCTGGTGGAACCAAAATATTCAGTACTAAAGGGGAGGGGGAGCATGTGCTACCTCACTGAGAGAACTGTCAGATAACCCTTATTTTAGAGTTCCTTCCCTCAAGCCCCCCGCCCGCCCAGGAAATATGATAATACTCATTACTCTGAAATATTGTATTTATGTACCACTTTGCAGAATGAAACCTTCAACTTTAGATTGTCTCTCATTTTAAAATTGTAGTTCTCTCTGCTTTGGAAGAGTAACTACCACTTACTAAGTCATAACATTTCTCAGTGCACATACACCCATGTGGTGAGATTTTTAACACCTTCTGACTGCCGGGATGTCTGATTGAATGTGGATAGTAAAGGTTCTTCGCTCCATGCGGACAGGTGGCAAAAGCAACTGGCTATGTGGTAGTTATTTGCCAATCATGGAAATTAACTACTTTATAACAGTCCTGTATTCAACCCACATTTTGCAATTATTTAAGATGTACTGGCATTCATGAAAAGCTAGCTTTAATTCTGTTGAAATCAGTAAGACAGGCAGAGCAATTATTTGGAGGCATGCAAAAAGCTACCTAGGTAAAAGTAAAGAGTAATGGACCCCTGGACGGTTAAGTCCAGTCAAAGGTTACCATGGGGTTGTGGCGCTCATCTCGCTTTCAGGCCGAGGGAGCCTGAGTTTGTCTGCAGACAGCTTTCCGGGTCACGTGGCCAGCATAACTAAGCCACTTCTGCTGCAACAGGACACCGTTACGGAAACCAGAGCGCACGGAAACGCTGTTTACCTTCCTGTCGCAGTGGTACCTATTTATCTACTTGCACTGGTGTGCTTTCAAACTGCTAGGTTGGCAGGAGCTGGGACAGAGCAAGAGGAGCTCACCCTGTTGTGGGGATTCGAACCGCCAACCTTCTGATCTGCAAGTCCAAGAGGCTCAGTGGTTTAGACCACAGCGTAATCTGCTAACTAGGGCCCCCTAGTCAGCACCCTATGCTGTATTTGGGGCAAGGAAGGGTCTTAACATTAGGTAGTTGTGTTTTAGATAGTAATGTTCATATTTGTATAACTTTTTTGCATTTCCACCCTAAGCTACTTATTTAAAAGTAAAATTTACTTATTTTAATGGAGTGAGAGTCCAGTGTGAGAGGAGGGATTTAAAAGGTAGTTCCTATGAAGATAACGCCATGTTCAATTTTACCAAAGCTAAGTGCAACTACTGAAATACACTTAAGAAACGGTTGTTGTTGCTGGTGATTTTGTTAAAATTGTAAGCTCCTTGGAACAAGAACCTGTCCTCTTATACTTTGGAAAGCACTATGCAGCTTGATGGTTATATTTAAATAATGAATCAGAACCCGAACACATGGTGACTTTTTTGAGAATGTGTAGACTAGCCCTCAGCCTTGAAGCACTTACGCTAGCACAGACAAAACGGCTTTAACAAAAACCACCAAATAATGCATAGGATTATAGTGTCATAGGTTGCAGTTTTGGTCAATCATTCTACAGTGACAAAGTTGTTGTTATCTCACTCAGCATAACAGCAGTCTTGAGTGTTGGGAAGTCCATTCAATGTACAGTTCTGTAATGCATTTATAACAGAATGCTTGCATGAGTGCTTTGCAGAACAGACACTTGAAGCCACACTCTTTGCCAGAACTAAAACGAAAATGTCCCACCAGTCATCTAAGAATAATGGGAAATTGCCTATATAGGTACTGTATTCCATTGGAATCTCAGAAAAGCTCACCTGACACATCTGATTTCAATTCCCCCATGCAATGGAGATTCTATTCTGCATACAAAACAAGGACAGAAATCCAAAAACATACTTTGAGTGCAGCCAAGACCTTAAACTGAGCACTGTTTTGTTTTGTTTTTAAGCCTTTCAATTTCTGTGAATGGCAGGTCCCAATTGCATTCTAAACTCCTTTCAGTTTCAGAAACTGTTTTGACATGTGGCTTGAAGAGGCACACTATGAGACACACAAATCCAAAGCTCCCTTCATGGATACACGGAACTAGATTCTTGCAATCCTGGCCAAAAGTTCACCTGAAGATGGAGGAGGTGAATGTACTGTAAGCATTCAAGCCCAAGTTAAACTTTTTGCAACATTGCCCTAGGAATCTGACCATTGCAGACCTCTGCATTGATACAGTCCAGCCTCAAGGACTTGAATTTATGCCTACACACAATTATCCTTATCTAGCCACATTTCTGAACTGACATTCCTGAAACTCATCTCTTCTGCAACAACTTTCTCCTGAAGATTTTACGTTCAAACACTGACCATAGAAACAATTTACCAACCATTTACAGAACGCTATCTGTGTCCTTGTATAATGTGTTTATGGCCTAACACACCCCCAAGACCCTGGCTTGGGTAGTAAATTGTTTCCAGGCTACGAACGGCCAGAAGCTACGAGGCTAGCCTTTACAATTCCAACTCATTCACAAAAAACCAGGGTTTCATACACAAACTCAGCATGCCTTTGCAAGGCTGGTCTCCCTTCTCTGACAGCACCTACGAAAGTACTGAAGTGGTAAGATCTGGTAGCCCTGGCCAAACGGACGCCAGAAGTAAGAAGCTGGGCGACAGCACCCTCCACCCACCGACCTCCCACTCCCCTGGAACAAATCTTAAAACTAACCAAGGTTGTTTCTAGGCTTTTCCCTTTCTTTCTTTCTTTCTTTCTTTCTTTCTTTCTTTCTTTCTCGTGGGACCTTGCAACACCACCTCTGCAGCATGATGACTTGAGAGCCTTTACCCCGCCAGCACCACGGAAAAGTTCCCGCTGCCCCATAACCATTTAAAGTCAGGATTAACGTTCATACTTGGGGGGCCGGAGGAGGAAAAGGTGGGCTTGCAAAGCAGCGTTTGGGAAATGGGGAAACGCTTCTCTCCCCCCCCCCCCAGCCACTTCTTTCCCAATGCAATTCAGGAGGGAGCGCCAAAATGTTCTTGCACTCATTTCAGGTTGCATTAAAACCCAAATTGTGGGACGAGGAAGGAAGGGTCCGAGGTGGTGCTGGAGGGGGGCTCGGCGATGTCCAAAAAGCAAAACTTTAAAAGGCCGGAGGAGGCGCGGGGGGGAGATCCCGGCGGACGCGCTTCCCCGGGACCCCCCAGGTCGAAAGGGGGCGAAGCGCGCCCCAAACTCGATAGTGTTTAAAATAGTAGTGGAAAATAATAATAGCCCGCTTCGCCCTCTCTCGCCGCCGCCACCCCCCTCCACCACCATCGCGCCCCGGAGTCTCTGCTCCGAGGTCCGCCGGCCTCCCCCCGCCTAACCCCCGCCCGGGCTTCGGAGCTCCCTGGCCGAAGCGCCTTCCCCACCACCTTCCGAAACCCCCTCTCCGAGGCCTGAGCCCGGCGCCCGGGGCCTGTCCGGCGCTAGGCCGGGCCCCGTCGCGGGGGGCGGGGAGCCGCTAGGCCAGAAGGCCCGTCTCTCTCCCGCCTCGGCCAGGCTTCCACCCCCGGCGCCAATTTCCCTCGGTTCCCAGACAGGCCCGGCCACTTTCGGGTCCCGGAACCCCCCCGTTTCCACCCCCCCTTTCGAAACCCGCGCGGCCCGGCTCTCCCACGCGCATCCCCGGCCTCGCGTAGCCCACCCGGCGGCTGTCCCCTCGCGCGCGGCGCCGCCTGCCGCTCTAGGCGAGCCCGGGGATGCAGGCCGGGCCTGGCTTACCTTTCCAGCTGGCCCTTTTTTTTTTTCTCCTCCCTCCTCTTCTCGGCTCTCTCGTCTCTCCCCCCTTTTTCTCCCCCTCTGTTGGGCTGGCAGAGCAGAGTTTCCTCCCCAGCGGAGGGAGCGGGGAAATGGGTCTCGGAGCTGCTTGAAGCGCTGAGGGAGCTTCGCTGCTTGGTTTGCTGCTGCCCCCCTGGCTCTGAGGAGAAAGATCCCTGCTTTTTCTTTTTCTTTTTTTTTCTTTTTAGAACGGGAGCTCTTTTATTATGAGGATGATTTAAATAAAAAATAATAATATTATAATTTTTTTATAAAAAAAGCAAAATAATAAAATAAAACAAACGCTTACGAAAGTGCTCGGAGAGGGTAGATTATTATGAAGTTGGGGGTGGCGGCGGGGGGGGGGGGAGAAATGGAAATTCCCTGAATATATTCTCCAGCAAAGAAGGCAGGGCTGCTGGGGCTGCTCTCGAGAAAGGAGGAAAAAAAGAGAGCTTTGCAGCCCTCCTACAGCACCACTACAGGCACTGAGAGGACATAACACCAGAGAGAGGCTCCTCTGCCCGGCCAAAACGACAACTTCCCTACCATCTTGGGAGGGTCGCAGGACAGGGAGAGAAAGCGAGGAAAGAGGGGAGGTCAGGACCAGGGGGAAGAAGGATGGGGTGCTCGGGGTTCCCCTTCTTTTTTGGGGGGGGATGTGGAGGAAATGCAACATTTTGCAAAGGCTCGATCATTGCAACGTTTGGGAAAGGCGAGGCCAAATGTCGCCGGGATGGTGGGTTTCCCTCCGAAGCTCAGGGGGAAGAAAAAAGGAAAAGGGGGGTGGGCAGCGTTTTAAGGTTTTGTTTTTTCCCCCCCCTCCCTTTATTTTTATGCATTTGTGTGTTTTAAATTAAAAAACCAGGGGCAGGTGCCTCGCCATCTTCTCCTCCATCCTTCGCCATCGCATCTCGGAAGTTTTGGACGCCCCAGGAGGTTCTGCAAAGGTAAGTCCCAAAAAGGGGCGCACGATGGGTTTTTTTGGGGGGGGGGTTGAGGGGGCGTAGAAAGGGATATTTTCCTCCATGGAGGTGAGGCAAAAAAAAAAAGGATCGGCCTCCAGGTGAAGGGGAAGATAGGTCGGAGAAGATTAAATATGTACTCAAGTGCAACTTAAAAAAACAAACAAAAGTAAAAATAAACTGCTTTTTGTTGTTGTTCATAGCAGTTTTGTTTCCCCCTCAGGTTGCACTGGGATCAATAACTTAAAAAAAGAGAAAAGGACTTTTATTATATTTTCTCTCTCTCTCTGTGTGTGTGTGTGTGTGTGTGTGTGTGTTGTTGTTGTTGTTGTTGTTGTTGTTGTTGTTGTTTTGCAGGTGCTTGTGCCCTTATATAAATTTTATTTAATCTGATTTACGGTGTTGTGCCTGAAGTTTGAGCCACTAGTTCTGATATCTTTCTCATAGTTAGCTTCCTGAACTTAACAGAGGCTGCTTTTTCTCAGAAACCAAATTGAGGATGGTTGTCTGTGGTAAGAATGCGTGCGCAAGATATAACATTGCGAAATACTCTTATATCATTCATTTCGACTTAATCTTTATAGGTCGAAGCGCTGCAAAAGCACTTCAGACTGTTTCCAGAGATTTCTAGTACACAGTTGCTGATTTTGTCACTTTTTAAAAAAGTGCTGCTGATTTAGCTGAAAACCACGTGGTACATGCAATAGCAACAGTGCAGTGGTTTTAAACTGGTATTTGCTGCAAACTTGTCTATCAGGTGTTCTTTTTTCACCAACTCAGCATTGACTTAATGTTTCAGAATTTCTCAGATGAACTATGATTATAGATGCTAGATTTTTAAAATATGCCTTTTGTTAAAGCACTGAAAAGGACACCTAAGATATTTGAAATTACTTCACATTAATTCTCATGAAGCTTTCTTTGTGTCTCAGTATTCAGAGAAAGAAGCCACTATTCTGCAAACCTGGATTTTTCTCCTGGAGCAGAAATCTTTTCCCTCCAAATTTGGCAGCGTTATCTGTTACGGCTGAATATTCTTGTCAAAGGAACTGACAAACTTCCCTTTAGTTCTGCATGTTTGGCAGGTGTACTATTCCTTTGCTTGATAGTTTTTGTCCATTTGAGGGGAAATTCTCTTACTCCTTAGTAGGATTATAGTGTCTTTACTTTTAGGCAGCACTGGGTTATTCTAACTTCATATAATGTCAGAACTTGTGGCCAGGCAACAAATATCTGAGGACAGACTTAACTTTTGGAAGCTTTTGCATTTTCTGTATTCGGATCCATTAAATACAAACTGGCTCTTTCAAATCCTCTTTTTATTCTTTAAACTAGACATTTGCCAAACACTTACTGACTTAATTTAGGTTTAACAAAATCTACCATCTGCAGTATTCTTTGTCTGCTGTATATAGGCAGTCTGTGCACTGTCATCTTCATTGATTGTATGTGATCTGCAAAATGCTGTCTGTGCTGTGGCTCTTGGTAATATAATGTTCAGTAGTTCTCAGATGTTCCAGGTCCACTATTTGTTAGTACCCTCTGTTGAATGCGAACAATGTTAATATAAGGATAGTTGAAACAGTGATGTAACCAATTTTTTAAAATAAGTTTATTGTTATATTATTAAACTTTCTAGCCAAGACAGTTAACATCAAACGCCTATCATTTAAATTGGAACCAGTGAGGACGGTGTCTGAAAGCAGTCAGAGGATGAATGGTGCCTAATGGATTGAGGTTGAATCCTGACAAGACAGAAGTCCTGTTTTTGGGGGGACAGGGTAAGCATGTGGGGGGGATTCCCTGGTCCTGAATGGGGAAACTGCCCCTGAAGGACCAGGTGCACAGCCTGGGGGGTCATTTTGGACTCACATCTGTCCATGGAGGCACAAGTTAATTCTGTATCCAGGGCAGCTGCCTACCATCTGCTGGTACACTGGCCGAGACCCTACTTGCCTACGCACTATCTCGCCAGAGTGGTACATCTGCTGGTTATCTCCTGCTTGGACTACTGCAATGTGCTCTACATGGGGAGACCTTTGAGGGTGACTTGGAAACTACAACTAATCCAGAATGTGGCAGCTAGATTGGTGACTGGGAGTAGCAGCCGGGACCATACAACACAGGTCCTAAAGGATCTACACTGGCTGCCAGTACATTTCCAAGCACAATTCAAAGTGTTGGTGCTGACCTTTAAAGCCCTAAATGGCCTCAGCTCTGTATACTTGAAGGAGCATCTCCACCCCTATCATTCAGTCCAGACACTGAGATCTAGCTCTGTGAGAAGTGAAGTTACAGGGAACCAGGCAGAGGGCCTTCTCGGTGGTAGCACCCACCCTGTGGAACGCCCTCCCATCAGATATCAAGGACATAAAGAACTATATGACTTTTAGAAGACACCTGAAAGCAGCCCTTTATAGGGAAGATTTTAATGTTTGATGTTTTATTATACTTTTATATTTGTTGGAAGCAGCAACCCAGTCAGATGGGCTGGGTACAAATAATAAAATTATTGTTGTTATTAAATAGTCAGCGCTGTGAAACTCAAATGAACCTTATTTCTGAGGAGATATGTTTATAGGATGTCACTGTAAAAACTGGGTGGAAATCAATGTTGTGCTTACATATGTTCTGTCTACACAAGCCTTGCAGCTTGCTAGACAGAATTATTCCCCTTTTGTTTGGGAGGTTGTCAGTTTTGCGGGGCGGGGGTGTTGTTGTCAGGAAACCTCACTGCACAAGTGGAAAGAATCCCACTCATTGTGCAACTTACAGTTCTTGTTCCAAAGCATTTACTTGACTAGATTATTAGATAAACAGAATCGAAGTCTTCCTGTGCTTATAAGATCTTTTTTATTGTTGTTTTGCATTCTGGTGGATTTGTTTTTTCTTATTTTATTGTTAAGATGCCACTGTTAGACAGAAACAACATGAGAACTGGAAACAAATGGATAAATTAAATGAGAAATGGAGAGGCTTCAATTAGCTGTTGTTCATACTGGTTTGTTATATTGCATTTGTATTCCTAGTTGTTCAGAGCAAGAGTCAGTCAGTTTCCCACACAGTCTGCAGCCAGACTTACAGCCACTTCATAGTGAGAGTAACAAAGTGCTTCAGAAAATTATTTTGGCCCACTTGTAATATTTGCAATCTAACTAATTAAAATGTTGGACACCTAAATTATGGTGCAACAGAGATTTTTTCCTCATATTCCCTCCTTTAAACTCAGGCTTATGCCTGTTATCTACTTAGTGGTTACATCGTGAGCCTGCAAGTACCACTCTGCATCCTAGCATGGGCACAGGTGCGCATTTTCATAATCATGCAATACTCTGTAGATAAGATTAAAAGGAATTCCTATACATGAGAAATGTCTATGTAGTATTTTGTTCATAGTAGCCCTCTGATGCTGTTATTCATTCATTTGTTCCCCGCCCTAAGGTCCCAGGGTGGGTTACATGTTAGCCTTATGGAAATTAGAAGGGGTAACACTGCTACTACAAATGTGGGGAATACGGAGGATTCTACTTTCTATAATGAAAATGGATGAAATAAGTTGTATAATTGGGGTGGTAGGGAACTTTCACTTACACTACTTAAGGACCACCTTCATATTTTTTTAAAGTGTACCTGTAGCACATGATGGGATATAGGAAGCACATTGGGATAATATCAGAACCTGGGCTGGCTGTAGCTGCTTCAACATACTTGTTCTTGCTGCTTTTTTGAAAAACAGCTTACATTTACGTTGACTTGTCAAGAGGCAAGATAAGAAAGAGGTAAACCAGTCCTTTTAGTAGCTGGTGAACTAAGCCAACCCTTCCTGGCTGTCTTTTGACAGCAGCAGTTTACATGCCTACAAAGCAACATACATCCCCCACAAAAGGAACAGACAGACATGCTTTAATAGGTCTGTAAGCACATGATTTTTTAAAAAAATGGGGGAGGGTCCTTCCAAGGCAGTACTTCTGCTGTGTGGCCACAAGCAACAGTGCTGGCATTGGGTGAGAGAAAATGGAGCAAAGGCAGCAGGGAGGGAAATTTTGGGCTGGCATTTATCCATACTCATATATATTTCTACAGTTTATTGGGCAAAAATTAAACTGTCATATTAGGGCCAGTCTAAGAAATAATTAAACCTGTGGGCTGGCACTTTTAATCCTAAATAGCATTCAGATTATTGCCAATGAGTAGTACATAATTTCATAATATTACGATGTTAATATTTAGGATTCAAACAAATTATCTAAGAGCTTGCTGTTTCTTACTCTAGTTGTTTCTAGGGGTTTTTGAGAAAGTAGTCACCAGTACAGCAACTTTTATGAGAAAGCTACTTTAAACCACAGTTCTTTGGCATGTCAGTTATTATGCTGGACGATTGATCAACAAATAGTGCTAAAATTAAGTGTATGTTTTGGTGCAAATAAGAACCACTACCAGCTGGTAGTGAGAACTTCTAGTAACAACCACAACTGGGATTCTAGACCTTGATTTGTGCATCACTATTTCCCACCTTACAACCCCCCCCCCCCAAAAAAAAATTGTTCCCGAGAACGTGTTAAAATGGTATGCTTGGGGATGTGCCACCCCCCAGGCTGCACATAACACAGGTCATTTATAGACCCCAGCCTTTTATTCAAAACAGTAATTCAAAAATCAGACAGGTTACGGTCTGGCTCACATGTAATGCTAAACCAGAGAGCAGCATTACATAGATGAGTGTGCAAGCTGAAGTTGGCTAAAACTGACCATTTAAAATAAGTGGCTTTTTGCATTTTAAATAAGTTTCTGCAGTACCCACAGTAGATAATATTAGATTTGCCACGTTCCCATTGTGCCTTATGAGTAAGCTATTTAATGTGTAAGACTTATTTTTGCTTAGATGGAACAAGTCCGAACTACTAGGTAAAGGCCTAACATGTTAGTTGAAGGATATTAGGATAGAATTAAGATTGTGCTGCACTGCCAAAAGCCATCTCTTGTTCTGCTGTACTTTTAAAATAATACAGCTCTGAGCCATTGCAAAACAAAACTCATATATCACTTTCCCTTATTTTCAAAGTTTTAAGACGTACCCAAACTGTAAAGTCTAAATTTCCTTTGAAATGAAATAGGACTGGAAAGGAGGGGGGAGTACTTCTAAAGGAAACTTTAACCTGTTGGTGAGTTAGTTGTACAAACCCACCAATGTCACATTAACTAAATGGTTTGGGGGGGGGGGGAGGTAACAAGATGCTTGCTACATTGTTTCACATTGCAAGTGTTAGATTTCACCTCTGCCCAAAGTTTGCCATCTGTATTTTGAGCAAATTTTATATTTAACTTACTGGAGAAACACAGTGCAGAGAAACAGTATTACATATGTAAAACTGCTTTAATTTTACATCATGTTTGTACACAATCAGTATACATAATATGTATGTCTAAATACATTTAACCTGTGCTGAACATAATTAGCAAATGAACACTGGACAGCTGGCTTTAAATAAACTTTCACCCGCATTCATAAAGAAAGTGGAAACCTAAATAGACCACCACAAAATTATTATTTTTGGGGAAAAGTCATAAGAATGCCTGATCCGACACTGGTAACTCTAGGATTTCCTTAGCAGATGGAGGGTTCTTCAATAGCCTTGGCCCCTTCGGTAACAGCTTTAACACATTTAGCCATTGTCTGTGATGCTCTACTAATGGGATCTGCAAAAAAAAACACATGTCTATTACCTCTAGAAGTTTTAAGACTTACAAGTGTTGTTCACTGAACATGGTATCTGCAATTAAAGTATTTTACACAGAAACAAAATTGGTATGCCTCTCAACTGAAGAAACGGGAAATATTATGCATCCATGTATTACCGTATTTTTCGTCCCATAGGACGCACCTAGTTTTTTTGGGGGGAAATAAAGGGGGGGGGAATTCCCTTTATCCCCCCCCCCAAAAAGCAGGTCGGGGAAACTGAACCAGGTCAAGGAACAGCGGGATGGCGGCGCTGCGCCTCCCTGCTGTCCCCCGAGCTTGTGGGGCTGGCCGATGTCTGCCCGGCGCGAGGGGCGCTTTGCTTCAGGGCGCCCCGCCTGCCGGGTGGCAGGCTGCTATCCGCAGCGTGGGGAGCCCTACGGGGAACTCCTGCAGGGCTCCCCATGTTGCGGATGTGTTCCCGAAGCGCCGGGCACTCTTTCAGGGCGCCCGACGCTCCGGGAAGCAGGCTGCTATCCGCAGCCTAGACAGCCCTGCGGGACCTCTTGCAGGGCTGCCTAGGCTGCGGATGTCTTCCTGAAGCCTGGAGAGCGAGAGGAGTCGGTGCGCATGACCCCTCTCGCTCTCCAAGCTTCAGCGAAAGCCTCCATTCACCCCATTGGACGCACCCAGATTTCCCCTTCATTTCTGGAGGGGAAAAAGTGCGTCCTATAGGGCGAAAAATACGGTAAGTAAGACACACTATTGAGATCATGTACTGCTGTTACCTGTCATATAGAAGTCTTTAACTGTGAGCTGGGGTGGAACAAGAGGATCACCAAGAAGTTTCTGATTAACTGCCTGTATTGAAAAAGAATAAACAGTCATCTTTACGAAAATAATTGTTCTCACTTGCCCTGTGGTACCTTTTTCAGCAGGACACAAGACACACTTATTTTGCTATCCCTGCATAAATGTGGAACCCCATACCTTTGACAGCTCATTTGCTTGGCTAAAGTAGTTTGCTTCCTCCACATCATCATATCTGACCAAGTTAGGAGATACTTCTTCTAATCTGCTCCTCACTTGATCAAGTGTGTCATATGGGAGGGTCATGCCAGCTATCTGAAAGAGAAAAGTGGGAAGAAGAACCTCAAGACTGGCTTCAGATTTGCTCCTTGTTGGAAAACACACTACCTTTGCAATGCACATGCTTAAAAGGATACATCTTGAAAGGTACAGGATTGTATCCAACTTAGTTATTCAGAGTAGGATGCCCCCTTGAAATCAATGGACCTCAGTTAGTCACATCCATTAAGTTCAATGAGTCTACCTTGTGTAGGGCTAAGAAAAGATAAAATCTGTAATTATTAGGGTAAATAGGGCAACCATTTAGAAAGTAGAATTTCTGATTGGCTCAAGTACAAGCGAAATGGTTGGCAAATTTGTTTGTGCCTAGCATCCCACCCAGGTTTGTTAGAATTTGTGCAGTTCCAAACGGTGAGTCTTAACTGATTCAAACCACTTAGCAAAATCAACAATATGTTACCATCCTTCTCCAGACAGTCAAGCATGCAAATAAAGTCAGTCCACACACACTTTTAGCAGGACTTGCCAGATTCAACCGAAGTCCTAATTCAAGAAAAGATATTTCACATAAATGGTCTATTTCTAATATTTGCACTTCATAGCAATTCATTTCGGAAGACTGCAGTCCAGTGGAGCTTGCAAATCAATATAGGATGTCCAGGCCAGAGTGCTCATGCCAGAGTTTGGTTTGTCATGACGTCTGAACAAAGGCATGATTGTGTTCCTCAAACCAGCCAGAAGCATTAAGCTAAGAGCAACTTGGTTACCGGTCTCTGGTTGCTTGGGGAGAGAGAGAAAACACAAGCCTGGGTTCTGGCATCACAACAAGTTAGACTAACTTGGTTCCCAGCAGGAGCAGGAGAGGAACCAATCGAGAACCTCTTAGCAACATATACCAGCATACTGCTGCTTCATATTCAACCACAGCTTGCTTTAAAGTGTGTAGTGACATGACACGAGAACCAAGCCAGTATATAAATGCAGTATAATAATAAAAAAGACTGTTACTGGAAAGCTCCATTTCTGCTACACTTGAAGTACCTCAGAGATTGCTCTAATTATTCTCCAGTCTTCTCTTGCCATGCCAGGTGGTGTTACGGCTACTCTGGTTTGTTGAGCTCTACCTTCAGTGTTCACGTAGGTTGCAGCCTTTTCTGTATAAGCTGCTCCTGGAAGAATAACATCCGCCATAGGAGCGCCTACGTCACCATGGTGCCCTGAAATGGAATCCAGTAAAAGTGTCAGTAGCAATGGGAAACTTCACAGTGTGACTGTACTGTATGTTTAAATTTCTGTATCTATAAAAGTCTAGATTACGTTTCGATAGGTGAAAATTGCACTCCAAGAACTTCGCTAATTTCTCTTTTTTGCTGTCTTGGCTTGATTAGTCTCCTTCAGTTCTACTTTTGACTGGCTGAAGTTTGCTTTTTCGGTATTTTGCTTGGATATCCTGTTTTTATCTCTTGCTACAGCTTTGAAGAAATTGTTATACAAACTACTATTTTCAAGCGATATGCTTGCTGACATCACCTTACAGAGACAGAATACCTTTTAATACTTTGTATTTATATATTAAAGCCATACTTTAGTGCCTGTATAAAGGTTTTCAAAATGAAGTTCTCAGTTTTCATTTTCTCAGTTGTGGTACCAGAAACTTCCCCAGTGCCAACAGATGTACTTCCAATATCATCATGTATCCTAACTTTACACCATGCACTGCTACGTACTTTTTATTTTGTACTCTTATTAATCTTGTACTCTTTTAGCTCTTTCTATCTTTGGGTTACAAACTGCACACTTTTGATTCAGCTTTGGTTCATGGTTTGTTATGTCTTAGCCAGGACATTGTAAAAGCCTATGGATATTCCCTCAAGAATTCCCCCATTATCAAAGGCTTATCATTTTACCTGCTGGGATTATCAAACCATTTCTTCCAGGTTAAATAGCTCTTCACTAATTTGTTCAAGGTAACTTATATTTTAAGCAACTATAAAGAATTCTACCAGTTTAGACAAATTAACTGTGCTAGCTGATAGGATTCATGTAAGGATTCTTTCCTGGTTACACCAAGTTTCTATGTTGCTTAAAATAATTTAGTTCTCCCAATTTAAGAAGTAATCTGGCTCTCAAACACAAGTCACCCACTCTAGTCATCATAGAGGGCACAGCGCAAACACTGACATTAGGTTTAATTTATTAGGGATAAAGTCCCCTTAAAACACAAATCAGCATTCAACATTTTCCATTTCATCTGTGCCAAAGTATACTTCGACTTAACAGCTACTTCTGGCCTTCAAATCAGGAAACAGAACAGAAAATGTACAACTTTAACATAAAACAAAAATCTCTCAAGTTTTTGGGAAAGGCAGAGGGCTGCGGAAATGATGCTTATTTTGTAAGCACTTATTTGATGCCTGGTATAGTGAGCCTAAGGCAATAGGTATGTGTAAAGGCAAACATTTCAAACAACAGGTAGAAACATCTGTAATAATAAGCACAGGTACAACTGGGAGTTAAGCCATTCGCCTGAAACATACTTCAGACTCAAACACATGTGCTCATTGCTTTAGGTAGCTTACTCCAGTTCTTCATTTCTTAGGGATGGATTCAACTAAATAGTTGGATGAGCGGGAGCCAGCACAAGGAGTCCGGCTAATGAAAAAGGACTCTTCCCCACCACCACCAACTTGGCTTGAGAGGTCAGGAGAACCCTCATAGTAGTGGCGGGGGCAGAGAGGGGCGATAATTTTACCAGGAAAGTAGAAATGCTTGTGATGAGGAAATGATCCAAATAGAGCAACATTAAATTCCTCCCTTGATTTGTGATCAAATGGTGCTACTTACCCTGATAAATTATAAAGCAATTCTGAGGCAAATCTTGCCGAGTAACACAGCCTGCATCAGCCCCTAAAAGGTACAACACTTTAGGAGGGTTCTTCCGGATCGCATCCACTCCTGGCTTGTAGCCTAGGTCAAGGGCAGCTACTTGGCTTGCAACCCTGTCGAGGAAGAGATTACAATTTCACTCAATTATCTAAAATTCCTCTCTCAAAATCAGATAAAATAAAATATCCAGGAGGTATAAATCCTAAGTTATTCATTCAGATCCACAGCTATAAAACATGCTGAAAGTTACCAGGGCAAAACCGAATTATTTGAAGCACTTTCTAAACTCTGTAACAATGCATGAAAACACACAATCACTGAGAAATGTGGGGGGAGGCTACTTTGGGACATGTATGTATACTGTACACACACAAAAATGAGCTTTTACCTAGAGTTAGTGTTCCATGCTCAATTTTGAAATAAGTTTCTATTTGGCTCTGAATGCATATGAGCATGTCCTGCTAATCCCATTACTGGAGAATACCCCCTTTATAGATTAAGTTAACAAAATGCTTGGTTCTACAAACAAGCAACCATTTTGCGACACTTGTTTCCCAGTAGATCTCTATCTTACACTTGAGCCAGGTGAATGAAGCCAACAGCTTTGACCTAGGAAGCCTTTAAACCTCACCATACAAGACAATAAAAAAGGGACAAAGACGTGTTGAGCAAACCTATGAAGAATGTTCATGACTTTCCAGCTGGGATCGGCTCCACTTTTTGTACTTGCATTTTGTGCAATGGTGGAAATGGCTGAATGAATGGCTGCCCCATCACCACGCTGAAGTGCTGCACTGCCAACCACGACCATTGGCTTTTTAGCCTGGTTCAGGACCTGTGTGGAAGTTGAAAGAGAGCAGGATGTTAACCTCAGAGCTAACATACTGAATGAAAAGGCCAACTACAGCTTTTAACAAGTATGTGGCATCATTTGCAAATGCGCTGTTAGTAGGCAGTTCCCCTATCTGGATGAGGGAGGTGGAATCTGTTCTAGTTGGGGGTCATGCTCCCCCAGAGGTATCCAAGCTTGGGGGTGGTCCTGGGTCCTTTATTTCCATTGGAGGAATAAGTGGCCTCTATGGTGTGGAGTGCCTTCTACCAGGCTGCTCTCAAAAGCATACTAAATATGAATCCATACATGAATACTAAATATCACCACCATTTTACAAAATTTAATACCTTGCTAAAATCTTTGATTATAATCTACCACTCCAAAGCACTGCATTTTTTTTTTAAAGGTACCTTGCTGAATGGGTGTTTTTCTGAAGCAATGTCCAGGAGTATCTGTGGAGAATCTCCCAGGTGATCATATGCGTAAGTCAAGTCAACCTGGCTGCCCACAAGAGCCACTTTAAGTTCATTGTGTAGCCAGCTGAAAATGGAGCACGAAAAATGCTATTAAGGTTTTATAATGTGCAGAGAAATCAGTGCATGGTCATTTTATTTTTGCACAATATATTCTTGAAAGAGTTCCTTGTACAGAAGCTGCTGAAACTTAACAGATGGGCTGCACCCAAGACAGGTATCAGCAGTGCTTTTTTTCAGGGGGTTCTCAAGGGTACGAGGTACTGGCACCTCTTTTGTTGTTGTTGTTAAAAAGTGTGGCCCTTGCTGTAACAACTTCATGGTGAGTACCGCTACCTATCTTTCTAGAAAAAAGCACTGAGTAGGAGCCCTAATTTTTAAGACATAAAACAGATGCAACACCTTAAATGTATTCAATTGACTTCCTTCCCTCCTGATGCATTGCATCAGAGAATGTTGTGCTATTTCCCAGATTTTCAGGGGCAGCTTGCTAGGCAGCATGAAGACAACTCTAGCAAGGAGATTGTATGAACTGCTTAACATGAACTGAAGATCTATGATCTTATGAAATGCAGTTTTGGAGCCCTTGCATTTTTTTATTCTGAAAGTACTCCTTTTTCTTAGCACAATAACCACAACAGTCACAGTCCCTTAATGTGTATGTTGCATTAGCACAATGCACAGCAAGTGATATAACTACAGCCATCAAGACATTGTCCAAATTAAATAGTTCCCAATTTAAGTTCATACGTAGCAGGACCCAATATTCCACTTTCAAGATGCAGTTTCTCATTTGCATGGAGCAAGCCATTTAACATCTGCTACTTTCATGAAGCTACAAACCTCTTTCGGATTCTGGCGTTGAAGAGAGGTGCCTCAAAGCGTGGATTGGTACCAACCAGGAGCAAGACATCTGCCTCCTCCACTCCTGCAATCTTGGTATTAAGCAAGTAATTAGATCGCAGGTCTGTTCTGTAACAGAATACACACAAAAAAGGAAAATATGACTGGGGTATTCCAATGGGAAGGACTCTGTTAATACCTCCGTTAAGAATACTTTTATTTCATAAAAATACTAGATCTCAAAATAATTATTCCAAATCCTGGTCCTGGATTCCACTGTGCATTAAAATAAACTAATAGGGTGATATGAGCATTTTCACTTTCTTCTGTGAAAATGGCTCTGTGCTTACTTTATACCTGCCTCTACTAAAACCTATGTGGTCCTCTTAATATATACAGTTCTGATATGTCAAAATTGACAACTCACAGGCTGATCTGACATCCAAAGGCAGCCCTGTTTATGGAAGTTTTTAATGTTTGATGTTTTATTGTGCTTTTAATTCTGTTGGGAGCCGCCCTGAGTGGCTGAGGAAACCCATCCAGATGGGTAAGGTATAAATAATTTATTTATTATTATTATTATTTATTATTATTATTAATATTATCTGAGGATATGCTTTTCAGGACCAGCCCTACCATTAAGCAGAATGAGGCACTCCCCTTAGATGGCAAAGGCTGGGCAGTGGCAGCAAGGAGGACAGCCCAGCCAGTACCCTCTAAGCTAGCCTGCTGCCCTCAAAAAGACACAGCCTTATCAATGTCAAATAAAGATTCAACTGCCTGTCCAATCAGCTTCTGAACATGATATTGGGCTCTATCTTGTCCTAGTCTCAAGCAGAAAATGACTTGGGCTGTCCCTGAGGCTTTTAGTCCAGTAGCAGTACAGCTGTTAGCATTAACTTACCCAGCTCCTGCAGTAGGGAAGACCTCTTCAGTACACAAGTTGTCAGAGTTTACTCTATTCAGCAAGTCTTTAAGAGATACAAGTGCTTCTGCATCCACAAGTCCTCCCGCAATTGCAGCTATATCATTACCTTGGCTCCCCTGCAGCTGCAAATGAGGAAACAGAAGATGATATATTAAAATTTTAGCAGCAAATTTGGTATGTTTTGTAAAAAAACCAAAAAACCAATAGTGGAAAAGCTTTCATCTTTGACAACTAGAAAAATAGAGAATGGTAAGCCAATTTCCTCTACCCCCCCCCAAAAAAAAATACAGGTGGGACACATTGCTTATTCTTTTAAATATTCACAAGATTGCAGAGGAGGAAGCAAAACTATCCTGATATGTAAAGATGGCATTCAAGATATAATATGGCTCTTCAGAGTCCACAATGCAAAACAAGTTCCTGAGCTACACCTTAAAATTACAAGATGTGTAATGCAATTAACCCCTGAAATCTAAAGTGAAGAAAGCATGACTTAAGTTCAAATTTCACTCCCCCAAATTATAAGAACTTTAGTTAATGATTGCAGTGTAGTCATTAGTAATGATTTCATTAGGTTCAGTACTACTGTGAAAGCAGTCGGTCAAGCACCTTAGCTATGGTCAAGAGTACACTGTAAGAAACAATATTTTCTTACCACTCCTGCCACACGGCTCAAGGCCTCTTCCCAAGACACGTAAGTGAACAGCCCTTCTTCATTCTTTATCATTGGCTCAATAAGACGCTGACGTTTCAAACCATCATAAGCAAATCTGGAGTGAAGATCAAGATAATAATGAAGAAACTGCTGAAGGAACAACTCGGCTATTAGCAGCTACTTCATTAACTGAGACCTCTCAGCATACCACCTTTTCAGAAAGTTTGAATTACTTTGTCATTTTCTATGGCACATATACTTAAGTGTTTTGTTCATAACCAGACCTTCTTAAGTGGAAATGGCCACAGAAAGTTTTAAAAATCTACAATTTTAAAATTGGAAAAATACAAACATATTAGGCATAATCCTATTGAAGAATATGCACAGCTAAGCCCAAAAACATTCCAGAGGGGATAGCAGTGGTGGTTTTTTTTTGTTTTTGTTTTTTTTTTGGTGCTGCAACAGAAGATGATCAACATCCATTTGCAAGTAGTTCTTGAACTGTTCCTAAATCTTCAAACATGGAATGAAGAAAGTGTTGCAACTGTATATTTTTGTACTAAAATTCTCTTCTGAGAATATCATGTTTTATATACATGATAAAGCATACCTTGTTTTATCGGATATCCATTCCTCATTGATATCTTCATGTAGTCTTGGCAAAATCCTCATCACTTCTCCAGTTCGAGTGCTTACCACAATGTTACTCCCTACTGCATCAAGAACATCAATGGATTCTGTCTTCCTAAGCGAAAAGAACAGAGTCCTCCAATTGCAAAACTTCAGGATGCTGTTATCTGGAAACAGATCTCGCACTAAATATTCCCAAATGCTCCCAAGCTTCTAACAACTCTAATCATGGACGACAAGTATGACTAACCTCCCATAATATATTGCAAACCAGAAGTCAGCAACTACCAGCACTTAATATAAATTCAGCCTGTAAAGGACTACTGCCTATCTCATTACTACCATTCTTTCCTCACCCTTCCTTTAGATAGATAGATAGATAGATAGATTCTTTATTGTCATTACACAAGTGCAACATTGCACAAGTGCAACGAAATTGGATGCCATCCCTTAAAAACAACAAAAGCAACACAACAACAACAACCAAACAAACCACATTCCAGCCACACCCACACCCACACCCATCAAACTCCCAGGTCACACTATCGAGTTACTGCATTTAAGAAGGCCACAGCTCTTGGATAGAAACTATTTTTCAGTCTATTTGTCCTTGACTTGATGTTTCTGTATCTCCTGCCAGAAGGCAGTAGTACAAACAGACTGTGTCCCGGGTGAGATGCATCCTGCAGGATATTGTTTGCTTTCCTAAGACAACGGGAACCGTACAGTTCTTCCAAAGATGGGAGAGGATGACCAATAATCCTTTGGGCTGTGGTTATGACCTTCTGGAGCACCTTCCTCTTCCTAGCTGTACAGCTGGAGAACCAGGCACAAATACAGTTTTGCATCCTGAACAGTTCTGCATCCTGAACAGCCTATGCCAGCAGCAGCAGCAATTTTTTGTACCCCACCCATCTGACTGGGTTGGGTGGCTTCCAATATCATGTACAGAAACAACACAACAGAACATCAGGCATTAAGTGTCATGATATGAAAAGGTTGTATAATTATTTATCTATTTGACATCTGATGGGTGGACGTTCCACAGGGCAGGCAGGCATGACCCACTGCCTGGTTCCCTGTGGCAAGCAATTTTGCTTCAAGAATGGCTGAACTGGAGTAACAGAGCACTGTTGCTGGTGCCACCATCTGACATGAAGCAGAAGCTACATGGTTCTGAAAGAGACCAGAATTTTCCAAAATCGGTGGAAATGCTTATTATGGGCAAGTTACCCCAGGTAAACAGATGTTGCTGTAGACACACCACCAATGAATGTGCTCTATGGACACATTCCTGAACCATGATAAATTTTATTTATATTAGTTTTTGTATTATTAGGATTCTTACGACTTCAAAAGGTTCAAGGTTACAAATACAGTCCAAAAGCCATGGGGAAAAGCTACGTGCCCATGTCTGAATTAATCTGAATATTTGACACTTAACATATAGCACAATAAAAGAATTATATTTAAAGTGACACTTCAAGTGCCAGTAAAGACACATGCCTTGTCTCCCAGGGTCGAGATGTAAAAGCATACGGCTTGGAGGTAAGGGCACCTACTGGGCAGATATCAATCACATTGCCGGATAACTCTGACATGAACATTTTCTCAATATAAGTGCCAACTTGCATCTCATTTCCTCTTCCTGTGGTTCCTAGATCATCAACTCCTGCAATCTCACTTGCAAACCTGACAAATGAAAGCAAAAACAAAACACAGAAATACATGAAATGTCAGTTTGTCTTTGCAAGAAAAAAATTCTTTTAAAGAAACAATCAAAAAGAAGGATTTATAACAGCACTTCTGAACTAGCCATTGTTCAGATGAATGAAAAGCATTTCTAGCCTCACGTGTACAAGTAATTTTCTGCAGCTCTAGCCCCTGTAAAGCGTTTATTATAATGCAAGAACTACCCATGCCTAGCTATCTGACCTGCCTCAACTCACAGATTCAGGGAAAGTATTAAAAGGAACTATGAAGTCTACTAAGTTTCCGTTAAGTGTAAGTCACTGTACCACATTAAAATCTCTCTACATTAATTTATCTTAGCCTTGTGGTGCATCCAGAAACAGTTCAGGCATTTTGTTGCAAAACTCCTGTTCCTCTACAACAACCCAATGAAGACTGAGCATGCTAAGTGGGTAACTGACTACTGGGAGATAAAACAGAGCACTGTGGGGGTGGGGTAGAGAAGAGGAAATGAAGTGTCTGGAATCCAAACAGGGAGCACTCCATAGCACACTTTGTTACAGCAGCTAGGCATCCTATTTCTAACAAGTGACCCAACACAAAGCTAAAATGACAGATTTTCACACAAGTGCATTTTTATTCCCACCTGATTTTACATTATGCAATAGTCAGCTGCTCGTGTGAAAAATGTGTGGACTCGGGTGCTTCCAGAGATATTTCAGCAGTGGAATAGAACTAAAGAATGATCTTTCATAAGCAACTGAACACAAGCAACGGGCTGATGAACGTCCCGATAACTATGCATACACGCTGTTTGTGTACAAAACAGTGTAGCAGTTACCTAATGCATCGAGTACATTGTATGCACCGGGTCATGATAGTTTTCACTAGTGGGCCGAGGTTCTTGTCTTCCACTGCACGTTTGCCTTCTAGGAATCTGCTCCTATCACTGCCAAACATCATTGACTGGTCCTAAAGACAAATAAACCCAAATAAATGAACATATGTGACTGAGAAGCAAAGTTTTACCCCAAAGGCCATTTTAAAAATCCAAGACTCTATACCTGAAGGTCACATTCCCCTCCTTGATCACAGATGGGGCAGTCCAGTGGATGGTTTGCCAACAAGAACTCCATTACGCCTTCTCTGTTGGAGGTCAGTAAAAGAGAAACCACCATTATTTATTTAGCATTTAATGTATGCTAAAAACACTTTATAGACTAGTAATACATGAATTCATTTATTTTAATACAGCACACTATTAATAATTATGTCCTCCTTTGAAAGTGTGTTCAAGCACTAACATTTCTGTTAAAAATGAGTCTTAAAAAAAACAAAACATGCCCAGCTTACTGTTATAATGTTGAAGACTAAAGATGCACCCTGCTGCACACTTACTTGGCAATAAGTCACACTGATCTCAGTTCTGAGTAGCATACATTGCAATTTGCACACAATCGAATGGAGCTTACCTTGCTTTCCTAGACTTCTCAGAATTTGTCAGAATGTTCCAACCCTTCATTACTGGCATGGCACAAGCAGCTACTGGCTACAAACGCATAAGAAAGCTACATCAATAACAAATTTGTATACATGGATGCTCACATAGTGTCAGGGTATTATCAATTAAATACCTCAACTGTTTGCCTTAGTTTCATAATAAACTTACAGATAAAAATCAACACCAAGGCTTAAGATCACAGCAAAAATAAGGAAGTAACATTCACGTAATACATAAATTAATGTAGTCACGGCCAGCAGCTTAGAGGGCTTTAAAATCTGACTCAATTCATGATCAGTAGGATTTATCAGAAGCTAACAGCCATTATGATTCCATGGAACCTCCATTTTAAGATGAAACTTACTACTGAATAACAGTTATGGGGGAAGGTGGAGGTTAACAGCATGAGATGACAATTGCCTTATCATGGAATCATAGAATTTCAGAGTTGGAAGGGACCATGAGGGCCATTTAGTTCAGTCCCCTGCAATGCAAGAATCTTTTGCCCAACGTGGGGCTCAAACCCACAACATTGACATTAAGAGTCTGATGCTCTACTGACTGAGCTATCTTTCATGCTCTCCTTCTGGTCTTCCCCAGAAACATCTGACTATCAGCTATCCCTTCCGCCAAGGGGTGGACATGCAAACACTGCAAGCATTTATGAACATATACCATAGAAATATTTAGATGTTTTTGCCAATCACATGGACTGCCGGAACAAGGAAAGGCTTTCAAGAGACAGTCAAGTAAAGAACATATTAACCTTAAATGTTCTAGTCCAGCTGCTTGCCTGTATTTTTTCATCACTAAGTGCTGAGAGATTAAATTCTCAGGCACCAGACATAACACACAAGGTAGGTAGAGCTGCAAGCCTATAGGGTTCTCAAGCTCTGGAAAAATGGTATAAGTCACAGTATAGGAATTACATTGTTTGGTGGGTTGAGTGCAGCATGTTGCCACTCTGAAGTGGGTAAAAACACATGTGCGCATGCCAGCACTATATGCTACTGAATGCCCTAACTGCCAACAGCTTAACTCCCGTTTTCTCAATGGAAACCAAAAGCTGATGCTCCGCTATCATCAATGTGTTTGATAGGATGTCTACAAATATGAAAATAAATGTGTGTAAAATGGTAAAGGACCCCTGGATGGTTAAGTCCAGTCAAATTTGACTATGGGGTGTGGTGCACGTGCACAAACACACTATGCCACCAGCTTTATGTAGGTGAACACAACATTCACAATAATGTCAAAAAGCAACTGCTAGCAGTGGACATATTGCAACTTGTAATTTAGATGCCAGCAAGGTTGTCATTAGCTGTTCTGCTAAGCGCTTTACACTTAACTCTCCTGTTGGCTCTTTAAGAAGAAGAAGAAGAAGAGGAGGAGGAGGAGGAGTTTGGATTTGATATCCCGCCTTTCACTCCCTTTAAGGAGTCTCAAAGCGGCTAACATTCTCCTTTCCCTTCCTCCCCCACAACAAACACTCTGTGAGGTGAGTGGGGCTGAGAGACTTCACAGAAGTGTGACTGGCCCAAGGTCACCCAGCAGCTGCATGTGGAGGAGCGGAGACGCGAACCCGGTTCCGCAGATTATGTGACTACCGCTCTTAACCACTACACCACACTGGCTCTCTCTTTACACTTCTAGAACACAACAATTTATGAAAGATAAAAGTATTAGCAACCTTGGGAGCTTTCTCTATCTCCACAAGACACATCCTACAATTTCCAGCCACTGACAATCTGTCATGATAGCAAAATCGAGGGATCTGCATTCCAACCTTTTCACAGGCCTACAGAAAATACAAAACAGAAGAGAAAAAGTGTCAATGCACATGTTAGGAACTTTTTAGCATGTTCCATACAAAGATGACTCAGGCTGCAAGTCTATAAGCATTTACCTAGGAGAAAGTCCCATTGAACTCATCATTAATTATCATCATTATTACCCTTCCCTTAACCTTAAGGTCCCAAGGCAGGTTACAATTTAAACACAACAGGTCTTACTTCCAAGTAGATATGTTAGGAAAGCACTGTCAGTCTCTCATTTATTAAAAAAAGCTATTATTTTTATCCAAGTACAGTGGTACCTCTGTTTTTGAATGTAATCCGTGCCGGAAGACCGTTCGAGTTCTGAAACGTTCGAAAACTGAAAACTCAATATGGAAGCCATGTGGCATGTTCGACTTCCGAGGCATTTGAAAACCGAAATGTTCATCAACAGAGACGTTCAAAAACTAAGGTACCACTGTACTTATTTTTCTTTGCAGTTGATTTGCAATGCTATAAAGGAATGGAGCCATGAGAAGCAAGGTCCAATGGGCTTTAAAGAGATATTACAGCAGGTACTGGGGGGGATGTGAATAGAAAGAGACAGTGTATACAAATTTATTCTACCTGAAGTACTGTGGTTCCTGGAGGTACTAATACAGAATTCCCATCAACGAAAACCTCTATCAGGTTGCTGGCTGCTGTTGCCGTTGTACGCACTGAAAGACAAAAGAATAAAATATGGAAAATGTGATCATTTATTGCTCAGAAGTCAGATTAAGTATTTTGGATTCATTCACTAGTAACTTGCTGAAAGGATAAACAGGGCACACAAGCTCATACAGGGGAATCCCCGCTTACACAAGGAGTTCTGTTGTTGCACACGCAAATCCCATCCCTCCCCTCCTGCCCCGCCCCCTTTCAGCACACATGCTGATCATGTGAGAGTTGAGAGGAGCCTGTCCTGCCAAAACCCCCAAAGCATAATATGAATTTAAGTTGTCAGTCATTTAGGTGCTGAAATGTAATATTTTATTAATTTTAACCTATCAACTGACCTTACAAAAATAGAGGGGGAAAACATTTGATTCCCTAGGATGGCATTATCTGCACAGTGTGTTTTATACCACGGATTGTTCAGACCATAATTCACCATTACAAGAATGAGCCACAGCAGGTCCTAGGTTTCTGCGCTCCCCCACTGTGGTGAGAGTTCAGTTTTTATTTCCTTTTAGGATTAACTGGAGCTTGCCATATAATCTCAACCTGGACAAATTGGATTAATCTTAATGGTTAGTTGTAATATGCCAACATCAATTCATACTTTTTAAAGCCTGCTTATTTGAACCAACCATTGTTAAGATTAGTCACAGTTTAGGGTCTGACTGATATGCTAAATTGCAGTCAATCCAAAACAAACTTGATTCCTTCCTTGCCAGGGGGACGTGGGGGATACATTACATTCATATACAGCAAGAAGCTGCTTCCAAGTATTAAAATGAAGTATTTTCTCTAAAAGGAGGTGTGTCTAAAAACATGACATACTTTTTAAAATTTCAGGTATTTTTTTAAAAAGGATTCCTGTTGGTGTGTTATTTTTATGACAATTCATTATAGCCTTTACTTCTCTAAATGACTTTGATAGAAATCTTTTTTAAAAAATACAGTACAGTGCAGAGCTTTTTTAGAATTCAGTAAAAAGCCAGCAAGTTTGTATGAACTTCGTTAAGACTTCAAAAAAGCCTTACAAATTAAACAGAATGGATTCTCCTTCCCCAAAATGGAATTTGTCTTCATTCTAAGCCCATAATTAAACTTCAGACCTCTGAATTATCTGTGAATTACCGAGTCTATAATGAAAATTAGAACAAAAACTGGAAAGAGTTACTATATAAATGAACTGGATATAAAGGCAACTTACCACATCCTTTAGTAATTTGAGTGGCACCAGCTAAGGCCTTGTGGACAGCAGGGAGTCGCAACATGGTGCTGGAAATAAGGTGCTGGCGATAAGACATTAAAATTAAAGTTTAAAACAAGGCTCAAACAAGAGCTTGTTAAATTTAAAATGAATGAAAAATAGTTTAAATTTATAACCCAACATTTCTGACACCCAAGCATATGAACACTTGCAAATATGGTCACACATGCAAGAATAACGTAAGTCCCATTCAGGTGTTCACTCCCACATTACTGTCACATTCCTACTGCCCTCCATGCATTGTAAGGAAGGTCTGAAGCAGGGAACATGCTCTGTACCTGAAGGTTTCCCGGCCTTCAGCCTCTGGGCCTAAGGTTCCCCACCCCGGCTTACAGCTTTTACAAAATTTAAAAAACTTTAAGTACAAAATGTGAAAGGCAAGCAGAGTACATAAACGTTTCACACAGTATACATTGTGTGTAGGTTGTCGCCGCAACTATTGAAGAGACTTCTTCATAGCTCTTAAAAGTGCAGGAGCTCCTTTGCACTCAGTCCCTAAATCTGCACACTAACACAGAGAAGGATCATAAGAAAGATGCTAGAATTACTGTGGATACTCCCCCGGGGCAGAATATGGTGACAATTACTCCAGAGTAAATGGCAAAAATCCTAAGGAGGTAGATTTTGAGTCTCAAATAGTTCCATAAGCATTGCCACTAAATCTGTAACATAAAAAAGGGAGGTAGCTTGTAGCTGTGCTGTCTATACATGTAGTACTGCTGTCAAGTGATGCTCTGCAATGCTCTTATACTGTCTTCATAAGGGGAAACGGGGTGGGAAAGCATAGAAAATTGCAACATAAGCAAGCAAGCAGGGCTAGGATCACATTGTGAACCTGCTACTGTTCTTGTAAACAGGTGGGTTTGGTGGGCCTCTTTTCATAGAAATTTATAGAGTTGGAAGGGATCCCAAGGGTCATCTACTCTTGCAATGCAGAATGCAGAAATCTCAGCTAAAGCCTGAAGCCATTAGTTTGGGTCCTACCCTCTGCGGAAGCAGAAAACAAGCTTATTGCTTCCTTCATGTGACAGCCCTTCAGATAAGAAGGCTATTGTATCTCCTCTGTCACCTCTTTCCCAGCCTAAACAGAGCCAACTCCTTCAATTGTTCCCTCATAAGGCATGGTTTCCAGACCTTCATAACCTTGAGCAGCCCTCCTCTGCACACATTCCAGCGTAACTAAATCCTTCTTAAACTGTGGTGCCCAGAACTAGACACAGTACTCCTGGTGTGGTCTGACCAAGGGAGAAAAGAGTAATGCTATGACTTCCCTTGATCCGAACACTCTGCTTACGCAGATGCAGCCTACAACAGCATCCCTTTATTTTTGCTGCTACATCACACTGTTGACTCAAGTTAATTTTGCGGTCCACCAAGACCCCCACAAGAGACTTTTCAAATGTACTACTGGCAAGTCAGCTGCCCGCCCCCCCAATTCTTATACTGCTGCATCTGGTTATTCCTTCTTAAGGGCAGAACATTTTTTTTTAGTTCAGGCCCAGTTCTCCAATCTGCCTTATTGAACCCCGATTCTCTCCTCTGTGCCATATTAGCCACAGCTTGGTGTTATCTGGCCCTTTCCCTTTCTTGTTCTTTTTTCCATCTTATGCATGCCAATCAATTGGAAAGTTGAATGGGTGGGATGGGAAGATTGCCGGAAGAAATATCAACAACCTCAGATATGCAGATAACACAACCTTGATGGCAGAAAGTGAGGAAGAATTAAAGAACCTTTTAATGAGGGTGAAAGAAGAGTGCAAAATATGGTCTGAAGCTCAACATCCAAAAAAACTAAGATCATGGCCACTGGTCCCATCACCTTCTGGCAAACAGAAGGGGAAGAAATGGAGGCAGTGAGAGATTTTATTTTCTTGGGCTCCATGATCACTGCAGATGGTGACAGCAGCCACGAAATTAAAAGACGTCTGCTTCTTGGGAGAAAAGCAATGACAAACCTAGACAGCATCTTAAAAGGCAGAGACATCACCTTGCCAACAAAGGTCTGCATAGTAAAAGCTATGGTTTTCCCAGTAGTGAGAGCTGGACCATTAAGAAGGCTCATCACCGAAGAATTGATGCTTTTGAATTATGGTGCTGGAGGAGACTCTTGAGAGTCCCATGGACTGCAAGAAGATCAAACCTCTCCATTCTTAAGGAAATCAACCCTGAGTGCTCACTGGAAGGGCAGATTGTGACGCTGAGGCTCCAATACTTTGGCCACCTCATGAGAAGAGAAGACTCCTTGGAAAAGACCCTGATGCTGGGAAAGATGGAGGGCACAAGGAGAAGGGGACGACAGAGGATGAGATGGTTGGATAGTGTTCTCGAAGCTACCAGCATGAGTTTGCAGGAGGCAGTGGAAGGCAGGAGTGCCTGGCGTGCTCTGGTCCATGGGGTCACGAAGAGTCAGACACGACTAAACAACAACAACAGAGCTCCAGTTTCAGATAGGTAGCCGTGTTGGTCTGCCATAGTCAAAACAAAAAAAATTCCTTCCAGTAGCACCTTAAAGACCAACTTTAAGAACTGACTTAGTTGGTCTTTAAGGTGCTACTGGAAGGAATTTTTTTTGTTTTAACAACAGAGCTGAAAGGGTCCCCAGGAGTCATCTAGCCCAACCCACTGCAAAATAATCATCCTGCCCCCCCCCATCCCTGGGTGGGCTCGAACCAGCCACCTGCCCGGTGAAGCAGCAAGGCGCCCTCACCCGGCTCCTGCTCACGGCCCCCTCCCTCTCCGCACCCTCTGCCAGCTCACGAAAGGTGACCTTTGGGCGCCCCTGAGGGCGACGGGACACCTGCCTGCTATTTCCCGAGGCCCAGCTCGCCTCCAGTGCAGCAGGGAAGAGAGGGCCCGTCTTTTATTACCACACGGGGCGACGCGGCGAGGGAGGAAGCCGGCAAGGGGAGTCTCGGCCGCGGGCTCAAGGGCGCCGCGAAGGCGAAGCCGACAGCGGCCTACCTACGCGCCTCCCTTCGGTCCGGGAAACGGGACGGAAAGCACCGCGGAGGCCCTTTTGCCCGCCGCGCCCCGACCTTCCTCCCGTTACCTCCTCCTCCTTGGCCCGGTGTGGGGGGCGGGCGGTAACCCGGTCCGGCCTTAACGACCCAGGACGCCTCCTCCGCCGCTGCCTCCTCAGAAGCGCTCTCCTCAGCACTTAAGATGGCGGCGGGCCCTCGGCGATTTCCGCGACGCGCTCGGCAACATTCGGAGAGGACGCCGCCGACGTCCCGCGGCCCGCACGCAAGTTCTGCCGTCGATTGAAAACAAACGAGGCGAACCAACCGTTGATTTCCCTCCTTGATTGACGTGGGCGATGATCCGCCTCCCCTAGCGTAGCTTCCGGCATAGCTTCCCTCCTCCTAGAGTTAGCTTCCGGTGCGGAGGGGCGGGGCCGGTCCGTTAGAAACAAACGGGGAGAAGCACCGCCCCTTCCTTGATCGACGTGAGAGCTGATCCCGCCTCCTCCTGTCATAAATCGGCTACTTTCAAAAACGGCGGGGCTTGGCCGTATCCGTTGGAAAGGCCTTGAGGGGCGGAAGGACACGTCGGCGGAAATTAGCACCCGTGGCGGAGGGATCTGCGTGCGTGCGTATATATAAGAGCAGCGGCGGCCGAGCGCCGCCCTCTTTCCCCGACGGCCGTTGTGGTGGCTGTTGTGCGCACGCAGCCGGTCTCTTCCCCGCCTCCCGCTCCTGAAACTTCGGCGCCATCATGGGCTTTGGGGATCTGAAATCCGCCTCGGGGCTCCAGCTTCTCAACGCCTTCCTAGCCAGCAGGAGCTACATCGAGGGGTGAGCCCGCCCTCCGCGCACCCCGAAATATAGACGGTTTCCCTTTTAAACGCCAGCAGTAGGTCCCGCTTTTCCCATTCATTGGCCTTCGCTTCTTCCCGCGTAGGCCCCACATGGCTGCACGAAGAGGGAATGAGGACTAGCACCTTGGCAAGTCTCTCTTTTGGAAACCATGCTGTACTTTGTGCTCGCGCGCGCGAGAAAGGCGCTATAAATAGTTGTAGGTGTATCTCTTTGATACCCTACAGCTGGAGCCACGTTATTCTGAGGCATTTTAAAGTATAATAATAATAACTTTTATTTATTCCCCTGCCAGAGCCGGGCTCAGGGCGGCTAACACCAATAAAATCACAGTAAAAGCATAATAGGGGAACAGAGGAGGGGGGGGCAATTTAAAATACAGGCTAAAATTCAATTTAAAATGCAGCCTCATTTTAAAGTAGCTGATAAATCTTCGCCTCTAGTCTTCCTACTTTGAGGGGCAAGCGTCATCATAAGGCAAATCATGGTTACGGCGGTATTTGTTTTTCAAGTCAGGTTTGTCTCCTGCAGATGCCCACATTAGTTAAAGAGATGAGTTAAAAAGAGAAGGCCTGCAGGCTTCAGAGCAGGGGTTGCACAAAGGAAAGGGGAGTTCTTCAAGGCCCCAAAGCAGCCGCCTTTTAACAATGAATTTATATATGAATACCTGCTGGTTTCTTTGGGTGGTGCAGGGTGCAAGCTGGTCTTTACCTCCTTCCTCAAAGATAGGCAGCGAGGCCTTGCAGTGGCTCTTCGTCCCCCCGCCTTCTACTTCCCTCCTACTCTCTGGCCCCATAAATTATTCTGTTGCAGATTTTGGGCTCTGGGAGAGAGCCGCTTGCCTAACAAATTGGTGGTTTATGGGGCATTTGAACCAGCAACCTTCTGATTTGCAGTGCTCTTTCCAAACCGTTACCATGTGCCCTTTACTAACACATTTGACCATTGTTGGGGATAGAAGCTATTTGGGGACAAAGCTATTTTGGTTCTGACTGGGGGGGGGGGTAAAAATGCAAGGATGGGTTAGAGAAGTAAATGGGAGAAAAATACAAAGAGGGGCTGGAAGAGTACATGTGAGAATATGTAAGCTTAAAGTAACTTGTTCCAAGACCACATGGCAATCTTGGTGTGTGGATCATGGGATTTGCAACCTGCCATAATGCCCAAAAGTGAGACTTTACATCATTTTAAAAATACATCAGTGCTAGATGTGTTGGGCCTACTGGGAAATGACTTGGGCCTTGATTATTGCAGATTCTGTAAGAGCTTTTGTTACGGTTCTTGGGTGGTGGAGTATTAAGACTCTAACCCAGAAGTAATTGATATGGTTAATTAACCATAGTTCACCATTTTGCCCAAACTGGGAAGTGGTGGTTATCAGTTCTGGAACAATCCATGATATGAAAGTTTGAAGTTGATCTCTTATATTGCTAGAAGCTGGCTTGTTCTGAAGCTGGTCTGGTAACCATAATTTATTGGTTCAGGTGAACAGGAAATTATAGTTAATAAGAACCTTCCTGGTTTATTTGTAGCTTGCACAAAGGGGCTACAAACTCTTGTTCATATCTGCTTATTTGGGAGACATCTGAGTGTCTTGCTGAGATGGATTTCACTTTGTATCTGTGATGCTTTTCGTTTTGCTGAATAAAACAAATTTTAACCTGAACATGTTTTCTGTAGGTATGTCCCATCCCAAGCAGATATTGCAGTTTTTGAAGCAGTTGGTGCACCCCCTCCTCCTGAGCTGTTCCATGCTCTCCGCTGGTACAACCACATTAAGTCTTTCGACAAACAAAAGGCAAGGTAGGGCTCAATTTGCTGTCATTTACAGGTTTGTATTCAATGTAGCATTAAGCAACAGAGCGATTTCTCTCTCCTTATCGCCCCACTTTTTCTCTCCATAGCAGATTTGGAGATGGCATAAGGGGGTGGGGAATCCCATTGTGCTAGTGTAACTATGTAATGACACCCTAGAACTTTAGAACCATATACAGTATCAGCAGTAATCAGTGATAATACTTTTATATTTATATCCCGCCCTCCCCAGACAAAGCTGGGCTCAGAGCGGCTAACATACAAGTAAGACAATGCATAAAAACGAGCGATCAATAAATTAAGATACATCCCACAATTCAAACAAATTAAAATTAAAACTGGACAAGTTCCAATCTTCAAGTTAAAATTGAGGGCAGTTACCAACTGTTTCCACTGACATTATAAGCACCTGTGAGTGGGCTGGGAACCTTCTTCATGCTTGTTCTTATACAAGGAGAAAATGAGACTTAGCCCTGACCCAAAGACCTGGCATAACTGCTCCGTCTTGCAGGCCCCGCGGAAAGATGTCAAATCCCGCAAGGCCATAGTGAGAGCGTGTTCCACTAGGCCGGGGCTACAGCCAAAAAGGCCCTGGCTCTGGTTGAGGCCAGTCTGATCTCTCGGGGGCCCAGAACCCTTAGGATGTTATCTGCGGGCTGTAAGGTCCTCTGTGGGGCAAGGTTAAAACCAGCACCTTAAACCTGATTCTGTACTCCACCGGAAGCCAGTGCAGCTGGTATAGCACTGGGTGAATGTGATCCCACAGCGAGGACCCCTTAAGGATTCTCGCCACAGTATTCTGCACCCGCTGGAGTTTCGGTCAGTTTCAAGGGGAGCCCCACATAGAGTGAGTTACAGTAATAAAGCCTGGAGGTGACTGTCACATGGATCACAGTGGCGAGGTTGGGGCGAGAGAGGTAACGGACCAATTAGTAACTTCAAAAATAGGTACAAAGTGTGTCATAATGGCCAGTTATGTGATTAAGTTTTTCTTGCCTTAATGGAGCTTATAATTGCTGTAGTGTATATAGGTAGCACTATGGTCTAAACCAAGGTTAGTCAACCTTTTTATACCTAACCCCCACTTATTCATCTTTCTTTATGGTAAAAAAAATCCTTACCGCCCACCAGTGCTTGATGGAAGGATTAGCTTGTGCCATAGAACCCCTACCGCCCACCTAGAATCCTGAAATGCCCACTAGTGGGCAGTAGGGACCAGATTGACAACCCCTAGTCTAAACCATTGAGCCTCTTGATCTTGCCAATCTGAAGGTCGGTGGTTCGAATCCAAGGGACAGGGTGAGCTCCCGTTGCTCTGTCCCAGCTTCTGCCAACCTAGCAATTCTAAAGCACACCAGTGCAAGTAGATAAATAGGTACCGCTGTGGCAGGAAGGTAAATAGTGTTTCTGTGCAGTTGGCAATTGTCATGGTGTCCCGTTGCGCCAGAAGTGGTTTAGTCATGCTGGCCGTATGACCCAGAAAAGCTGTCTGTGAACAAATGCCGGCTCCCTCAGCCTGAAAACGAGATGAGTGCCACAACCTCATAGTCGCCTTTGACTGGACCTAACTGTTCAAGAGTCCTTTACCTTTTATATAGCACACATACACTGGGTGTGAAGTGCGTAAATTAAAACCAGACTAATTCAGCATGATTCAAATCTGCTAAACTTCAGGGAATCAGGATGTTTTTGGAATGGCTTAGTGAAAACATTCAGATGGCTCACCCCATGATCCCTGGCTGAGCATTATGTTTGAACCAGGAATCATGGTTTGTTTTGCTCCAGACTAGATTTGCCAGAGTGAAACAACAATCCCTGATTTGGATAATGGTTGGTTACTTGCACTAGGGGCAGCTATGTATGTATTACTGTAGCATGCAAACTGAAGCAGAATCTTGTAGCACCCTAATTTATTTGTGATAATTATTGTGAAAATAATAAAAAACAAAGCTAAGCCACAATAATGCCAACTCCAAATCTCATATGTAAGGGGGAAAGAATGTTATTGCTCACGAACAATGCTTCTCCTGGAAACAGGTCTTCGCATACAGTGACTTTTCTCTGTTCCCGCCATGTGTTCTTCAGTCCCTTTTTTAAAAAGCTTTCTAACAATGAAAAGTCAGAGCTGCCAGACAGCTTTTGTTGTTGTTGTTTAGTCTAATGTGTCCGACTCTTCGTGACCCCCTGGACCTGAGAACGCCAGGCACTCTTGTCTTCCACTGCCTCCCGCAATTTGGTCAGACGCATGCTGGTAGCTTCGAGAAGACTGTCCAACCATCTCGTCCTCTGTCGTCCCCTTCTCCTTGTGCCCTCCATTTTTCCCAACATCAGGGTCTTTTCCAGGGAGTCTTCTCTTCTCATGAGGTAGCCAAATATTGGAGCCTCAGCTTCAGGATTTGTCCTTCCAGTGAGCACTCAGGGCTGATTTTCTTAAGAATGGATTGGTTTGATCTTCTTGCAGTCCATGGGACTCTCAAGTGTCTCCTCCAGCACCACAATTCAAAAACATCAATTCTTCGGCGATCAGCCTTTATGTTCCAGCTCTCACTTCCATACATCACTACTGGGAAAACCATTGCTTTAACTATACGGACCTTTGTCGGCAAGGTGATGTCTTTGCTTTTTAAGATGCTGTCTAGGTTTGTCATCGTTTTCTCCCAAGAAGCAGGCGTCTTTTGATTTCGTGACTGCTGTCACCATCTGCCGTGATCATGGAGCCCAAGAAAGTAAAATCTGTCACTGCCTTCATTTCTTCCCCTTCTGTTTGCCAGGAGGTGATGGGGCCAGTGGGCATGATCTTAGTTTTTTTGATGTTGAACTTCAGACCATATTTTGCGCTCCTCTTTCACCCTCATTAAGAGGTTATTTAATTGCTTCTCACTTTCAGTTGATTTCATATCCAGTTCTAACTATTGCTTCATGTCTCTCATAGAGATTTCTCAGGAGACAGATAAGGTGGTCAGGCACTCCTATTTCTTTAAGAAACCCCCCCCCTCCCCCGATAGTTTTCTGTGGTCGACACAGTCAAATGCTTTTGCGTAGTCAATGAAGCAGAAGTAGATTATTTTCTGGAATTCTCTAGCTTTCTCTATAATCCAGCACATGTTTGCAATTTGGTCTCTGGTTCCTCTGCCCATTCGAAATCCAGCTTGCACTTCTGGGAGTTCTCGGTCCACATACTGGTTAAGCCTGCCTTGTAGAATTTTAAGCATAACCTTGCTAGCGTGTGAAATGAGTGCAATTGTGCGGTAGTTGGAGCAATCTTTGGCACTGCCCTTCTTTGGGATTGGGGTGTAGAGTGATCTTCTCCAATCCTCTGGCCATTACTGAGTTTTCCAAATTTGCTGGCATATTGAATGTAGCACCTTAACAGCATCATCTTTTAAGATTTTAAATGGTTCAGCTGGAATGTCATCACTTCCACTGGCCTTGTTATTTGCAGTGCTTTCTAAGGCACATTTGACTTCACTCTGCAGGATTTCAGGCTCAAGGTCAACAGCCATACAATCTGGGTTGTCTGGGACATCCGTATCTTTTTGGTATAATCCCTCTGTGTATTCTTACCACCTCTTCTTGATGTCTTCTGCTTCTGTTGGTCCTTACCACGTTTGTCCTTTATCATATCCATCTTTGCGTGAAACATTCCTTTCATGTTTTCAATTTTCTTGAACAGATCTCTGGTTGGAGAAGTAACCAGCAACCCCCTCCAGTATCTCTGCCAAGAAAATTCCATGGACAATAACATCAGGCATATAAAAGTCATGACGTTGGAAGATGAGCCCCTCAGGTCGGAAGGCGTCCAACATGCTACTAAGGAAAAGCGGAAGGCAAGGACAAGTAGATCCAGAGCTGATAAAGCGGGTGGGACAAAGCCAAAAGGACACTCAGTTGTGGACGTGCCTGGAAATGAAAAGAAAGCCGAACGCCTTAAAGGAAAATATTGCATAGGCACCTGGAATGTAAGATCCATGGACCATAGTAAGCTGGATGTGGTCAAACAGGAGATGGCAAGAATAAATATTGACATCTTGGGCATCAGTGAACTAAAATGGACCGGAGTGGGCGAATTCAGTTCGGATGACCATCATATCTACTACTGTGGTCAAGAATCCCATGGAATAAATGGAGTGGCCCTCATAGTCAACAAAAGAGTGGCGAGACTGATACTCGGATACAATCTCAAAAATGATAGAATGATCTCGATACGATTCCAAGGCAGACCTTTTCACACCACAGTTATACAAGTTTATGCACCAGCTACCGATGCTGAAGAAACTGAAATTGACCAATTCTATGAAGACTTACAATGCCTTCTAAAACTGACACCAAAGAAGGATGTTCTTCTCATTATGGGAGATTGGAACGCTAAAGTAGGGAATCAAGAGATAAAAGGAACAACTGGCAAGTTCGGCCTTGGAGTCCAAGACGATGCAGGGCAAAGGCTAATAGAGTTCTGTCAAGAGAACAAGCTGGTCATCACAAACACTCTTTTCGAACAACACAGGAGACGACTCTACACATGGAAATCACCAGATGGGCAGCATCGAGATCAGATTGATTATATTCTCTGTAGCCAAAGATGGAGAAGCTCTATAGAGTCAGCAAAAACAAGACCTGGAGCTGACTGTGGCTCAGATCATCAGCTTCTTATAGCACAATTCAAGCTTAAACTGAAAGCAGGGGAAACCACTGGGCCAGTAAGAGACAATCTAAATCAAATCCCTTATGAATACACAGTGGAAGCGAGAAACGGATTTAAAGATTCAGATTTGATGGACAGAGTGCCTGAAGAACAATGGATGGAGGCTCGTAACGTTATACAGGAGGCAGCAATGAAAAGGAAATGCAAGAAAGCAACGTGGCTGTCCAATGAGGCCTTACAAATAGCCGGGGAGAGAAGGCAAGCAAAATGCCAGGGAGATCGTGAAAGATACAGGAAATTGAATGCAGATTTCCAAAGAAAAGCAAGGAGGGACAAGAAGGCCTTCTTAAACGAGCAGTGCGAAAAAGACAACTTAAGGCATGAATTATATACTTGTATCAGTGCAGACTATTCCTTGTACAGTAAAGATCTAATCGAGAATGACATGAAATTGCTGTAACTCCTGCTCCTCAGAAATAAGTTGGTGCATAGAATAAACCTGTGAAATTGAGTGTTGTGTACCCTATTCAAAATTTTCAGGCAGCAGGTGGAGCTCTTCCAATGCTTTTCCCTTCCCCCCGAATTAAAAACACTTCTGGCTAGGGCTGCATGGGAATATGGCTGTTTTAAGAGAACTCCAGGCTTGTGACAAAACACTTTATCATACTCAGTGGCTGGGCTTAATGAACTGACAGGCAGCGGTGAGATGGAGGGCACCTCAGGTTGGCCATTTATGCAGAGTCATGTTTAGAACTGCGGCTTTTGCATAGTGATCCCTCGGCCGCAAGCGCACAAGCAGTTTGCCAGAGCAGCTACGAATCCAGGTTCAGGCCAAAGATTTATGATGGTTGGGAGAGAATACTGGGGGGGGGGGGGGATAGCAGAAGGAAATATTATATCCCGGTTAGACAACTTGCTTAGGTCTGGTCCTTTTCATGCGGCAGACTGATGTGGAGGAATGGACTTTAGGCTCAGGGGGGCGGTATCTTCGTTATTCCTCTGCTAAGAACTCCCTGGAATTCGACGTGGAACATAGCAGGGACAGGGCTGAATTGGAATCTTTCAACTCTAAGAAAGATTTATTTGCAGTGAGTCTTTTCAAAAATGGGAGAGCACATTTGGGTAAAAAGATTTCAGTTCATTCTATCACCTTATTCAAACCTCATTCTGTGCCAGGCATAAACCCAATCTCCCATGCTTGCACGTTTGATTTAGTGACTAACCCGTTGGGTAAAGGTAAAGGGGCCCCTGAAAATTAGGTCCAGTCGTGACCGGCTCTGGGGTTGTGGTGCTCATCTCGCTTTATTGGCCAAGGGAGCCGGCGTTTGTTATTCCTCTGACAAAGCCGCTTCTGGCAAACCAGAGCAGCGCACGGAAACGCCGTTTACCTTCCCACCGGAGTGGTACCTATTTATCTACTTGCACTTTGACGTGCTTTGGAACTGCTAGGTGGACAGGAGCAGGAACTGAGCAACGGGAGCTCACCCCGTCATGCGGATTCGAACCGCTGACCTTCTGATCGGCAAGCCCTAGGCTCTGTGGTTTAACCCACAGCGCCACCCGCATCCCTGCCCGTTGGGTAGCAGGTGCTTTTTCAGCTGGCATCTGGTATCTTGCCTCCGAAATGTCTCCATGGTTAAGTGGTGGCTGGTTTGTTAATTAGTTGCCCAAACTGGGACACACTTTTGCAATTTAATTCTGGGTCGTATGTAGTTAGTAGAAGGGCACAATATAAGTTCTGTCTGGGTTTTTTTTTTTTTCCTAGTCTGCCTGGAGTGAAGAAGGCGTTGGGAAAATATGGCCCTTCAGATGTTGAGGACTCAACAGGCACAGGCGGAGACAGCAAAGATGACGATGACATTGATCTCTTTGGCTCTGATGAAGAGGAGGTATCCATAATGTTTTTTCTTTCAGTTTCCAGTTGCAGAGAGGTCTCATGAGCCCACATGCATTTAAACAAAAAAGAACCTGGCAACATGATGAACAAAACCAAATCACCATCTTTCGGCTGAAAACATGATGATTTGTTTTACCTGACCTGTCCAGTTATACTTGATCACTGTTTGGGAACAGTTATTTTCTTTTGTCCAACACAGTCTCTCTCTTTTCATAGGAAAGTGAAGAAGCAAAAAGATTAAGGGAGGAGCGGCTTGCTCAGTATGAATCAAAGAAATCCAAAAGTACGTTATCCAACTCCTTCGCCTTTGAATTTATGCACTTTGAATTGCTTTTTTGATTAAGGTTATTGTGAATTAAAATCAGCATAAATAAGTGACAGCAGAACTTCCTTCCAGCTATTTCCAAAGTGTCCTAATACGTTTTGAGTTAAAATTCCTAGTTTTGACCAATGTTTTTTCCAGGCTGTGGAATAGAAGCCATAGGAAACAATTGTTTACAATCAAATCCTGTGCTGTGTTGCTGAAGGGGAAATTCTGACTCCTAATTCTAACCAATGCAGGATCCCACAGCTACTGGCCTGAAACTGCTCTGTACTGTAGCAGTTGCAGTATTCCAACTGTGGGAGATTAGCAGTTACACTATACAATTCTCCTTTCTCCACCAGGGAAGAGAATTTCAGTGTAACAGACAGGACCGTATCTTCCACCCTTCATATTCTTGTAATAGCCTACTTGGATAGAGAAATCAGTGTTCCGTTTAGCAGTACTTAACGTTTCTGTAATGTATTACGCCTCTGTGTAATCTTTTTTTTAATGCTTTTCTTAACCAGTATAGGTTAAACTTGCAACTAGGTGCATTTGTAGAGAATTCCTGGTTTTAATTGGAACACGCTGCTTTTCCTGAGCTATCCTTTGGTTTCTCTAGAGCCAGCACTCGTTGCCAAGTCATCCCTCTTGTTGGACGTGAAACCTTGGGATGATGAGACGGACATGGGCAAATTAGAAGAGTGTGTCAGAAGTATTCAGGCGGATGGGCTTGTTTGGGGATCTTGTAAGTAACTGGCCGACAATTGGAGGCTCATAGCTCTCTGGCAGAGCACACAGTTTATATAACATCTCGCTCGATTCAGATGGCTCTTAAATTGTAGTCCCAAGAACTTGATGGCGCCACTTACTTCAATTCCCAGGGCAGTGGAACCTTGCAAGTAAGAAGATCTGGAGAGCTTCCAGTGGGTGGGCTTAAGACTGCTACAGCTGCATACGGCCTCCCAGTAGTTCTCTGAGTTTGAGAGAGTAAAATTTTGGCATTCCATAACAGCTGTTGAATAGATCGTGGGGTCCAGAATGGCTTACGTAATCAGCTCCACAATCACATTCCATTTGTGCATTTGACAGGCGGGGGGTTGCATCTAAATATTTGCCCCCTTGGAGGAAGGTTGGGGAAAAGGAAGGGTAAGAAACCATCTCCACTAGCGGAGGGGGTAGCACTGCCAGGGTGGTGCTTGTATGTAGCAGGCACCGAGCACATGTGTGCAAAGCAATGCTTCCTAATGCGCAGCCCTTTGAAACAGCAAGGATTTTGCCCTTTGCAGAAAAGTCTAGAAAAACCTGGTGAACTGGATGAACTCTGAACTCCCATAAACACCCTGTCCTCATTTTCTTTGTGATGTATTCAACAGTTAAAAGAAGTGATTTGATGAAGGTATATGTGGCTGGGGAAACCCAGCCAGAGGAGTGGAATATAAATAGAATTATATTCCCTCAAAGATAATAATGTCTCACTTCCCCACTGTCGGTCTAGGAGAACGGGCTCCTTTAATCTGTTCCCTTTATGGTCAGGGGTATGTAGCTTCCACTTTGAGGGCCTAATCCTGCCCCCCCCCCAAAAGATCCTACCAATTTTGGCAGCAGCTAGAGCAGGCAGGATGCAAATTGCCCCTCCCCCCAATCAGATTGAGCATTTGATGAGCAAGGAGGAGGCAGTGATTCTTCTCAGCTGATCTGCATGGGTAAGCTGTGGGGGGGGGGCAAGCAGGTGAATGACAGTGTGGGGTGGCAGGACCCACTTCTGGGCACATCCATTGCTGGGTGGGGCCTCCACAGGGTTGATCCAAGGGTGGACGTGGTCCTTGAGCCAAAAGTTAGGTGCCCCTTTTCCTTTTTTAAAAAAGTCTACTTTTTTTCCCTTTTGCATTCCACTGAGGGGGAATGTACCGTATTTTTCGCTCTATAAGACGCACCAGACCATAAGACACACCTAGTTTTGGGAGGAGGAAAACAAGAAAAAAATACTGAATCTCAGAAGCCAGAACAGCAAGAAGGATCACTGTGCAGCGAAAGCAGCAATCCCTCTTGCTGTTCTGGCTTCTGGGATAGCTGTGCAACCTGCATTCGCTCCATAAGACGCACACACATTTCCCCTTACTTTTTAGGAGGGAAAAATTGAGTCCTATAGAGCAAAAAATACGGTGAATGTTCACAGCTTGCTTGTGTATTAGCTGTTGCAGAGAGGTCAGGTTTCGGCCACTGGCTATGCTTTCTCCCCATCGGAAGCCCCGACACCAGCCAAGATTATGATGGGGCGAAATATTCTTGTCAGTCCATAACCCTGAGTTTGCGTAGATAGAAAAGAGGCGGAACCTCGCTTCTCACAGCTCTTTTGATTGCTTTCTAGCCAAGCTGGTTCCAGTTGGTTATGGAATCAAGAAACTTCAGATTCAGTGTGTAGTTGAAGACGATAAAGTTGGAACCGATATGCTGGAAGAGAGGATCACTGCGTTTGAGGATTATGTTCAGTCCATGGATGTGGCTGCTTTCAACAAAATCTAAGCCCCAATAGCACCAGGAATAAAACATTTGCAACACTCAAGGCTTTTGTGTGTGTTTTTAATTGTCCCAAACTGCCGTTTAAACTAATGCATCCTTCTAGTTGCGTTGTCACCATTCATAGCGTGGACCCCTTTTCATTCCGAAGGCAGTCTTCACAAGGGAAGGTATAGGTTAACAAAATTGCACCAGAAGCGGTTTAGTCCTGCTGGCCACATGATCTGGAAAGCTGTCTGTGGACAAACGCCGGCTCCCTCGTCCTGAAAGCGAGATGAGCGCTGTAGCCGCATAGTCGCCTTTGGCTGGACTTAACCATCCAGGGGTCCTTTACCTTTTACCTTACAAACTTGGATAGTTGACTAGGCCACAGTAGTGGAATACTGCTGCGAGGATACTTCCCAGGGGTAACATGAGGGAGACCATTGTTTTAGGCTTGATGATCTAGAGCAAGACTTGACGTTACCATAGTGGGGGTTTTTTACCGTGGCATTGTTTCCCCCTTTTGTAGTATGTTTGGTGCAAAACGATGCAATTTAAAGGGGTCTCATGCGACCTTTGGCATTGGCTCTGGGTGCTAAAGAATGCAGTGTCTTGATCAAGTGTGTACTCAACCTGGTGCCCTTATCTAGCACAGCCGTCTTAGTACAGTAGAGGTACTACAGTGGTACCTCGGAAGACGAAAAACTCGCAAGACGAAAGGGTTTTTCGTTTTTTGAGTTGCTTCGCAAGATGGATTTCCCTATGGGCTTGCTTCGCAAGACGAAAACGTCTTGCAAGTTTGTCTCCTTTGTCTTGCAAGTTTGTTTCCTTTTTCTTAAAACTGTGCATTCACTTCAAGGAGCAAGTCGTAGCACGCGGTGTGGTAGCCTTTTTTGAGGTTTTTGAAGACTTTGGTGATTTTTGAAGCTTTTCCAAAGTCTGTGCTTCGCAAGACGAAAAAACTCGCGGAACAAATTAATTTCGTCCTGCGAGGCACCACTGTATGTGGTTTTTCTCAGTTTGGAATGGAGGAATACAGCATTCACACATCCTTGCAGTCTCATGCCTGCTAAAAAGAGGGTGGCAAATGCTCCTGTTCATAAAATCAGTGTGTACCTGCAATCCAGACTGCCCTTTGTGATCAGTCCAGTATTGGAGCTTCTCAAGTAATATGGTAGCCTTTTGGATCGAGGTGCTGGTGAAACAATAACAAAACGGGCTTCCTTGGATATCTGTTTTGAGTATGCCTGGCAACTTGGTTCTCTGGTGACAAAACCCATTCGCTTGCACAAAGTGCGCTAGATACAATAAATATAAAACATGCCTTCTATTGAAAAATGTGATAGGAGGGGGGGAAAGAGAGTAAATCTACCTAATTTTAATTGCAGCCAATCTCCCTGGCTGTATGCGAAGGTTTCTGCTTTGGATGTATTGGGTTAACGCCCCTGGATCTCTAGGAAAGTGGAAAATAGTTTCTGAACCAGCCCAGCGTTTGGCATTGTGCAACACACAGAACCTTTACTGGGAAATAACTTTACAGTGGTGCCTCGCAAGACGAAAAGAATCCGTTCCGCGAGTCTCTTCGTCTTGCGGTTTTTTCGTCTTGCAAAGCAAGCCCATTAGCGCTATTAGCAGATCAGCTGATAAGCAGCTTAGCGGATCAGCCGATAAGCGGCTTAGAAAAGGGGGGGGACCGCAGGAACTCGCAAGACATTTTTGTCTTGCAAAGCAAGCCCATAGGAAATTCGTTTTGCGAAGCACCTCCAAAACGGAAAACCCTTTCGTCTAGCGGGTTTTCCGTCTTGCGAGGCATTCGTCTTGCGGGGCACCACTGTAGTAGTAGGACAAGGTAGGGGCCATCACAAATGCAAGATTCCTTCCAAGATTTAAATGTACGATACTCAACCCAAACTAATGTTGATGTGTTATGATTAGCCCTTGTTAGTTTTTAAAAGTTGTGGATGACCTGATTCAGACAGCATGGGAGTAGCAGGTGTTCGTAGTCCCAAGCCAACCTTTTGTGGTCAAGGGCAATGGGAGCTGTAGCCCCAACGTCACCTAAAGAGCCACAGGACCTCCTACATCACTAAGTGCTGAATGGGTCTCTCGAGGGCCATTGGACAGCTGACTACATTTTAAATAGGTAGGTATACTGCACATGCTGCTGCTCTTGGATTGATGGACAATGGGGGGGGTCATAAATGTGCCTTGGTGGACCAGAAATCTGTCCCCTAGAAATGGATTCTTACCAGCACATTGGTTTTTAAGTTGCAAAGGAGTTGAGAAAAGCTGTCTCACACTGGGATTTTGACAGTTGTTTTGAAAGCAGACCGAGCAATCTGCAGTAAATCTCCATAATGCTGTAATTCAGGTTTCATGGAGTACTGGTTTGCTTGACAAAATGTGTAGCCTTTCTGTTCTGTGAAGATAACTTAGAAGCCCTAGGATGAGAACAATAGGGTTTGTCCATTTGAATTGGAGTGCTAAATGTTGAATCCTGGACATACTGAATTCACAGTGGCTGGCTTGTTTTAGCAAAACCTATCTCCTATCTCCATGTGCTACTCTGGGATGCTTTTGTTTGAAAGCAAGGCGGCACTGTAATCTTGCAGATGATGTCATGTTTTGATTGATGAATGAGCTTGCCAGCTCGCAGTCGATGCAAATTAGCAAAACTTTCGTGTGCGTAACCTTTTGCTTCCTAGCCTTGAGCTGTTGAGAAACTGAGTGCTTGGTTATGGCTCATTAGCCTGGTTATGTCCACTGCAAACTTCATCTTTTACTTTTGTGGTCGCCAGTTACTCACAGTTGTGTTTCCATCAAGGAAAGGAAAGTTCAAATGCTTTGCCAGCTAGGCCATTACATTCCTTGAATGACCTTAGAGTAGGAGTGCGAGACCTTTGGCCTTCCAAACGTTGGATCGGAGTCCTAGCCAACATGGCTGATAGTCAGAGATGATGGGATTTGTAGTCCTTTTCAGTGCTTCCTTCATGTAAACAATGAGAGCAAGACAAGAGACAGACTAGCACATTGGGAGAAGCTAAGGAGATTCTAGCCCTCTGTTGCATTGGCTTTCTCTTTGTATTCTCTTTCAAATGCAGGCTAGCGGCTGAAATGTAATATCCTATTTATAGTTTGGATTGGTGTGGTGTAGTCCATGTTTTCTCCCCATACTCTGTCCTAACAATTGTACATTTACAATGCTGTATCAAACTCCGGGAGAAGCGTGAATTGACCTAAAAGTATGAAACTGCATGATGACAAAACACTATTCTAAAACTGCCCACCTGAGATTCATGCCAACTGGTATTAAGAGACTTAGTACCTCTGACAGTGGCAGTGGAAAGTAGATTATTGCCCTGAATATAATGTCTGCGGGACGCGGGTGGCGCTGTGGGTTAAACCACAGAGCCTAGGACTTGCCAATCAGAAGGTCGGCAGTTCGAATCCCCGCGACGGGGTGAGCTCCCGTTGCTCGGTCCCTGCTCCTGCCAACCTAGCAGTTCAAAAGCATGTCAAAGTGCAAGTCGATAAATAGGTACCACTCTGGCGGGAAGGTAAACAGTGTTTCCGTGCGCTGCTTTGGTTCTCCAGAAGCTGTACGCTGGCTCCCTCGGCCAATAAAGCGAGATGAGCGCTGCAACCCCAGAGTCGGCCACGACTGGACCTAGTGGTCAGGGGCCCCTTTACCTTATATATATATATATATTTGTTTTTTAAAATGAATATTCATTGGCATTTTCCAGAAACATATATAAAAAAACCAAAATTAAACAAAAATTGACAAAAAATACAAAAATCAAAAACAATTAAAAACACATAAAATTTCAATTACTTATTTTCTTTTAACTTGTTTCTCAGACCTCCTCACACCTCCCCTTCTAGTATTCCAATTTAAGTTATCAGCACAGCAAATCCTTAACATATTTCTCCACTTTAACTTAATAATTTATTCTAACATGATATTATTTTACTTTTCTTCTTTCTTCCATTTCCTCAATGTTATCTTTGCAGGCCTTATTTTTATTTAATTTAAAAACCAATTTTAACTTATCCAAATTTACACGTCAATACTTATATCTCATTAATTAATCTTAAACCTTTTCCCTAAAAGTCGACCAAAATTTCCCTTCCACGATTTTCCCAATTTCCATGCAAATAGCCAAACAAAAAATAAAAATAGAACCAATTATATTTATATACCCTTTAGATTCCCAAACTCCACCCACCCTTTTCCCGGTTTCAGTCCCCAACAGATGTCTATCAGTCTCTATGTACTATTTAGCCTGGAGATATCACGTCCGAGGCTTTTAAATCTCTCTCAGTTCCTCTCTGCCGGTCTTTTTGATAGTCCTTGATGTTAAACCCCAGATCTCGGAGAGGCTCCGACCCGACAGGATCCATATTTCTTCCAGCCAGATCTCCATATTTAAAAACAAAGCCTATGGGGAGGTTTCCAACTTTTGTTTCATATTCCTTTCAAATCCAATTGTCCCCAAGACTCCAACTTTCATCTTAAGCAAATTTGTAATCCTCAGGTCTTCAGATCTCCACATAGGGAGATCTCTCCATTTTTCAATCTCCAGTTCAGGCCAGGCCTTTCCCATCAAATTTTTGTTTTCCTTTTTTGTCTTTATTTACCTTATAATGTCTGCACTTAACCTGAGGGAAACCAAGCTATGGAATTCTTTGCCACAAGCAAAACACTGCATCAGTTCCCAAAGGTTATGGATTAGATCTCGATGGAAAATGGTGCCAGTAACTGCCGGCTGGCTGCCAAACACTCCTTCCATCTGCCACGGTTCTGTGATGAGCTCTGCCTCTGCACCAACATTTTCTGACTGATTTCAGCCATCTCTGGTGGACCTTGCAGGGTAGAACGTTCTGGGGCCACGCACTAAACAAGGTGACTGCCATGTGTCAAAACATATTTTTTGAACAGCTTGCCTTTGGCTTTTGTTTCAAATACTTGCATATTGCTGCAAAACTTGGTGTTTCTTTTTAAGTCCCGATAAGTAGTGAAAATGTCCTCCTGAGAAAGGTGCTGAGTTGAGGCATGTGAAGGAGCCAGGTGCAAGGTTTCTGCCTCAGCAGTTCTTTTTTTCAAGCACCAGTAAACAGTTTCTCAAACACCCAACTGGGGGGAAAGGAAAAGACATATTCCAGCAATTTGCTTAAGCAACTGCCCTGTTGCATAAGCTTCGTGGATCAGTATAACGGAAAAGCATACAAAACAAATAGCATTTTAATGAATGCGGCTTTGCAGGAAACAAATACTTGCTGCTCAACTCAGTGGCTCTTACTTTGCAATACAAATGCATAAGACTGCACTGGGAAAAAATGCTTTCAAAATCTTCCTATGACATCAGTGGCTTCTATTAACCTCACAGAAATTAACAAAATGTGAAAATGAGTATCCTTTACAGGCCTTGTTCAGGACACTGGTACCACCACGTCACAGCCTATAACAGGGATTGGGGGAGCCAGTGGTCCTCCAGCTGCTGTACTTCACGTTGGGCAAAAGTTCCTGCATTGCACAGGGTTGGAAAGATGATCCAGTCCCTTCCAATTCTAGGATCTGTGAACTCCCATCAGCCTTGACTCTTGGGAGATGTAGTTCAGAAACATCTGGAGGAGCAAAGTTTCTATACGCCTGACAGAGAGGCAATGGCCCTTGAACTATTCAAGAAAGACACTAACTGGAACGTGTCCAGAGGAGGGCAACCAAAATGGTCAAAGGCCTGGAAACGATGCCTTATGAGGAACGGCTAAGGGAGCTGGGCATGTTTAGCCTGGAGAAGAGGAGGTTAAGGGGTAATATGGTAGCCATGTTCAAATATATAAAAGGAGGTCACATAGAGGAGGGAGAAAGGTTGTTTTCTGCTGCTCCAGAGAAGCAGACACGGAGCAATGGTTCCAAACTACAAGAAAGAAGATTCCACCTAAACATTAGGAAGAACTTCCTGACAGTAAGAGCTGTTTGACAGTGGAATTTGCTGCCAAGGAGTGTGGTGGAGTCTCCTTCTTTGGAGGTCTTTAAGCAGAGGCTTGACAACCATATGTCAGGAGTGCTCTGATGGTGTTTCCTGCTTGGCAGGGGGTTGGACTCGATGGCCCTTGTGGTCTCTTCCAACTCTATGATTCTATGATTCTATTTCTCAGCAGTTGGGCAGTGCACACAGCTATCATGACTAGTAGCTTTTGATCCTCTATAAGCGGCAAAGTATTACTGTTACTAAATATAATAAGAAATTTTTATTTGTATCCATCCCTCTCCGGCCGAGGCCAGGCTCAGAGCGGCTAACATCATAAAAACAACACAAGATGCATAAAAACAGACATCAGTTAAGTAAAATACATCTTAAAATTAATTCAGACAAGTTAAAATCTGGGCAGGTGGCAATTATCAGGTTGGAATTGAGAGTGGTTAATAGTTGCCAGGACCAATTGTTTCCACTGATCATACAAGGACCTGTGAGCGGGTTGGGGGCCTCCTTCGGGCTTGTTTTATACAAAGGAAAGTAAGTCAAACTGCATCTTGCCCAAAGGTCTGGTGGAACAGCTCTGTCTTGCAGGCCCTGTGGAAAGATGCCAAATCCCGCAAGGCCCTTGTCTCTTGTGCGGGAGCATTCTACCAGGCCGGGGCCACAGCCAAAAAGGCCCTGGCTCTAGTCAAAGCCAGTCTAATTTCCCTGGGGCCCGGGATCTTCAAGGTGTTGTTAGCAGACCGTAGGTCCTCCATGGGGCATACCAGGAGAGGCGGTCCCGTAGATATGAGGGTCCTATGCCTTATGGGGCTTTAAAGGTCAAAACCAGCACCTTAAACCTGATCCTGTACCCCACCGGGAGCCAGTGCAGCTGGTATAGCACTGGGTGAATGTGATCCCGCGACGAGGACCTCGTAAGGAGCCTCGCCGTGGCATTCTGCACCCACTGGAGTTTCTGGGTCAGTCTCAAGGGCAGCCCCACGTAGCATGAGTTAGAATAATCAAGCCTGGAGGTGACCGTCACATGGATCACAGTGGCAAGGTCAGGGTGAGAGAGGTAAGGAACCAACTGCTTAGCTCGGCGGAGATGAAAAAAATGCATGTTGGGGACGTTTGGAATTTTCAACTTTGGCCTGTATTGGGCCGTCTCTTCCCTCTACCCCCTGACATGTAGTTCACACCAAAATAATTTTTTAAAAGCATGGCAGATGATAAACCAAGCTGAAAAAGGGTTACTGAAATTAGCTTGAGCCCAAAAATAAAGCGTGTCTAAGGATGATCCAAGGGTCTTTGTTCACAGTATCTGGAACTGAGACCTTCACACCAGCACACCAAATAACGATAGACAAGGGGTGGCGGAATCTCTGGCTCTCAAGTCCCATCATTCCCTGACCATGGTCTGTACTGCCTGAGGCAAATGGGAGGGGGAGACCGACAACATCGGGGGGTGGGCACAGGCTAGCCACCCCTACAGAAGAATAAGATCATCCAAAGTGGTAGGCAGCCAGGGCATCTGAGGTCCCACACTGCTTTCAAAGAATGTGCCCTAGAACCACCATGCAAAAGGTTTTTGTGTGCATTGGAGGGGTCCCTTTGATAATGCATGCCTCCATCTTCAGATATTGCATAACCTTGCCTAGGAATTTACTAGCAACATATTCTGTGATCTATTAGGCGAACCTTCACAGAGGCCAGGCCAGCTCCCCAAACAGCCCAATTCCAGTTTTGCAAACACTCCACAGTAAGTTTGGCATGCATTTTGTTTTCTGCAAAGCCAGTTGCTCAGTCACGAGCGCCAGCTGTTCTGCAGCCATTTGCAGCCCACACACACTTGCAGAAACAAATCACGTATAGTTCACTAAAGTACTTTTCCACAGTACATAAATTTTGCTGGTGTTATTTCTCCCATAAGGAGAAATGAGCAATGAGCGAGGAGCTGTGAGCGAAGGACAAACTGAACGTGACACACACAGGCAGGTGCGTTTGAACACGGGACTGAAATCTTACAGCAAATGTGGGCTGTCCGCACAGATCAACCTAATACAAATCTATTTGCGGGCACACGCGCTAAACCCTGTCTGTGGTGCCTACCCCTTTCCCCAAATGATAAGACAAGAGACCAGAGTATGGGTTCAAATTGGCCACAACTGTTTCTGAAGAAACCAGAGGCCTTTCTCCTGGGCATGGTCGGCCAATTGGTGCCAAAGAAGGATAGAACTTTCTTTATGTATGCTACAACAGCAGCAAGAATACTTATTGCAAAATACTGGAAGACACAAGATCTACCCACCTTGGAAGAATGGTAGATGAAGGTGATGGCAGATGAAACTGATGGACTACATGGAACTGGCGGAAATGACTGGCAGAATCCGAGACCAGGGAGAAGAGTCGGTGGAAGAAGATTGGAAGAAATTTAAAGTCTATTTACAGAAACACTGTAAAATTAAGGAATGTTAGAAGGAGGCTGGAATGAAGTTATGTGACTTTTGCAGAAGTATTATAAAGGATTAAGTGAAAATAGACTGTTAATGGATGAAAGGAGGAAAGGTAAAGTTACATTATATTAGGATAAAAATTGGGAAGGATGGAAAGGATTTGTTGAAATAGCTAACCGAACTAGAATACAAAAAAGGGAGGTGTGAGGAGGTCAAGGAAACAAGCAAATGAAAGATAAGCTATGGGAAGGTTCGTTGTGTGTGTTTTTTTTGGGGGGGGGGTTAATTGTATCTATTTTTCTGTTTTTTACAAGTCTGTGTGTTTTCTTTTTCTTTTTGTAACCTTTAAAACTTTAATAAATATTATTTAAAAAAAACAAATTGGCCACAACTATATTGAACTTCAGAAGTGGGAAACTTGGCACAGGCCTTGGCAGGTAACCCTCTCAGCCAGCCTAAGTATTTATCATTACAAAAGACTGGCCAGGCTCCACAGGGTATCCAATCAAGTGAGCATTAACAGGTAACTTGCCAGGAGGTAAACAACCCACTCAGATTTCTGCTTTAGCCCACCCTTTCTGCGATGTAGGTATGATGTTTCTGGGGGTGGTCTTGGACTCCAGGGCGGGCAATTTTAAATGTCTATATAAGGGCAGACACAACTTGGTTCTGGGTCCTCCTCCTTTCCTGCATGTGAGGGGAACACCCTGTTGCAACAGTCAATAAAGATCAGGCTTACTAGCTGCTTTGCTTCTCAATATTCTCTGGTTGGCCTCTGTTCTTTCCTCCGACCGATGGAGAACCTACAAAGGACTCTGTAAGAGCTCTTGTGTCCCCCATAAGGAAATAAGGGCAGATTTTCATTTATTACAGAGGCAAGGAACACAAAACATGTACAGAGCTGATTGCTCGAGAAAGCAAAGCAATTTAGTATAATGTGGCCAAGGAATTAAGCATCTAGAAAGCTTTTGCTCATTTCACATTCCTCACCATACATACAAACACCATAATTTCCTACCCAGAGAGGTTCAGAAAATAAAGTCTTCTCCCTCCTCTTCCCAAAACACACGCAGCTGGCAAAGCTTCCCAGCTCACCACATTTGTAATGGCATTATGAGTTAAAACCAAACCAAACAAAATTAATCTGAAGTATTTATTTCAAATGCTGTTTCCTTGCTTTGGCAATATTATGATTTTAAAAGATGGCTGCAACACATTTGCAGCCTACATCAATGTAAATAGTTTCCACCATACATCTCAAAGAAATGTAATGCACATGTAAATTGTTTTCTACAAACAGGATCCAAGCATGCTTTTACAAACAAGTCACATTGGAAATATACATTCTGTCCTCCTATCAAGGATCGCTAATGCAGTGGCGAAGCCCCTCACACCTTTCTGAGCACAAACCTCCCTCCCTGCTCAGGGGAAAAAGCTGTCAGCATGTTTTCCATCCAGAGTTTGTGAGAGGAGGGGAAGTTGGGATTTCGAGGTGAAACGTTAATCTAGAGGGGTTTCGTAGATGAAAACATTGCGAGGGTAGCTTTCCGGTGATGCGAAAGACTGGGAAGACGTTTCAGGAGACAAGGCAAGGGACAGGGAGCTCAGAGGAAGACAGGATAGGGCACATGAAGCTAAGGGGAAAACAAAAACCCGAGAAAAAGGTGTGTTTAAAAAAGACTTGCGCAGTAATAAAGCAAAGGCAAGGAGGGATCAATTGACTGGGGTGGCAGTGCTGAAGAAACCACCATATTTAAGGTCAGAACAGGCAGTATGCTATAATTTGAAAGGAATACAGTGGTGCTACCACTAAATATTAGGCAACTAGGCTAATATCTGAGTGAGATTAAGTGAAATCAGCACTGGTAAAGCGGCTTGAACTCTGAAAGCCATTCTTAGTGAATGTATTGCTTTGCTTTTGTAGAACAAAACTGTTTGCCTAAACCCTCTGGAAGTGCAAAATACCCAGATCAATGTGTCTCTGTGCAAATCATTTCAGTGGACCAGAAACCTCATGTGCAAATGTCCTGCTCTGCCAAATTCTATACCTGGGACTGGTCCTACTCAGAGTAGACCTACTGAAATTAATGGGTTTAATTAGTTCTGCCTCTTAATTCCAATGTGTTGACCCTGAGGAGGACTATTGTTGGATACGACCTATAGGATTAAGGAGCCAGGTTTACTGAAAATGTTGATAAAGCCCGCTAGCAGGCTTACAGATTAACCTGCCGCAGTGGAATCCTTGCATTTAATATATATAATCTTTGACATCTTCAGCAGAAACTAAGCAAAAAACCATAAGCAAAGGGGAAGAGAAATTGTCAGTTTTGTTCAGCAAGGCTCTGTGCCAAAAATATATATAATAAAGTATACTTGACTACTTTAAAAGATTGCAAAGGTACTATGTTTTTAAAAGCACATCAAAAAGTGCATTTGCGTGTTGTTTTGTGTGACATTTCCCTATGCGGTTACTTCAAGGGAGAATCAATGTCTTTGTTTAGAGTGCTTGAAGGACAATGTTTTGATACTGAAGAACTATAAAACTGTCTTCCATGATCCTAAGTCCCTGCACAAACATCTTTCCTCTCTCAGTAGCTTGAATTTGGAGTGGGGAGATTATCAGGCCTTCTACTGTGTCTTTTAACAGTAGCTTGATGTACAGAAATTGGCAGATAAAGCTTTAAATGGCATTGGGATGAAGATCACAACATTTTAATGATGGCTCCTCAGAAGCATGTGAGTTTTGGATGCCTAAAGGTTTGGCAACCCTACGAACAATTGAAGTTGCTTATGAACTTCTGCTGTTTTGACCTCATTCAGACCTCCAGCTTCTATCATTGCCTTCGTGGACAATGGTCAAGGATGAGGAGAGTGGCTGTACGCAACATGCGGATGACATAACAGTGGCTACAAAACCTGTGTCCTTTTACTAAAGAAGTTTTACTGGAAAAAATATGCAGCTCATGGGAGCTGAATGGGGTCAAAGCAAAAGGAGTTCCACCCGGGGAGACCACCTTGGCTACTTTTGTGTAGTGACGGTTGGGTTACAAACACCTCTGATGTCTAGATCTTAATAAGGTGGGCATATTGCAGAGTCAGTGCCCGTCAGGGAGAGATTTCACCCAGAGAAGTCTCCAGCTCAGACACTTCGCCCTGCTGTAGACTCAAAGAATTCCAGACTTGTTCGCTGACTGTCCCAGACCGGCTGACTTCCCAGAGGGTGTGCTTCACCAGTTCTGAAAACGTCACACTGAAACAGGACTGGAGTTTCTTGCTGAGGAGGACGTAAAGAATGGGGTTAAGGCAGCTGTTGATGAAAGCAAAGCTGACGGAAAGAGGAATGGCGTCGCGGAGCAAGTCGTGCCAGTAGTTATTGTGGTGAGCAGAGAGCTCAAGGATGCTGAATATTTGGTATGGGGTCCAGCAAACGAAAAAAACCACCACCACAGCCAGAACAGTCCAGAAGAGCCTGCTGGAGGTCAGCGTGGCAGTTTTCTTCACCTGGCATATCAGAAGAGAGTAACAAACAATCATGGTCAGCAGAGGAAAGAGGTAGCCGCAGATGAACCTTACCCAGGTCAGAACATGGTGTCTGAGGATAACAAGATTGACGTCGGTGGGATGGAAGTTGTTGTAGCAAATGGTGACATTGTTGTGTAGCGTAAGGGTATCTCTAAAGTACAGCGCCGGACTTCCAATGAGCGTGGCCAAAACCCAGATGAAAGCAATCATAAAGAAGGTGTTCTTGAGAGTCCGATGCCGGTAGGCGAAGACAGGGTGGATCAGATGGACGTAACGGTCAAGGCTGATGGCTGTCAGGAAGAAGACGCTGGCAAACATGTTGAAGAGAGCAATGAAGGAGTTTGCTTTGCACAGCCACTTCCCAAAGGGCCAGTGGAAGCCCGTGGCCACGTAGGTGATGTAGAGAGGGAGGAAAAGGACGAAGATGAAGTCTGCAATAGCCAGGTTGAGGAACCAGAGGGAAGTCACGGTCTTGTCCCATTTAAAGCCCATAATCCAGATGACGATCGCATTGCCAGGCACTCCCAGGAGAAAAGCCACGGCGTGGAACACAAGCGACGCCACCTGTGCGTGAGTGAGGTGGGACACGGGGGGCTCGTCCTCTTCGTAAGCCCCAAAGTATTCCGTGAAGTTGTCTTCGTACTCCATGAGATCTGCAGATGCCACGGTTGCTGACTACCTGCTGAAAGGAAGGGGAGTGAAAAAAAGGGGTGGAGTGGGGGAAAACAAGAGGGGAAAAAGTAGTGCCCATCAAAATAAATAATTTCCCCTTGAATGCACATAGCAATGGCCTTTTATAGCAACCTGCCAGCATCGATCTGCTATAGGTCCCTATCAAAGACCCAGAAATTCATAAACTATCGTATTTTTTGCTCTATAGGACTCACTTTTTCCCTCCTAAAAAGTAAGGGGAAATGTGTGTGCATCTTATGGGATGAATGCAGGCTGCACAGCTATCCCAGAAGCCAGAACAGCAAGAGGGATTGCTGCTTTCACTGCGCAGCAATTCCTCTTGCTGTTCTGGCTTCTGAGATTCAGAATATTTTTTTTTCTTGTTTTACTCCTCCAAAAACTAGGTGTGTCTTGTGGTCTGGTGCGTCTTATAGAGCGAAAATACGGCAATCACCTCTTTCTTTTTTCTCTTATATGTTATTTCCTCTGGAAAAGTAAAAACGTTTCAAAAATGAATGTAATTAAGTAAAAATGGCAATATGGAAAGGGCAGGACCTTCCTACCTTTCAGAATGGCTGAGAAGCTTTGCTACTTATTGTCCGTCCAAAGTTTTGAGTCAGCCGCTCCGGCTGGGCACTTTGATAATGAAGTCTGAAACAGAAATCAGAGACGAAGAAAAGAAAATGGCGTGAATGCAGGATGGAAAACATAACTGGAATGTCAGAAAGCAACAGCATGTGAAAACACATCACCATCAATTATCATCAAATTAAGAATTGGAATCTCCCTGGAAGCTTGGTAGGAATGGTTTGTGTGACAGAATTGTTCTGGGAAACTCAATGTAGCCCCGTTGAAAAGGCATAGTTGGGAAAATAGGTCATAACTGGGATTTGACTGTAAGTGTAATATGGTGGTACCTCGGGTTACAAACACCTCGGGTTACAAACTCCACTAACCTGGAAGTAGTACCTCGGGTTCAAGAAGAAGAAGAGGAAGAGGAAGAGGAAGAGGAAGAAGAAGAAGAAGAAGAAGAAGAAGAAGAGGAGGAGGAGGAGGAGGAGGAGGAGGAGGAGGGAGGAGGAGGAGTTTGGATTTGATATCCTGCTTTATCACTACCCAAAGGAGTCTCAAAGCGGCTAACATTCTCCTTTCCCTTCCTCCCCCACAACAAACACTCTGTGAGGTGAGTGGGGCTGAGAGACTTCAGAGTAGTGTGACCAGCCCAAGGTCACCCAACAGCTGCATGTGGAGGAGCGGGGAATCGAACCCGGTTCACCAGATTACGAGACTATCGTTCTTAACCACTACACCACACTGGCTACTTTGCCCCAGGATAAGACTGGAAATTGCGCACCGGCAGCAGCAGGAGGCCCCATTAGCAAAAGCGTGCCTCAGGTTAAGAACGGTTTTGAGTTAAGAACAGACCTCCGGAACGAATTAAGTTTGTAACTTGAGGTACCACTGTATATTGTGAATATCAGACTCTGACAGTCTCCCACTTTACCTGTGAAGGTAAAGGACAGCTCTGTTCAACACCTGCATGCAAACACAGGCTGGTACTACCACCTCCCCTTTTAGTCAATAAATTGTTTCTCAAGCACGCCCATTTGGAAGTATACTGGATTCAAAGAAAAGGGATTTTAATAATAATAATAATAATAATAATAATAATAATAATAATAATAATTTATTTATATCCTGCCCTCCCCAGCCGAAGCCGGGCTCAGGGCGGCTAACAACAATAAAATAATACAACATTCTAAAATCATTTCATTATAAAATTAATTCAGATCAAATTGATGGCAACCATTGGGCTAGAGTTCTGTGACGATTGCCAAAGGAGGGGGTCAGACTGTGCCCCGACCAAAGGCCTGGTGGAACAGCCCTGTCTTGCAGGCCCTGCGGAAAGATGTCAAGTCCCGCAGGGCCCTAGTCTCTTGTGACAGAGTGTTCCACCAGATCGGGGCACCGGCCAAAAAAGCCCTGGCTCTGGTTGAGGCCAGCCTAACCTCCCTGTGGCCCGGGACCTCCAAGATGTTTTTGTTTGAAGACCATAAGTTCCTCCGTGGGACATACCAAGAGAGGCGGTCCTGTAGGTACAAGGGTCCTAGGCCGTATAGGGCTTTAAAGGTTAAAACCAGCACCTTAAACCTGACCCTGTACTCCACCGGGAGCCAGTGCAGCTGGTATAGCACCGGGCGAATGTGATCTCGCAGCGAGGACCCCGTAAGGAGTCTCGCTGCAGCATTCTGCACCCGCTGGAATTAAATATCCTTAGGACTGGAGTGTAAAAGGTGAGCACCAGAGACATCACCCAAAACGCATTAAGTGTGGCCCACAGATCAGGCCCAAACAAAATAAAACACAACTTTAGAGATTTCACACATCCCATTCAAGCATCTAGATTCACTCTACGGAGATTTTCCACATGCCACTCATCATCATTAACTTTAATTAACTTCATTCCTAATGAAATCAAAACACGCCGTGCAAATGTTCTTAGAAAACAGCATGTGCGAGATCGGCACGTTGGATTATGCATATAGGAGCAATTGATGGGGCCATTCTGCAAATTAATGTTAAAAAATGTTGATGATCAAACCCAGCTTGAGATAACTGAAGATTCATTCTGTTCACAGCGGGGAATGTTGCATTCCTAGGTGTTTAGTGTTTACACTAGTCTCTGCAGCGACGGAAACCTCTGAATGAAGCCTGTGGTAAACAGCTTGTGCAGAGCATGTATGAGGAATGAGAATCTCTGCCACCCTCCTGAGAAAACCATCTAAGCCGCAGATACTGTAAGAGTTTTATCAGGGTGGCCTGCATGTGCTGAACTTTACAGAAGGCGACCTTCTGCTTCTCTGTTTGCACGGCTACCCAGTTGAAATCCAGTTTTGAGATTAAGGATCCTAAGAAGGGAGAGAGCCAGGATGGAGGTTTCAAAGTCATCCATCAACGATGTTGGATGAGACTTTTATTTTACAAGGTGTTTTATAATGTGACCCAAAACCACCCATAGGGATCTTAAAAGGTAGAGGGACCCCTGACCATTAGGTCCAGTCGCGGACGACTCTGGGGTTGCGGCGCTCATCTCGCTTTATTGGCCGAGGGTTCTGGCGTACAGCTTCCGGGTCATGTGGCCACCATGACTAAGCCTCTTCTGGTGAACCACAGCAGTGCACGAAACACCGTTTACCTTCCCGCCGGAGCAGTACTTATTTATCTACTTGCACTTTGAGGTGCTTTCAAACTGCTAGGTTGGCAGGAGCAGGGACCGAGCAACGGGAGCTCACCCCATCGTAGGGATTCGAACCGCCGACCTTCTGATCGGCAAGCCCTGGGCTCTGTGGTTTAGACCACAGCACCACCATCTTACTACCCAGCAAATATGAAGTTTGCTGAAGTCTCCTCACCTTCTGACCCAAGCCATGATAGATCAGACAAGTTCAAATGATTTCAAAGACTCATTGTGCTTTAATAACTATGTCGGAATAAAGAATGAATAAGAAGCAACGGAAGACAAACAACACATACCAAGATTTCTTGCAGGCCTTGCTTCCTTCCTGCTCTTCGTTATTTAGTCCCACCCATTCCAGATTTTACCCATCTCTCTGCTGCTTGCATCTATTGGACAATAGCATTTTTCATCACTTTTCTCTATCTCCATCCAATTTGGGGTGCCTCTTTCTGAATAGCTCTCCAGATTTTTGTCCGCTCCTTGGTGATAATCTCTCACCTAGTTCCTCATCTTGCTGTTCCAGCTCGATCAGCAAATTTGGTTCCTCATTTAGACATTTGTCACATGCTGCCCTTACCCAAACCCTTGCATTCATCAGCTTTCTATTTAGACCTATTGCCCAAGCCTGCTTGGTGTGCCTTGCTTTGCTTCTGTTGTAAGTTCCTGTCTGCTTTTAGCTACAAGATGCTGTTGGACTCATGATTCCATGCCCCCATAATCTTGAACCTTCTAGATTTCCCCTTGATCAATCCTAAAATGACCTATCAACTTTATACTTATATTTATATATGGGCATGTTATTTTATGTAAGGGACGCGAGTGGCGCTGTAGGTTAAACCACAGAGCCTAGGACTTGCCGATCAGAATGTCAGTGGTTCGAATCCCCGCGACGGGGTGAGCTCCCATTGCTTGGTCCCTGCTCCTGCCAACCTAGCAGTTCGAAAGCACATCAAAGTGCAAGTAGATAAATAGGTACCACTCCGGCAGGAAGGTAAATGGCATTTCCATGCGCTGCTCTGGTTCGGCAGAAGCGGCTTAGTCATGCTGGCCACATGACTTGGAAGCTGTATGCCGGCTCCCTCGGCCAATAAAGTGAGATGAGCACCGCAACCCCAGAATCGGTCACGACTGGACCTAATGGTCAGGGGTCCCTTTACCTTTACCTTTACTTTATTTTATTCCTGTGATAGCATCTTGATAGCACACTCATGCAGGTCACCTGGTCAGCCTTTTCAACTATGATGGACTGGTAGGTAAAGGGACCCCTGACCATTAGGTCCAGTTGTGACCGATTCTGGGGTTGCGGTGCTCATCTCACTTTATTGGCCGAGGGAGCCGGCGTACAGCTTCCAGGTCATGTGGCCAGCATGACTAAGCCGCTTCTGGCGAACCAGAGCAGCGCACGGAAACGCCGTTTACCTTCCCACCGGAGTGGTACCTATTTATCTACTTGCACTTTGACATGCTTTTGAACTGCTAGGTTGGCAGGAGCAGGGACCGAGCAACGGGAGCTCACCCCGTCACGGGGATTCGAACCACCGTCCTTCTGATTGGCAAGCCCTGGGCTCTGTGATTTAGACCACAGCGCCACCCGCATCCCACTTTACCCATTCATATTTGTCTGTCCTTCCATCTATCTGTTCCCCCACCCCCAATCCATTCATCTCTAAACACATGCATCAAGAATGATTGAGCTGCATTTGGCCTTTCTCATCCATATTGAAGAAGACACTTTCCTTTTCTAGAAAAAGAGGTGCCAGAACTCACCATGAATGCCTCCCTCGTTCTCTAACAAATGGCAATGGTGCTCACTGGAGAGGTGGCGGAAATTCTGGCTGAAAATAAGCCCTGGCTAAAATAATTTTGTTTGGATCCCTCCCTGCTCTGGATAAATTCAACATTTGCAAAATATTTCTGTTCCAGATTTAATCGAGATACACGCAAGTCATCATCTCTCCCATGGGGGTGTGAATTCTGCTCAAAATAACAGCACCACCCAGATGAGTCATTTTTTTAAAAATATTGTAAACAAGAAGAAGTCTTCTAATCAGCTGCAGTTAAAAAGCAATTTTGAGCAGAAAGGGAAGTTTTTGGTGAATATAAAGGGAAAGCGAGGGGAAATAACTATATCTGTCTGTGGACTTCAAGATATTATATATCTGGGAAGTAGACTTTTTGACCACTTAATTTAGAGCTAGCTTAAATAAAGATATAGGCATGGCCCTATAGATGGGCTGCTGCTGCTGCTGTCTTAGACTTAGGTAAAGGTAAAGGGACCCCTGACCATTAGGTCCAGTCATCACCGACTCTGGGGTTGCAGCGCTCATCTCACTTTATTGGCCGAGGGAGTTGGCGTACAGCTTCTGGGTCATGTGGCCAGCATGACTAAGCCACTTCCGGCGAACCAGAGCAGTGCACGGAAACGCCGTTTACCTTCCCGCCGGAGCGGTACCTATTTATCTACTTGCACTTTGACATGCTTTCGAACTGCTAGGTTGGCAGGAGCAAGGACCGAGCAACGGGAGCTCACCCCGTCACGGGGATTCGAACCGCCAACCTTCTGATCAGCAAGTCCTAGGCTCTGTGGTTTAACCCACAGCGCCACCCGTCCCTTGTCTTAGACTTACTGGGGTGCAAATGATGTTTGAAGAATGTAAGCTGGAGAGGGAAGTTTCCAAAGATCAGTCCTGGGGTGAAATCAGGTCTAGGACAGAGACAAGGCTAGCCTTGAATCCTGAAACAGCAGGGCAAAGATAGGGAAACAGGGAAACAGGCGAGAGAGGCAGCCAGCAGGCTAAAGTCTGCGGAGAGGGCGCAGAAGGCAGAAACCAAAGGCAGGGTTGCCAACAGGATTTCTGGGCTCAGAACACTGGACTGCACTGGATTGAGCCTTCCGCAGAAGAAGACACAAATTTGCATACTATTTGCATTTGCATCATATGCAGATCTGTGGATCAAGGTGGAGGACACAAATAGAAATCAGGCACAAGTATTGAGATGTCTGATGAAAAGAGTATCGAGAGGCAACGTTTTCCCCATACTGTGGTACCTCGGGTTACATACGCTTCAGGTTACATACGCTTCAGGTTACAGACTCCACTAACCCAGAAATATTACCTCGGGTTAAGAACTTAGCTTCAGGATGAGAACAGAAATCGTGCTACGGCAGCGGGAGGCTCTATTAGCTAAAGTGGTGCTTCAGGTTAAGAACAGTTTCAGGTTAAGAACAGACCTCCGGAACGAATTAAGTACTTAACCCGAGGTACCATTGTAACTGTATTTCCATACAGGAAAACGCTAAGCCTGTTGGGCTTCTGCCTTTTGTATAGCTGTTAAAAACACAAAAGCTCCGGTCTCCCCACAATTTGAACCCTACACTATGCAAAACAAAAAAACAAAAAACACAACCTCATTTCATGAGTTGGGAAAGAGCTAGGGTATTTTGTAAGTTGTTCTTAGGCTGGCAATGCTACAACCACTGCAAGACTAAGGTCGACATGACCATGCTTGGATAAATTAAAGAGAAAATTTCGGCCGTTGTAGTTTACCCCTCACAAGAGCTACAACTGCCAGCAACCTTTAACAAGCAACAGTACGCAGAATTCTCTGAGAAAAAGAATGTACTCCGATTGTGATTCAAAGATATAATGTGCCCATGGACCACATCACGCCAGGCACTCCTGTCTTCCACTGCCTCCCGCAGTTTGGTCAAACTCATGTTGGTAGCTTCGAGAACACTGTCCAACCATCTCATCCTCTGTCGTCCCCTTCTCCTTGTGCCCTCCATCTTTCCCAACATCAGGGTCTTTTCCAGGGAGTCTTCTCCCTGGAAAAGATATTAGATATCTTTGATATTAAAAGATTTGTTTGATATTAGAAAGGGGGAAAGATAGCTGCCCAATAGCAAGCCTTAAATGCTTTCTTTTTCTTTTAAAATTTTCACCTTTTCCAAATATTTTTAACAAGAAAAAGAAAATCTTTACAAACCTAATTTACCTTCCCCTCAACTTCCCTCCCCTCCTTTCTGCGGTTACTTATTTTATATCTTTTTATTACCCCATAGCCAATTCGAAGCCAATCCGAAGAGTCGGACACGACTAAATGACTAAACAACAACACAATATCAAACATGTTCCTGCTGCATCATAATATAGCATAGTTCTCATTCTCAGTTATGAATGCTGCCAAGCCAGAGACACACTAAAAGACAGCAACTCTCAGCCACCCTGTACCCCCAAAAAAACAATCCCCCCCAACTCTGTTTCATGGGATATGAGTGGACTTTTGGAAGTGGGGACCAGGCATTTGGGGGCAGCTTTGTCTCCAAGCAGCCTATGTCAGGAATAGGATTGCACGGCCAGCCTTTGACGCTGGGCATGTCTACTTAGTTGTAAGTCCCAAAGTCAACAGTAGGATCAAACTACAGGGTTACATACACTTCAGGTTACATACGCTTCAGGTTACAGACTCCGCTAACCCAGAAATAGTACCTTGGGTTAAGAACTTTGCTTCAGGATGAGAACAGAAATCGTGCTCTGGCAGCGGTGTGGCGGCAGCAGGAGGTCCCATTAGCTAAAGTGGTGCTTCAGGTTAAGAACAGTTTCAGGTTAAGAACAGACCTAACCTATCCATTCTCAAGGAAATCAGCCCTGAGTGCTCACTGGAAGGACAGATCCTGAAGTTGAGGTTCCAGTACTTTGGCCACCTCATAAGAAGAGAAGACTCCCTGGAAAAGACCCTGATGTTGGGAAAGATGGAGGGCGCAAGGAGAAGGGGGCGACAGAGGATGAGATGGTTGGACAGTGTTCTCGAAGCTACCAGCATGAGTTTGACCAAACTGTGGGAGGCAGTGGAAGACAGGAGTGCCTGGCGTGCTCTGGTCCATGGGGGAGTCGGACACAACTAAACAACAACAAGAACAGACCTCCAAACGAATTAAGTATGTAACCAGAGGTACCTCTGTACACAGCTTCCATTCAAAACATGCACTCTCTTAGAGATAATTTCCGTTGGCACAACTTAGTCTTCTTCCTGACTTGAACCGCACTGCCAAAGCTTCCCCTAAGATTCCTGGTCTATCAATCATACCATTCCAGGTACTAAAGATCATCACAGATAGAAAGGACTTGTGGACCTTGGAAGAGGTTCAAGAGTTGGCGAGTCTTCAGGAACAGCGGGAGTCTCTCTTGCCTTCACTGAAGAGTGAAGACAGAACCTTCTTTCTGTATCCCAAGGGTCTCTGGGTTCATCATGTTTTAAGGCCCAAAGAGAGCGAAAGGAAAATGTGTGAAGGCAGCAAGACATGATCCCATCTCTAATGCTGCAGCCAAGAGAGAAACAATCAGTTCTGGGCTACTTTTCAAAACTTTGTCTTGCACAACCCAAGGCTTGCCACACAGAACGTGGAAGGGAAAACGTGAGGCATTTTGACAGAGCTGCACTCCTGAAATGAACGTCTAAATTCCGTTTTTCCTAGCTTGTTGCATACCCTTCAACATTCTTCAGATGAAAATAGGGACATTTCTCTTCTTGGTCCTCCCCTGCAGAGCATTTTTTATCAGAAGAAGGGCAAGTGTCACCACTACAACACTAACGGGGAGCAGCAAACAGACCCTCCACCACCTTGGGGAAAAACCTTATCCCTGGGGTGTTTTTTAAAAATTTATTTAATCATTTTTTCAATACAAACAACAACCACACAAGGCACATACAACAAAAACCATAATAACACTACTAACACAATTACACAATAACCTAGACAGCATCTTAAAAAGCAGAGACATCGCCTTGCCAACAAAGGTCCGTATAGTTAAAGCTATGGTTTTCCCAGTAGTGATGTATGGAAGTGAGAGCTGGACCATAAAGAAGGCTGATCGCTGAAGAATTGATGCTTTTGAATTCTGGTGCTGGAGGAGACTCTTGAGAGTCCCATGGACTGCAAGAAGATAAAACCTCTCCATTCTGAAGGAAATCAGCCCTGAGTACTCACTAGGACAGATTGTGAAGCTGAGGCTCCAATACTTGGGCCACCTCATGAGAAGAGAAGACTTCCTGGAAAAGACCCTGATGTCAGGAAAGATGGAGGGCACAAGGAGAAGGGGACGACAGAGGACGAGATGGTTGGACAGTGTTCTCGAAGCTACCAGCATGAGTTTGACCAAACTGCGGGAGGCAGTGGAAGACAGGAATGCCTGGCGTGCTCTGGTCCATGGGGTCACGAAGAGTTGGACACGACTAAACAACTAAACAACAACAACAAAACACAATTAACCAATTCAGATTTGAGTAGTGATATACCTCTAACTACACCTTTTTAACAATATTTCCCCACCTCTCCTCCCCCTACTTCCCACCACTGTCCGCCTTATCGCTTAAATATTCCTTCCAGATTTCTTCATATTTATCCATTCTTAATTTGCGTCGACATGCAATTCGTTCGTAGGTAACTGGTCTGTCCATATTATCAATCCACGTGCTCAATGGAATCTTTTTGCGGCTCTTCCAATCCATCAAAACAAGTTTTTTTGCTTCTAATATGGCACGGTACATCCATTATTTTCTTTTACCCCTTGTAATCTTCCATGTTTCCAGAATATAATTTAGAATTAAATTCAATCCCTGGTTTTATTTTATTCTTTGGTAGATTTACAAAAAGAAAAACACGCACCAATAAATAAATTTTCAGAAAGCATTAAACAAAACCAAACAAGGCCCCTTGTGTTCTGCTCCACTCGCTTTTTCTTCCCTCCCAGAGCAGTCCTGCCCTCTGCCTGCCCCTCAGACCCTACATGCATTTTTCTGGAAACTTCCAGAACAGAAGTTCTGGAAACTTCCAGAACACTTGTCCTTGCTCATGGAGATGTCTGCATGGATTTTCAATGCCATTATGACCTCTGTGTGCAGTCCTGTACAGGAACTGGTCCTGCGGCAGGTAAAAGGATAGGAGAGGAAACCTGCTGTATGAGAAGTCCTTGGACAAAGCTCCCGCTTTGTCTGGTGCACGTCATCATCTTCACTGGAGGATGCCTCATCACTGCTGGCTTCTTCGTGATGCACTGGAACTGGCTCCCTAGCAAGACGCGGGCTGCTGGCCTTGCGGATCTCCTGGGTGGAGCGTTCAGCAGCTTCCGAGGCCACGGCCTCCTCAATGGCTTTCTGCAGCGTGAGGTCTGGCCTGGCGAGGAGACACCGTTGCAGAAGGATGTCCCGGACCCCGCAGACGATTTGATCCATCAGGACATCGTCTAAGTCTCGGAACTCACAGTGCATTGCATCTTGTCGGAGGGACGGTGGTGTAGTTGTTGATTGACTCCCCCTCTGCCTGGTTCCGGTGGTAGAACGCATGGTGGGCAGCAATCTTGGACGGCTTTGGTGCGTAATGGTTGCGGAGCTTCTCTTGGATCGTGTCCCACAGTTTTTCCTGGACTGCTACAGGCGCAACCAATGCTCGGGCCGTCTCGAACACCTCAGGCCCACAGAGGCTGAGGAATAGGCCCCGCTTCCGCTCCTTTGATACTTCTGTCAGCTCGTTGGCTTGGAGGTAGCAGTCGAACCGAGCAAGGTAGGAAGTCCCATGATTCAGAGGCTGGCGCAAACGGCAGTAGAGGCACAAGTGAAGCCATGATTCTGATGCCGGCATAGAGGGCAATGGATGGAACACTGTGCTCTAGGCAGAACAGTCAGCTCTGAATTGGTTCTGTTCAGTGATTTCGCTCAGTGATTCAGCTCAGTGAGTCAGCTCAGTTCAGAGGGTGGCTGCATCTGGCTGTGCTCTGATGTCCATCCATCCCATCCTCGTCGCCAGTGTTAAACTGTGGGCGAACATATCAGACGACACAGCGATTCTTCAAACAGCTCTTCTTTATTCTGAGGCCAGAACTGAACTGAGCTGAAGGGCTCAGTCAGCCTGCTTATATAGAGCTCCAGTACCTTGTTACTGTAACAGCTTTCTAAAACTATCCAATCACTGAACGTCACTTTCAATTCTTCATTTGCATACAAACTATCCAATCACTGAACGTCACTTTCGATCCTTCATTTGCATAACTATCTACAGTATCTCCCTGCTGGCCCAGGGTGAGAACTTCAGTACATAACAGTTCCAGCTGCCAGGGATTTGGCACAAGCTTGGAGATCGGACTATATTGCTCTGATCCTTAATAACAGAGCTAGCTAACCATTTTTTTCTGGGCTGAACTGGGGTGCTGACTTTGCAAGAGCAAAGCCCAAAACCAGAATATGATTGGAATGGCCTTTTTTGGCTTGTGAAATCTGTTCCGCTCTGGGTGCTCTCCTCTACCGCAGGGGGGCCCAAACTTTTTTCAAAGAGGGCCAGATTTGATGAAGTGAACATGCGTGAGGGCCGACCAAAGTTGTTGAGCTACAGCGGCTGGATTGGGCCCCCAAAATGGACTTTGCACATGCCTTCTCCACTGTCAGTGTTACAGGTTAGCCTCTTTTGACGTTGCTTTCTTATTTTTATGGATCTTCTATTATTTTTTTGCTATTCGTTGTGAACTGCCTTGAGTGAAAAAAGGTGGAGTTTCAAATGGTTGCAATAAATGGTGGGAGGGTGTGCAATAATTTTGCTCGCTCTCTTCCCCAAGTGCACAATTTGCTGAGAAACCTTTTCAGCCATTCCTTCTCAAATCCCTCCTTTTCCCCCCAATGCAGTTTTTCTGTGCACACTCTATAAGCATAGCACATTTCAGTTTCAAATATTCTGATTATTTCTACTAGTAGTTAAGTATTTTTATTTATTGACTTGATTTGGGGTGGGCCAGCTGCCACCCCACCCCCCATCTCCCTGCAGTCCCCAGCAGCTGGCATTCAGGGACTTACTGCCTCCAAAAGGTGGAGGTAGAATCTAGGTCTCCCAGGGTTAGTAGCTGCAGATGTGAGGATGTTCTGCACAAACCTCGGCTATGTACACACCATATACCGTATTTTTCGCTCTATAAGACGCACCAGACCACAAGACACACCTAGTTTTTGGAGGAGGAAAACAAGAAAAAAAAATTATTCTGAATCTCAAAACCAGAACAACAAGAGGGATCGCTGCGCAGCGAAAGCAGCAATCCCTCTTGCTGTTCTGGCTTCTGGGATAGCTGAGCAGCCTGCATTCACTCCATAAGATGCACACACATTACCCCTTACTTTTTAGGAGGGGAAAAGTGAGTCTTATAGAGCAAAAAATACGGTATTTAAAGTACCCCATGCACTGACCCTTCACACTGATGTTGGTCACATCCACGCCGTATATTTAAAGCACGTGGCTTCCACCCAATAATTCTGGGAGCTGTAGTTCACCCTTCACAGAGCTTCTGTTCCCAGCACCCTTAAACTACAGTTTCCGGGATTGTTTCGGCAGAACCCATGTGCTTCAAATGTCCAGGGTGTGTGCAGCCCCATCTGCAGTCCAGAGAAGCTGTGCAAGGGATCCTATTTGCTTGCCCGAGTGAGCTTCCCAGTGGATCGGGCCCACAGTGGAGCACGTGCGTCATGTGGGGTAAGGCGTGCCAGTTGGGTGTCTTGATTTAAGTGACAGAGGGAAGGAAAGAGGTTATCCAGTCCAACATTATGCCATCGATGATGGCGCCAAAAAATGTCCTGGCAGTGGGAGAGGCCGGGAGTTGGAAGAAGGTTCTTGGCTGGCAGCCAGAGGTTGGGTGGGGAAGCCAGGGTGAGTTCAGGGACAGCAGAACGGTCTCTGTGGGAAGGGAAATATTCAGAATATTGAAGCCAAGGGCTTTTGGTTCTTCGACATGAGTACAATTCCCTTGCAAATCCTTTTACTTTAGGCTACAAAAACTGAAGCTCTGGTGAAAGCAGGCATGTCCAAAGTCCATTTCAGAGGCCCAATCCGGCCTGCCAGATGGCCCCTGTGGCAGTTTATTTCCTGGGGTAAAATCCGGAAAAAAGCTCAACAACTTCAATCCAATAAAAAGCTCAACTTTGGCCGGCCCTTTAGTCGGCCCTCACGCATGTTCACTTCATCAAATATGGCCCTCTTTGAAAAAAGTTTGGACCCCTCTGAAAGGGGTGCTTTCTAGGGAATTTTTTTTAAAAAAAATATTGATAGAACAAGAAAAAAGAAAAAACACAAATACCAAATTACACACAGGCAGTGGCGTAGCGTGTGTTGTCAGCACCCGGGGCAAGGCAAGTAATTTGCGCCCCCTAATCCGTGGATTTTAGCACTCAAGTCTCTTCCACTAGATTAGCGCGCGCCCCCCAGATGTTGCGCCCGGTGCGGCCGGCCCCCCCTGCACCCCCCCACGCTACGCCACTGCACACAGGAATAATTATAGACACATAATTTTCTTAGCAAACAATATGACATATATTGGTCTGAACACTAAAGACCCAACCTCCCGTCTATTCCATATTTCGATTTCATGATACTTATTGCCAATACACACTTTTATTATAATTTTATTATAATTAAACTTATTCTTAATATATCTAATTTCGTATATCTACCTTGCAACTATTACTGAAGTTCCTCGAATGCTGCAACAAAATTTAAACTACTATATTTATTTTTCAGATAAAACCTCCCATTTTGAAACAAATTCCTGTTTTGATTTATTCTTTATTTTTTCTGATAGACCATCTAATTCGGCATATTCTGTTAGCTTTTGGATCCAATCTTGTATAGAGGGGATTTCATTACTCTTCCATGGAAGGATTTTTTTTTTTAAGGAAACAGGCATTCCTTCCTTATATAAAAACCAACAACAACGAAACCAAGTCAAGTATTGCATTTGTTTGTTTTTAAATGAACAATGGGATTTGGCACCATGAGTTGTAATGGTGAACACCATAAAGGGGGGTTAGGCAAATTTGTGGAAGATAAGGCTTTCATTGGCTACTAGTGAAGATGGCTTTCCATATCGGGCAGAGTTCAGGACACCAGTTGCATAGAGGAGTGTGATTGCCCTCATGTCCTGCTTCTGCGGCCTTCCCATAGAAGTCCCTTAGAATCAAAGAGTTGGATCATCAAGTCCAGCCCCTCTGCAATGCAGGAATATGCAGCTGTCCCTTAAGGGGATCAAACCTGCAACCTTGGTGTTGTCAGCACCACGCTCTAACCCAGGGTTCCTCAACCTCGGCCCTCCAGGTGTTTTGAGACTACAATTCCAATCATCCCTGACTACTGGTCCTGCTAGCTAGGGATCATGGGAGTTGTAGGCCAGAAACATCTGGAGGGCCGAGGTTGAGGAAGCCTGCTCTAACCAACTGAGCTGTCCACCTGGTCTGGTTGGTCAGTGGAGCAGATGGGCCTTTGGCTGCCTGATCCACCGGGTCTCTTAAACGGGTAACCTGCAAGGATTAGAGTGAGTGTGATTATCGCCAAAGTTTTGCAATCTGATTTCCAGAAATCCCACCCTCTTTGATGTTGTTGTTTAGTCGTTTAGTCGTGTCCGACTCCTCGTGACTCCATGGACCAGAGCACGCCAGGCCCTCCTGTCTTCCACTGCCTCCCGCACGTGGATTGCTAATATGGACAGACTAGTTACCTACGAACGAATTGCATGTCGACGCAAATTAAGAATGGATAAATATGAAGAAATCTGGAAGGAATACTTAAGCAATAAGGCGGACAGTGGTGGGAAGTAGGGGGAGGAGAGGTGGGGAAATATTGTTAAAAAGGTGTAGTTAGAGGTATATCAATATTCAAATTTGAATTGTCAAATTGTGTTTTGTTGTTGTTGTTTAATTGTTTAGTCGTGTCCAACTCTTCGTGACCCCATGGACCAGAGCATGCCAGGCACTCCTGTCTTCCACTGCCTCCCGCAGTTTGGTCAGACTCATGCTGGTAGCTTCGAGAACACTGTCCAACCATCTCGTCCTCTGTCATCCCCTATCCTTGTGCCCTCCATCTTTCCCAACATCAGGGTCTTTTCCAGGGAGTCTTCTCTTCTCATGAGGTGGCCAAAGTATTGGAGCCTCAGCTTCAGGATCTGTCCTTCCAGTGAGCACTCAGGGCTGATTTCCTTCAGAATGGAGAGGTTTGATCTTCTTGCAGTCCATGGGACTCTCAAGAGTCTCCTCCAGCACCATAATTCAAAAGCATCACTACTGGGAAAAACATAGCTTTACCCAACGCTAAAATTGAAGACAAGGCAGCTGTGGCTTCTGTTTCCTGGGCTACCTGACCTGCAGTACACTTGGATTCTTGTTTGTTATGACAGGCAAACGAGGACAATAGGTAAAAGGAAGATGGGGAGGGAGAGGAGAAATGCTGTGTTGCCTTGCTTCCTGATTCACAGCACATCCAGACTTCCCCTATATTAAAGCGGATTTGGAGGTCTTGCACAAGAAAGCTGCCCCCAAAAGATCAGAGCTTTTGCAATAATGGGGCAGGGAATATGCAGTGGAAATAGGATTTGCTCTGATGCAGCGTCATCTAACCTCCCTCATCTTTTTCAGAATGACTGCTTATTAAACGTCCAACATTATCTCCTTTCCCTGCTGACAAATCAGGATGAATGCTCAGCAAACCATCTGAAGTCGCTTCTGATACAGTGGTACCTTGGTTCTCAAACTTAATCCGTTCCGGAAGTCCGTTCCAAAACCAAAGCGTTCCAAAACCAAGGCACGCTTTCCCATAGAAAGTAATGGAAAATGGATAAATCGGTTCCAGACTTTTAAAAACAACCCCTAAAACAGCAATTTAACATGAATTTTACTATCTAACGAGACCAGTGATCCGTAACATGAAAGCAATAAACAATGTACTGCAGTCACACAATCAATCAATCAATCAGTAGCTGAACTGGGTTCCACACAGTCACAAAAACAAAACAAAAACAGCCGCAAAAAACAACAACGCATAACACCGTATTTTTCGCTCCATAAGACGCACCAGACCACAAGACGCACCTAGTTTTTGGAGGAGGAAAACAAGAAGAAAAAAATTTTGCATCTCAGAAGCCAGAACAGCAAGAGGGATTGCTGCACAGTGAAAGCAGCAATCCCTCTTGCTGTTCTGGCTTCTGGGATAGCTGCGCAGGCTGCATTCGCTCCATAAGATGCACACACATTTCCCCTTACTTTTTAGGAGGGAAAAAGTGAGTCTTACAGAGCAAAAAATACAGTAAATAGCAAAGACAGACAGACCTCAGCGTAACACTCAAAACGGAAGTGTGGCACTCCAATTGGAAGCATAACACTCAAACCGGAGCACGTTCAGCTTCTGGAAAAAGTTTGCAAACTGGAACACTTACTTCCCGGTTTGCAGTGTTTGGGTTCCATGTTGTTTGAGTGCCAAGGCATTTGAGAACCAAGGGACTACCGAATAAAGGTGGAGATATCTGGCGCCCTTGATATTTTCTCATAGGGGCAACCTAGGATTTATTTATTTATTTTACTATTTTTGGCTGAGGAGGATGAGAATGTGGCAGAACGGACTGCACCACTTCAGTCTACAGGTGAATTTCCCCTTTTGTCCAATGAAAACAAAGAAGAAGAAATCTCTTTGCAAGAGAAAACTAGCACATCAGCTCTGTGCCACTTGTGCTAGCATTCTACCCGCAGGGAACTTTTAACGTAGGGAAGCCTTTAAACAGGTGAACCTCTAGGTACAGTCTAAAACGACATGGTTCATGCAAATCTCTGATCTGCAGAGAATATTAAGGTGTGAATTGACAAAAGGCATCCCCGGCACAAGATGTTGGACATAACATTATGATGGCTGACTGGGAACAGTTATGGACCAGAGTTATGAAATTTATGGCATGTAATGCCTTAAGAGAGAATTTAATGAAAATGATCTACAGGTGGTACATGACACCAGTCAAGCTTGCAAAAATTTATCATTTGCCCGATAATAAATGTTGGAAATGTAAAGAGACGGAAGGTACATTCTTTCACCTTTGGTGGACATGCCCAAGGATTAAGACTTTCTGGGAGATGATCTATAATGAAATGAAAAAGGTATTTAAATATACCTTCCTGAAGAAACCAGAGGCCTTTCTCTTGGGCATGGTCGGCCAATTGGTGCCAAAGAAGGACAGAACTTTCTTTATGTATGCTACAACAGCAGCAAGAATACTTATTGCAAAGTACTGGAAGACACAGGATCTACCCACCCGGGAAAAATGGCAGATGAAGGTGATGGACTACATGGAACTGGCGGAAATGACTGCCAGAATCCGAGACCAGGGAGAAGAGTCGGTGGAAGAAGATTGGAAAAAAATTAAAATTTACTTACAGAAACATTGTAAAATTAAGGAATGTTAGAAGGATGCTGGAATGAAGTTATGTGGTTTTAGCAGAAATGTTATAAAGGACTAAGTAAAAATGGATTGTTAATTGGTGAAAGAAGAGAATGTAAAATTACAGTATATTAAGATAAATTATTAGGATAAAAACAAAGATGGAAAGGATTTGCTGAAATATCTAACTGAACTAGAATACGAAAAAGGGAGGTGTGAGGAGGTCAAGGAAACAAGCAAATGAAAGATAAGTTATGCGAAGGCTTGATTTGTTTTTTAATTGTTTGTATTTTTCTGTGTTTTTTTGGTTTTTACTTATTGTGATGTATTGTCTTTTTTTTTGCTTAATTTGGTGTCTTTTCTTTTTTCCTTTTGTAACCTTTAAAACTTGAATAAATATTATTTTTTTAAAAAAAGACAAAAGGCACCCCCACCTGCAGTCTTGACTGGTGGGGTGCACTCTGCCACCTCAGAATTTCACCTCATTCTCTAGCATGTGCAGCCTAGGACCCTAATACTTACGGGACCGCCTCTCCTGGTATGCCCCACAGAGGACCCTAAGGTCCATGAATAATAATGGCTTAAAGGTCCCGGGCCCTAAGGAAGCCAGACTATCCTCCCACCAGGACCAGTGCCTTCTCAGTGATGGCTCCAACCTGGTGGAATGCTGTGTCCCACGAGACCAGGGCCCTGCAGGACTTGATCTCCTTCCACAGGGCCTGTAAAACAGAGCTATTCTGCCTGGCCTTTAATCTGAATTAGCCTGATCCTCTATTCCCTTTTCCCACTCCTCTTCTATGAAGAAACCCTTTCTGGGACACCACATTGAAATTCTTCCCTGGTCTCCTTGCTGGCTCTAGTAGGACCAACTTGTCTGCTAACTGGGGTGGGTTTTTTCCTTCCCCCTGCCCCAAATGACCCCTGAATTTTTGAATTTTATTGCTATGGATGCTGCATTTTATATTGTATTTTATGCTGTTTTATGCGGTTTTTAAGTCACATTTTAATCAATCTTTTATATTTGCTGTTAGCCGCCCTGAGCCAGGAAGGTAAAAGGTAAAGGGACCCCTGACCATTAGGTCCAGTCGTGGACGACTCTGGGGTTGCGGCGCTCATCTCGCTTTATTGGCCGAGGGAGCCAGTGTACAGCTTCTGGGTCATGTGGCCAGCATGACTAAGCTGCTTCTGGCAAACCAGAGCAGCACACAGAAATGCCGTTTACCTTCCTGCCGGAGTGGTACCTATTTATCTACTTGCACCTCGTGCTTTCGAACTGCTAGGGGGGCAGGAGCAGGGACCGAGCAACGGGAGCTCACCCCGTCACAGGGATTTGAACCTCCGGCCTTCTGATCAGCAAGTCCTAGGCTCTGTGGTTTAACCCACAGCGCCACCCTTCTGAGCCAGGAAGGGCGGGGTATAAATAAAATTTTATTATTAAAATTATTATAGCATGTGTTGACTGGACCTTACAAAACACTCTTGCCCGAAAGAGAAGAATGTGTGAGCGTGAGAACAGAAGACAAAGCAATAGGGTGAAAAGGAGCAGGAAGAAGGGGGACGAGAGAGCACACTTAGAGCTGTTTAATTGTGTTGAGCCAAAGCCTTACCTTACACCTGGAGGTCACCCCCGAGTCCAAAAGGAAATGGAAATTTTGGATTCGGCTCAGCAGGAGCGCGTTCCTACCACTTTCTTCTTTCAGATGATACTGGAGACAGAAGGGAGAGAGGGCAAATAACCCTGTGTTAATCTGCGGCTGGAAACACTTGCTTAGCAATTTGCAAAGCTCTGCAAGCAAATCCAAGCCCCTAGGATGAGTGTGGGTCAGCACTGGTGTGGAAGAGGAAACCGCGAGGCAGGCAGACTATTCGACGTTGCATCCTTTTACATAATTAGGGCTGGGAGGTAGAGGTCTCCCAAGAGGTATGGGAAGGAACTGGAGAAGTTTGTCCCCTCCCACCCCCACCCCCCGTCCAGCAATATAGAAGCCTAACAAAACATGACATTCAGTAAGGTTCAACGGCTGTGCCGCCTTTTGCTGTCCAAAGGTAATAAGCATTAAGGCTTGCTTCTGTCAACAGATGTGTCCCTTCACGTTGCAGATGTGAGCAACCGTCTGAACACCGAAAGCCAGGGGGAAAGGATCGAGGACAGCTTTCTGTTAATAAACCACTTTTCTACATGCAGTGGAATAACATTTCATCGTAAGAGCCTCTACAGTGGTACCTCAGGTTAAGTACTTAATTCATTCCGGAGGTCCGTTCTTAACCTGAAGCACCACTGTAGCTAATGGGGCCTCCTGCTGCCACCATGCCGCCGGAGCACAATTTCTGTTCTTATCCTGAAGCAAAGTTCTTAACCCGAAGCACTATTTCTGGGTTAGTGGAGTCTGTAACCTGAAACGTATGTAACCCGAGGTACCACTGTATTTGCTATCTGACATATATGCCCCTAGATCAGGGGTCAGCAAACTTTTTCAGCAGGGGGGCCAGTCCACTGTCCCTCAGACCTTGTGGGGGGCCAGAGTATATTTCGGGGCAGGGGGATTGAATGAATTTCTATGCCCCACAAATAACCCAGAGATGCATTTTAAATAAAAGCACACATTCTACTCATGTCAAAACACCAGACAGACCCCACAAATAACCCAGAGATGCATTTTAAATAAAAGAACACATTCTACTCATGTAAAAACATGCTGATTCCAAGACCGTCTGCGGGCCAGATTTAGAAGGCAATTGGGCCAGATCCGGCCCCCGGGCCTTAGTTTGCCTACCCATGCCCTAGATCATCTTCCATTTGTGAGGGCTATTATGCCCAGCCTTGCTCCCAAAGTAGAATGGTACCTCAGGTTACATACGCTTCAAGGTTACATACGCTTCAAGTTACAGACTCCGCTAACCCAGAAATAGTACCTCTGGTACTTTGCTTCAGGATGAGAACAGAAATCGCGCAGCGGCAGCGGGAGGCCCCATTAGCTAAAGTGGTGCTTCAGGTTAAGAACAGTTTCAGATTTATTATTTATATGCTGCCCATCTGACTGGATTTCCCCAGCCACTCTGGACAGCTTCCAACAAAATACTAAAACACAAAAAGAGAAGAAAGAGGATCAGTGATTAAAGCCAAAAATAAAAATATTGTTGCCCGCTTGGAAAAACAAAACAGGCTTCATCCATGGGCAAAAAATAATAATCAAGGAGAAAGAGAGCCAACCCAACTTCACAGTGTAAAATGTCCCATAATCTGGGGCAACCTCTTGTCTTCCAACCCAAGAATGCTTCAACCCTTGATGGGACACAGAGAAGGACTTCTCATTCTGATCTTAGGGAATGGACAGCATTGTATCGGAAGAGGGATTCACCAATCTATCCTGGACTTGAGCCATTTAGAGTCTGAAAGGTAGTCATCAACACTTTATAGAAGTGAAATATACTCAGTCAAGAGTAGATTTCATGCTCTTTATTCAGCTCATAGTGGTGAGAAGGAATGAAAGTTTCCCCAAAGTATCTGCTTTATATACATTATTTACACAATGGGCTGCACGTGATTGGCTAATTCTGGAATTCTTCTGTAGGCCAATCAGGTTGTGGATTCACTTCCACCTGGAGCTGGATTGGGTGGCTCCTGCAGGCCAATCATACTGCTGCATTGTTCTAGGACCAATCAGACTGCTGCATTCTGAATCCTATTGTTCTAGGGCCAATCAGACTGCTGCATTTTGGATCCTATTCAACACAGTACATAACAGTTTTCAAAGAGATCATCCATTTGCCCAGAAGCAAACAGGGAGGTAGCCACCAACACATCCTTGCAGTTGCATTTAGTATCTCCATTGGGCTCCTGGCCACAGCTGCCACTCGGTCATCCAAGTGCAAAACCGAGTCCAGGAGCAGAAGAATCCAGTTCTTCAAGGGGAGTTCGTCTCCTTCCTGACCAGGAGCACCTGCCTTGGCATACTTGACTGTAGTCATGGCTCTCCAGATGTTGTTGGCCTCTGGATCTTCCAAAACATTCATCTCTTCGCAAATGATGAAGAATATCCTCCACAACTTGCTCACCTACATATGCAGTTCTTCCGAATGAAGGGAATGCTCCTTGATAGTTTTTCCTGAAACCAGAGGGCCTCCTTGAAACGGAAGACGGATCTGTGCTCTCCTACCGAAATACGTTCGTTCCAATAGCTTTCATAGCCATTTCACCAAATGTATCAGGAAGCTGCCCACACATCGCTTCACATAAACAGAAGAGGAGCATTTCCAGAAGATCACTGTTTTCGGGTGTGAGGCAATCACAGGCCAGCAAACTCAGGTTGCACAACTAAAGTAGACTTGGAACTTTTGTGCAACAAACCTGCTCCTCCGTCCCCAAATAATACAGACCTTTTGCCATAAGGAATGGCCAAGTGTGAAATAACATTTGCTTGATGCACCTCCTCGCAAGTAATTCAGAATGAATAAATAAAGTTGTTGAATCTCCCAGAACAGGGGTGCCATCTCAGGATTGTGGGTGCCTGTCACCATAATACAGATGGGCAACATCACATGCACACGCTTGCACGTAGTGAGCGTGGTGTCACAAATGTGTGTGTGATGTCGTACGCCTGCGTTGCTGCGGTAGCTCCTCTTCTTCCCCAACTCTGCAGCCAGCGAGGCACCCTTTTCCACAGGGAGGGGCTCAGACTTGGAGGCAGAGAGATTCTGCCTCCACGTCTTAGCCCCCCCCCCCCTGAAAAGGGTGCCTTGCTGGCTGGCTACAGAGGACAGAGCTGTACTTTCTTGGAGGCAGAATCGCAGAGGCTGGCTGGCTCTGCCTGCCGGCTGTGCTCATTAACTTTGTGGGTGCCCCTGCCCCCACAATTACTGTATTTTTTGCTCTATGAGACTCAATTTTTCCCTCCTAAAAAGTAAGGGGAAATGTGTGTGCGTCTTATGGAGCAAATGCAGGCTGCGCAGCTATCCCAGAAGCCAGAACAGCAAGAGGGATCCCTGCTTTCGCTGCGCAGTGATCCCTCTTGCTGTTCTGGCTTCTGAGATTCAGAATATTTTTTTTCTTGTTTTCCTCCTCCAAAAACTAGGTGCGTTTTGTGGTCTGGTGCGTCTTATAGAGCGAAAAATACGGTATATTACTCTGGGTGCCCAAGCATCCATGGTCCCCTGAAGTTGGCTCCTATGTCGCTGAATAAATTAATCGGGATAAATGCTCTATGAACAGATAGCCTGAAAGCAAACCAGGCTACAGAAAGACATCTTTAGGTCTTCTTTGGAATTATACTTTGGCTACTGCCTGCTTAAAGGTAAAGATAAAGGGACCCCTGACCATTAGGTCCAGTCGCGGAAGACTCTGGGGTTGCGGCGCTCATCTCGCTTTATTGGCTGAGGGAGCCGGCGTACAAGACTCTTCTGATCGGCAAGTCCTAGGCTCTGTCGTTTAACCCACAGCGCCACCCGCGCCCCACTGCCTGCTTAAAAGCACTGAAATAGACTTGAGGAAACCCATTAGGCTTTCAGTCCTGTTATCAAGTAGCATCTTTAAATGAACGATATAAAGCAGGGGTGCCCAAACTTTTTTCAACTTAAGTGAAGTGACCATGTGTGAGGGCCGACCAAAGTTGTTGAGCTTTTTTTTAGGATTTTACCTCAAAGTTGTTCAGGGGGGATTTTACCCCAGGAATTCGAGGGATTAGGCCCCCAAAACAGGCTTGGACATGCCTGAGGTTTTGCTCCTGGAGGAAATAGCACCTGGCTTAGGCACTTAACTCTCACTAGCCATTAAGGACCCACAGAGGCATCCCATCATAGCTGGTAGGATCCCAGTTAGAGAACCACAGGGATACTTTCAGGACTACCCAGTACTGCCTCTGTTGGCGTCTGCGCTATTTCCGTATGGCAAGCTCACAGTCATTTGTCTTGCCCTGTGTTTGAAGGGACTATGCACAGAAACAATCTCAGTTCTAAAAGGCAGGCCAGATGCTCTCTCCTGGGTTTCAGCTAAGGCACGCAGCATCAGCAAAGTAGTGCAAACATACCTGCTTGCAGCGCTGAGGTCACGGCAGGGCAAATTTTTATAGGTCTTCGGCAGGTCCTGAAGCAGCTGCTTGAACAGCAAAGGTGAACTGTTTCTAGCCCACCAAGATTTGTCTTACTGGAGGAAACTCTTCTTTCTACTGTGGCATAGGAGGCATGTGGGTGGGGTTAGGGTGGGTGTTGGAATGCTATAGAACACCATCAATTATGGACAGGCCAAAATAGCTCCCAAGAGACTTGTTCAGATGGTGTAAAATATTATAGCATCACAGCTGTTCCTAAACCTGCGCCCAGAGCCAGGCTGCATTTGGACGGCTTGCTCTGTTATTCGGGGGTTGTCAACCTGGCACTGTGGGTGTCATGGCACCTGTGAAGGCCTTTGCAGGTGTCCCGGGGTCTAAACTTTCATTTAAAATAAAATGTGAGGCTCTTGGTCGCCTAGGAAGAAAGTTACAAAGCAAACTGTGCAGGCACCCTTCAAAGCAGTCTAAGAGAAATGAGCCAGGCTGGCTGTTCACTCCTGTTGGGGTGTTTAGCCAATGAGTGAAATCAAAGTTATGATTGACAAGTGAGTTGTTTGGACAGCATGCAGTAGGGATCCCAGAGGTCCCAAAATTATTCTCTTACCCCCTGACCTTAAGTGCACTTTTCCTGCTAGTCTCCATAGTTTGCCCTTCTGTTTCTTCCTAGCAACTGGGCTCCATCTATCCTATGGTAGATTCATCCCTAGAAGTTACAGTGGTACCTCAGGTTACATATGCTTCAGGTTACAGACTCTGCTAACCCAGAAATAGTGCTTCAGGTTAAGAACTTTGCTTCAGGATGAGAACAGAAATCGTGCTCCGGCAGTGCGGCAGCAGCAGGAGGCCCCATTAGCTAAAGTGGTGCTTCAGGTTAAGAATAGACCTCCAAAATGAATTAAGTACTTAACCTGAGGTACCACTGTATTTTCTGCAAATACTACTACAGTAGCTGCAGGTTGATGTTTAAGAAACCCCTTTACAGATGGGGAAAGAGGAACATTTGCAAAAAGTCTTAGTTATGTCCTGTGTTGTGCAGGAGCTGATGCCCAAGCACTCACTGTATAGCATAGCTGTCAACATTTGCCTTTTTTAAAGGGAAATTCCCTTATTCTGAATAGGATTCCTTGCAAGAAAAGGGAAAAGTTGACAGCTATGCTGTATAGATAACTTATACTTATCTATTTCAGAAGTAAGTCTCTTTGTGCTTAATGGGGCTCACTCCCAAGTAAGCAGGCACTTTGGTTTAGGAGTGGCATTGGGGAAAACAAGAATCTTGTGCCTTTAAGAGATTTATCTTTGCAATCGGGACCAGCAAGACACCGCTGCCTTCCTATTTATTTATTTAGTCATTGTATTTATATCTCACCTTTTGCTCCAAGGAGCTCAAGGTGGCCTACATGGGTCTTCCTCTCTTCACAACATCCGTGTCAGGTAAGTTAAGCTGAGTGGCAATGACTGGTCCATTGGTCATCCAGCAAGGTTTGTGGCTGAGTGAAGATTTGAACCCTGGTCTCCCAGGTCCTAGCCCAGCACTCTAACCACTATACCACACTGGGGACTCAGCTCTACAGCTGCAAATAAAATGTTTTAGGTGTGTTGTAAAGTGCAATAAACAAATGTGACACTAGATGGCGACAGTGAGCTATGGCAATTTCAGTGTATTTTTCAAAACTTTTTTTTTAAAAAAAAGCATTTTCACAGCATTATTTTATATGTGTGAAGATTCCACCTGGGTCTCTTGGCAGGTGTGAGGTTGTCCAGGGGCAGAAAGTGGAAAATCAGCAATGACTATATTATTCCCGTGTTATGTCATGCCCCCCCCACCCCGGGCAGTAATTTTGTGGCTGGTGCCCTCAGCGCTCACTCACAATTTGAAATGTGCCCCGCCCCCAGAAGATCCTCTCCTTGGAAAGTTACCAGGCACTCGCCCTTGTGACATTTCAGTACCAGGCTAAGATAAGACCTATGATTTTGCCCTGCGTTCTTCTGGGATGCAAGTCCACTCCTAGGTTTTGTGCTGTAATTTTAAAATTATAATTTTCACCTGCTCTTATTTATTTCGCTGGGAGTATTGTTGATGTTTTACATACTGTAACCCACTCTGAGATTTTGAATGCAGGGCAGGCTAAAAATATTCTGGAACAAATAAATGAATAGTTTGAGGAAAGAACAATTGGACTCTTTTTTTGCCTGAAGCCGCAGGACGAAGCAATCTTGGTAGCACTGCGCAGCGCTCCCTCTTGCTGTTCTAGCTTCTGGCTTAACCCCTTTGTCCCTTCCCCCACCTCCTGGAAAAGCCCCCAAGAGCCGCGCTCCCTTTAAAGAGCCATGTGGAGCGTGTGTGCGACTCTTGGGGGCTTTTCCCCGAGGAAAGAGAAGGGCAGCCCATCAGTGGCAGCCTGCCCTTCTCCCCCCTTGGGAAAAAGCCCCCAAGAACCGCATACATGCTCCACGCGGCTCGTGAAAGGGAGCGCTGAGCAGAGCCTGGGATGTATACAGGCTCTGCTCAGCGCTCCCTTTATTTATTTTTTTCTTGCATTCCCCCTCTAAGAACTACGTGCGTCTTGTGGTGTGAAAAATATGGTAAATAAAACTGCACATTTGCTAGAAGATTATCGCCTGCAGGAATCCTCTGAGGCAAAGCAAAGCAGAAGCTGTCCAGTTCTGCCTTGCCTCACACAAAATGCCAAGGCAGCAACCACAATGCAAAGATCTGCAGGAGTCCCAAGACAAAATGCTGCAACATGGAGGGCTTCTCATTCTGGATTCCAGACACTCCTTTTCCATTACCCCATTTTCTCCCCTTCAGTCAACGGTTGGTTGGGATTCCCTGGCCACTGAGCATGCTCAGTCCTTTGCTGTTTTGCCCCCACCCCCCACCGCAAAAAAAAAGAGATTTTTGCAGACTTCCAAGTCTCCCCAAGCCTACCTGATACTTCCCTCTCCTTCATGGGTGGTGCCATTTTGCTTATATGTGGAGCAAAACTCACAGCCTGAACATTGGAAACAAAGGAGATTATAGCCCCCAGTAGTCAAAGCTCTTATATGGCATTTCGCTCCATAAAAGCATCCTGCAGAACTAGCTGAGATCAGTATATTCCACATGCTCAGGTCTACTTCCGGTGTAGCTTGAGAGTCTGCATGTTCTTACAACAGAATGGCTCAGCAAACAGAATCCACCCTAAAGAACAACAACAGTAATCCTACCTGATCTCTCCATGAGCCATTTGTAGCACAAAAATGTGGTTTATGCACACTCTGGAACCATTCATACCTGTCCTCAGCATGCTGCTTTCAGTCTAGGTCTTGCTGTCCACAAGGACCTGTGTGGTTACTTGATACACCTCCTATCTGCACTGTTTCGCCCCTGCACACGCCCCAGGTAACATGAAGAAAGAAGTCGTGGTTGTGATTTGCGAGCTTGGTGTGCGCCTACCTACAAGGTTATTGGCAGGTGTGGCTACACCCCATCTGTTGCTGGGACCGCCTTTAAGCATTTTCCAATGGACAGACTGCAGAGTAATGCAGAATCCATCTGCAACGAACTTTTACGATCAGAATGAAGTCAGATTCTCAAGTCAGTAAGTGCTTTTCTGGGGCAAAAATGATGCAAGAGAAGAAGAAGAAGAGTTTGGATTTGATACCCCGCTTTATCACTACCCGAAGGAGTCTCAAAGCGGCTAACAATCTCCTTCCCCTTCCTACCCCACAACAAACACTGTGAGGTGAGTGGGGCTGAGAGACTTCAGAGAAGTGTGATTAGCCCAAGGTCACCCAGCAGCTGCATGTGGAGGAGCGGGGAATCAAACCTGGTTCCCCAGATTACGAGTCTACCGCTCTTAACCACTACACCACTGTGTAGAATAAAATAATCACAGTTTCCATTGATTCCAGAATAAAATGTCATGTGTACATGCTATACCTTTAAAGTTTACCTCTCGCAAAGTACAGTGCCCATAATCATTTGAGGGAAGGAATAAGCTGTGAATACAGTGGTACCTCTGGTTACGTACTTAATTCTTTCTGGAGGTCTGCTCTTAACCTGAAACTGTTCTTAACCTGAAGCACCACATTAGCTAATGGGGCCTCCCGCTGCCGCGCTGCGATTTCTGTTCTCATCCTGAAGCAAAGTTCTTAACCCCAAGTACTTTTTCTGGGTTAGCGGAGTTTGTAACCTGAAGCGTATGTAACCCGAGGTACCACCGTAATGCTCAAAGGTATAGTGTGTACACAGCCTTTGACCTTTAGACTTAAGGGTTTTGCCATGGCATCTGTGACCCACCAGTGCAAAAAAGGGGGTCTTGGATGCCAAAAATACATTGTATTCCTGAACCACATTGAGGAGGCCTTTAAAAAAATACAAAAGTACAATAGCAAGTAAATAGCAGGTGGCAAGGAAATGAAAAAGTATATTTCCATGCAAATGATAGACCCAGGACAGCTGGGTAGTGAGGTCCATTGAAAAGCAAATTACTTTGGAGGCGTCAGTTGTTAGGTTATTTTCCTCACAATATCCTGAAGTAAAATGAGAGAGAGAGAACACAGATGGGGAAACAGCCTTCCAAGGAAAAGCGGTGCCCTTTTTTAGCTATATGACCTTGTAACTTCAAATAATGCACCTTCGATTCATAGGAACACAGGAAGGTCAGACCTACCTTGAGATACCAAGAGACTGAATGAGAGATATTCTGCATACAAAACAGATGCTCTACCGCTGCGCTTAAGCCCTGCCTCTCCGTTTGCAACTGGCATACCTCCTGAGCTGCCAGTTTTGAACAAAACAGCAAGGGCAATGAAAAATTAATCCGAGGAATAATACATTCAAAATCCTAACCCAAGTTATATTTCACCAAACAGAACTCTGTTATCATCATTATCCTTATACAATAAGTACACAAAGTATTTTACAGTACAGTCTACGCACACAAAAACCAAGTCCATGCCTTGGAAGAACTTAAATCTGCTAAAAGTGGAGGAAACAACAAAGAGGAGGGAGAAGGAATGGTGCAAGCGCAGTGACATACTTAAGCTGCAATCCTAGCTCCATTTAGTTAAAGGGACCCCTGACCATTAGGTCCAGTCGTGGCCGACTCTGGGGTCGCGACGCTCATCTCACTTTATTGGCCGAGGGAGCCAGTGTACAGCTTCTGGGTCATGTGGCCGGCATGACTAAGCCACTTCTGGCGAACCAGAGCAGCGCATGGAAATGCCGTTTACCTTCCCGCCGGAGCAGTACCTATTTATCTACTTGCACTTTGACGTGCTTTCAAACTGCTAGGTTGGCAGGAGCACGGACCGAGCAACGGGAGCTCACCCCATCACGGGGATTCGAACCACTGACCTTCTGATCGGCAAGCCTGAAGCTAAGTGGTTTAGACCACAGCGCCACTCATGTCCAGCTCCATTTATCTTGGGCTTATTTACAGGTTTACAGATATAGAATAGCAGTGGGGGGCTACATTTCAGTTGGGAGTGACTAAAGCAGGGGTTGGCAAACTAAGGCCCGGGGGCTGGATCAGGCCCAATTGCCTTCAGAATCTGGCCCGCGGACTGTCCATGGATCGGCGTGGGGATTCTGTTCGTTCGGGCTGCACCATTTTTTTCCGCCGCCATTCCATTTCCCCCACACACACACACTGCAGCGGTGTCTCCTCCCCCCTTCCTCCTGGCTTCTCCCTGCCCTGCCTAGAGGAGGAAGGGGTCTGGGCTGAGCTGGCTGAGCACCATTTTAAGCACCTTCCCTTCACCACCACCGCTGCCCTGGTGCTCCTGTGGACCAGAGAGCAGAGCAGATGAGCTCCCTCTGCCTACCCAAGAGAAGTGGCAGCGGTGGCGGCAGCCCCTGGGAAGTTAAGCACAGCGGCTGCGGCTGGGGCTGGGGGGTTGGAAGGAGGACTATTTGCCCCCCTCACCTCTTCTTCCAGCTCCCCTCCTCCTGGTGCCGCTTCTCTTGTCCGACACAAAATCTGAGGGACAGTGGACCGGCGGCCCGTGGCTAAAAAAAATTGCGGACCCCTGGACTAAAGCATAGCTCTTATCCAAGTTTACTCAGGGTTTAATGAGATTTCCTCCCAAGTAATTATTTAGAGGATTGTAGCCTTACTAACAGCAGTCACAAAATTAAAAGATGCCTGCTTCTTGGGGGGATAACAATGACAAACCTAGACAGCATCTTAAAAATCAGAGACATCACCTTGCCATATAGTAAAAGCTATGGTTTTCCCAGTAGTGATGTATGGAAGTGAGAGCTGGACCATAAAGAAGGCTGATCGCCGAAGAATTGATGCTTTTGAAATATGGTGCTGGAGGAGACTCTTGAGAGTCCCATGGACTGCAAGAAGACCAAACCTCTCCATTCTTAAGGAAATCAGCCCTGAGTGCTCACTGGAAGGACAGATCCTGAAGCTGAGGCTCCAATACTTTGGCCACCTCATGAGAAGAGAAGACTTCCTGGAAAAGACCCTGATGTTGGGAAAGATGGAGGGCACAGGGAGAAGGGGACGGCAGAGGACGAGATGGTTGGATAGTGTTCTCGAAGCTACCAACAAAAGTTTGACCAAACTGCGGGAGGCAGTGGAAGACAGGAGTGCCTGGCGTGCTCTGGTCCATGGGGTCATGAAGAGGTGGACACGACTAAATGACTAAACAACAACAACAACAAAGCCTTACTAACACACTTTTGTTTGAGAGTCTGTTCCATCGAACAAAGAACCAAGCCAACACTTACCTGGGAGAACAGGTGACTTCTTGGTGTCTGTAGTTGAAAATTAATCTGACCTGCTGCTCTGACAACTCAGCATCGATCCAAAAGCTGTAAAATAAACACAGTGCTAATGCACTTGCAGCTAAGAAATGATTAATTTCCTCTTTCTATCCTCACCAGGAAAACTGGTGCTAGTACATTCTGAGTTTTAAAAGAAATGTATTTGCATTAGCAGCTGAAGTACCCATTAAATAGTTGATTCATGGATAAACGAGGTGACACCATCCTTAGCTCTGACTAATGGCAAGTAATCTAAAACAGCTGACAAAGGCAATTTGGGTCAGTAAGCTGCGCGTCCGCTCCCAAAGTCTGATCCCACTAATGCAATTCAATCTTTTCAAGCCTGATAAACTGACTAATCTATGACCAACTCTGAAGAAGATCCAAGTAAACAAATTGTCACTTTTGATCAACATACAAGCGTAAGTGAACTTTTTAGTTAATGTTAGGTTGAGATTTTGAAAGCCCTTAGGATACTGGCCTACGGATCTTGCCTTAAAATTAACCAGGTTGTTGACAGCCTAATCAGTTGCTGGGGGAAATAGTAAATCTAGATCTGTATCTGTAGTTAATAAAAGAATTGGCTGGCTCCCTAGCATGGGGTAAACATACTCTCCAGCGAGAGAGAACCCCTAGCAGAGTTCAAAGACACAAAATCATGCAGCACAGTGAAGTGTGAGGAATATAGGCTTTTAGACCCTTTAACTACCCCATTCTATTTGGCTTACAGTGCTTCCCATCTCACAACGAGCATACCACACCATTGGTAAGTTTAAATGCTTTACTTACAAATGCCAAAGGTCAGATTCATGTGTGATTCCATGCAGCAGCCAGAAGAACACAGGTAGAAAGCTTGGGATACAAAATATAGTGGAAAAGCACACAAGCTAATTCAGCTAATTGTAGCAATTGTAGCTAATTGTAGCAAGCTAATTCAGGCACTTCCTACCCCAGTGAATTCACATAATGAAAGAGAATGAACAAAGGAGGAGACTTAATTTTCTTCATTCCAGGTGAGGGGCATGACCTAGCTGAGCCTAGGAATACAATTCTGTGGTCATGACCTCTTCATGCATTAATTAGCCCTAAGCTTGCTAGACATGTTTGAATACAACATGACACGCCAGTGAGCCCTAGTAAAAAGCACAGCTCACAGCAACATCTGGAGGGCAAATGGCTCCCCACGCCTGTCCCAGAGAAACGGAGGCTTTAGCAGGCATCTGACTTGAATTTCAATTGCTTTTATGTATGTATGTGCTGATGTTCTTTTATATTGTTATTAATGGCTTAGATTAGAATGTAAATGGCTTTGCGATGCCCCGTGGGAAGTAATTCATGTAATAATAATGATGATAATTGCACTCTAGCAACTGTTGGGAAGATGGTTGTTATAAACCCACTTGCACTACCAGGAATTCAGCCAGTAGGACTCACCTTTAAAGAGAACATTTAAGCCAGGTATTAGCAAACCTTTTCAGCAGGGGGACGGCCCACTGTCCCGCAGACCTTGTGGGGGGCCGGACTAGATTTTGGGGGGAAATGAACAAATTCCTATGCCCCACAAATAACCCAGAGATGCATTTTAAATAAAAGCACACATTCTACTCATGTGAAAACACGCTGATTCCCGGACCGTCTGCGGGCTGAATTTGGAAGGCAATTGGGGCCAGATCCGACCCCCGGACCTTAGTTTGCCTACCCATGATTTAAGCAGTACTGTATTCCACCTGCGTCTTCAGTTTACACCCCACATGGTAAGCAGCGTACACAGTTCAGAAGCTTAGAGTTTTGCTACAGAATAAAGTGGGGCCTGCTGCAACAAATTGTTGCAGGGTGGACTGCTCCTGTTCTGGATACTCCTTTCCTTTCCTTCCCAGTTTTCTGCTTCCCCTGTTCAGCAGTCAGTGGGCCACTGAAAATGCTCTGTCTTCATTGTGCTTTTTCGGAGGGAAGGGTTGGGGCTCCTCAGGGACTTTGGTTCCCCAAAGATATAGTATATTTTGTACTTCTGCAAACCTCAGGGTTCTCCTGAGCCCGCTGCTACCTCCCTCTTGTGCGTAGGATGCTGTTCTCGTTACATAAAGATCCACACAGATAATTGATGAGTGTGCCATTGGTATATGCAATGACTGCCAATGTCCCTTTCATTAGTATCCGCAGGAGGCTTGTTACAGTTCTGTCCCTGCCACACTCCTGTGTAGTATTTGAGTGGGCAATGTACAGTTGGAGACAAAGAATGGGCTCGACTTAGCTGGCATGACACGGCTTTCAACAAAGGAGCATCTCAATCACGGCAGCTTTCTCTTCTAAGCAACAAGTAGCACAATCAGTTTCGAAAGGTCCCCCCAACCTTCACTCCCAGGCCCAAATTTCGGTTCCTTTGTGTCACAAACCCTGAAGTACATGGCTTGTCTTACCAATACAGTAAAATCTGTACCTGGGGCAGCTGGGCGGCACTTTAAACTGCTTCACATAACCGTGTGCTCCTCCATAAAAAAAAAATGAAAAATGCAGTTGCACCTAGAAAGCCATTTTCTTTCTTTCTTTCTTTCTTTCTTTCTTTCTTTCTTTCTTTCATCTTTCTTTCTACAGTGGTACCTCGGGTTACATACGCTTCAGGTTACATACGCTTCAGTTTACAGACTCCACTAACCCAGAAATATTACCTCGGGTTAAGAACTTTGCTTCAGGATGAGAACAGAAATTGTGCAGCAGCAGCTGGAGGCCCCATTAGCTAAAGTGGTGCTTCAGGTTAAGAACAATTTCAGGTTAAGAACGGACCTCCGGAACGAATTAAGTACGTAACCAGAGGTACCACTGTATATAGAAAGCAGCTTTCAAGGGACAAGGGTTAGTGAGATGAACCCTTAAATGGTATGCTACTTCTCTCTGTATAGGACATTTTTTAATACTGTGGAACATTCCATTACATCAGGAATGAGGAACCTGCAACCTCTCAGTTGACATTGGGCTCCAACTCCCATCAACCCCAGCTAGCATAGCCAAAGGTCATGAATGATGGGAGATAGAGTCCAAAAAGTTCTGGAGGGCCACAGGAGGCTCCCTGCCCTTCCATAATTTAAATGAAACATCACTTGCAGTATGAGGTGGTTTAACATATCAAGTTTAAAATATCAGCTAGCAGGAGGTCCAAGATAAGGCTTAGTAGAAATCCAGCTCCCCAGGGTTGCAAGAATAATCTTTCCCCAGTTTCCCCATTTGTGATTCTTTCCTTGGAGATGCAGGGACTGGAATCCTGGACCTCAGATATACAAATAACAGCATCTTCTGTCAAAGTAGGAAGGGATAGAGTCATCCCTAACACCTTAACTCCTGGAACATCCTTTGCCTTAGATCAGATCTATGGCAGCACAAATGAAACCAAAGAAGATGTATGCTTTTCTAACGTCTCGGAATATATTGGTCTGTCCTCCAACTGCTGTTGCTTATTTTTCGTTATCTAACCCTCCTCCTTTCTGCCAGCTGTCCTTTATTGAAGAAACCACACCTTGTGGATGTTCCAAAACTTTATTCACATCATTGCTATTTATTTATTTTTATAGGTCAAGCGAAGCATTTTTGGCATCCACAAGCTGTTTTTAAGATACAGCAGAGGAACCAAGTTGGGAAATTGTGTGTGGGGTGGTGGTGGTTTCTTGGTGTGTTTTTGTTTTTAATCTTCTATGTTTCAGAAGGCCAGCTGTAGCACAAAGTGTGACTTGGGGAAATTACCACATAGGCTAGGATCTTCAGCTGGTGTGTTTTGGCCTAGTTCCATTTTTACATCAGTGTAAAAATGAGCCTCTTTCCAGCATCTTAGGACTTGTACATTGACGGGGGGGGGGGGGAAGCATGCCAGTTTGAACATTAAGGGAGGTAGTAGGGAGAAGCTCCATAAATCAGTAGGGAACATTGATTTGTGAACTGATAAAGGTAAAGGGTAAAGCGATCCCTGACCATTAGGTCCAGTCGTGACCGACTCTGGGGTTGCGGCGCTCATCTCGCTTTATTGGCCGAGGGAGCTGGTGTACAGCTTCCGGGTCATGTGGCCAGCATGACTAAGCCGCTTCTGGCGAACCAGAGCAGCACATGGAAACGCCATTTACCTTCCCGCCTATTTATCTACTTGCACTTTGACATGCTTTCGAACTGCTACGTTGGCAGGAGCTGGGACCGAGCAACAGGAGCTCACCCCATCGCGGGGATTCAAACCGCCAACCTTCTGATCAGCAAGTCCTAGGCTCTGTAGTTTAACCTACAGCGCCCCTAGGACTTAAACTGATGAGGTACGCCAGCTGCTATGCTGCTCCAGTGTTATAAGCCATATCAACACGCTGGGTACGCGGGCAGATCTTCCATAAAAAGAGAGCTTTACCTTGTGGCATATGTAAGAAGCAGCTCTTTAGGTCCATGATGCAATCACTGAACACATACCAGGCCTCCTGAGACTCAGCCTGCATGCACACCGGCCATTTACAGAACCTGGGAACCATGGATTGCTAAGGGTGCTCGAGATTGCTAGGGATACAGTTCCCAGGATTCTTGTCATGTGCTTTAAATGTATTGTTGCACACTGCTATGTACTGAATTGAATAGGATCCAAACTGCAGCAGTCTGATTGGTCCTAGAACAATGTAGCAGTATGATTGGTTGGCAGGAACCACCCAATCATGCTCCAGATAGAAGTGAATCCACAACCTGATTGGCTTACAGTAGAATTCTGGAATTAGCCAATCATGTGCAGCCCATTGTGTAAATAATGTATATAAAGCAGATACTTTGAGGGGACTTTCATTCATTCCTCCTCACCACTATGAGCTGAATAAAGAGCATGAAATCACCTTGCGACTCTGAGTATATATCACACACCATCCCAATCTTCAAGCGGTGCGAGATCCCAGGGGTTGCAAGTGCCAATCCAGGGTTTGTGTTTGTTATAGGAATCCCAAGGTCTAAAAGATAGATAATTGCACAAGGTAAACACACATACACCTTGCCAACAAAGGTCCGTATAGTTAAAGCTATGGATATCCCAGTAGTGATGTATGGAAGTGAGAGCTGGACCATAAAGAAGGCTGATCACCAAAGAATTGATGCTTTTGAATTCTGGTGCTGGAGGAGACTCTTGAGAGTCCCATGGACTGCAAGAAGATCAGACCTATCCATTCTTAAGGAAATCAGCCCTGAGTGCTCACTGGAAGGACAGATCCTGATGCTGAGGCTCCAATACTTTGGCCACCTCATGAGAAGAGAAGACTCCCTGGAAAAGACCCTGATGTTGGGAAAGATGGAGGGCACAAGGAGAAGAGGATGACAGAGGACGAGATGGTTGGACAGTGTTCTCGAAGCTACGAACATGAGTTTGACCAAGCTGCGGGAGGCAGTGGAAGACAGGAGTGCCGGGCGTGCTCTGGTCCATGGGGTCACAAAGAGTCGGACACGACTAAACAACAACACACATACATAAGTGTATAAGCCACATGTCTAAAATAGTACAGGAGAGCAATCCAAAAGCCATCTTGGCTCTTCTAAAGACTCTCAATATTTCCTCTGCCTTCTTAATCCCCCTTACCTGAGAACAGGTAGGCAGACAGCAATCACGGGAAGTTCCTGGAGGAATTCCTCTCCTATATCTATGAACCTCCTTTGTATTAATTGTCTTGGTTTGCCCAGATTCTCTGCATTGAGGGATATCCGACAGGCATCCTGATGGTCTTATCAAATGCTAATGTTTTGTGTAAACTGTGTCTGGACCTACGTGAAACTTGCTAAATCCTCAGGAATATCACACCTTGGCCTGCCTGAGCCACAGTATGCGTGTGATGTAATTTCTGACTGTTTGTAGAGGGGGTGTCCTCCTTCTCCACACCAAAATGAAAACACTGAAAATAGATGTTTCTTCTTGGTTTGGGGTCTCTCTTGCCTCCTTGCTAGGAGGGGAGGGAACTCTGTTGCAACAGAAAAATAAAGATCTGCTTTGCTTTCATTGCATCCTGCCTCCATCTGATCATGGACTTAGGGGACTCAGTCCCTTGGGGAGTTGGGCAGAAAAAGCCAAACACCCCTATTTTCCTATATCATGTTTCCACTTTGGAATGAGGCCCAGCTGAGACTGTGGTGTCTTTACGGTATATGGTTTATTTATACGTATTTACAACCTGAGCCTGCAATAGAGGGATTCACAGCATGAACACCCAAGAAGTGCCTTGTTTCTCCCATAAGCACAGACATGGATTCAAACAGAAATCAAATGTTGCACTGACTCTCTCCAGCTTGCTGCTTCCCTTCTAGTTCATAAAGTCCTTCTAGGTCACTGCCAAATTCTGCTCTCAGCTCTGGCTTTCTCTGTTGGCAGAGGCAACCCCACCCATTTGCCGTCTAGCACCAAGCCCCTTGACCCCCCTTTACCTCACCAGGAAACTACAGTGGTGCCTCTGGATGCGAACGGGATCCATTCCGGAACCCCGTTCGCATCCTGAAGCGAACGCAACCCACGTCTGCGCGTGTCGCAATTCACTGCTTCTGCACATCCGCATGACGTCATTTTGAGCGTCTGCGCATGCGCGAGCAGCGAATCCTGGAAGTAACACGCTCCGTTACTTTTGGGTTGCCATGAAGCGCAACCCGAAAATATTCATCCCAAAGCATATTTAACCTGAGGTATGACTGTACCTCCTGGAATTTGAAGGCTTGGTTAGATTTTAACACTTGCTGGATCTCAAGATTCAAGCGGTCTGGTGTGTAGGCAGCCTCCAACCCTGAAATGAAATGAAATCAGACTATAAGAGGAGCCTGTGGGATCAGGCAAGTGACCCATCTAATCCAGGATCCAGTTTTCACAGTCAGTGGCGTAGCGTGGGTTGTCAGCACCCGGGGCAAGGCAAGTAATTTGTGCCCCCTAACCCGTGGATTTGCGCCCCCTAACCCTAACCCCCAGATGTTGCGCCCGGTGCGGCCGGCCCCCCCCTGCACCCCCCCGCTACGCCACTGTTCACAGTGGCCAACCAAACGCCTCTAAGAAACCAGCAGGCGGGATCTAAGCGCAAGAGCACTCTTCCCTTCTGTACTTTCCAGCCACTGGTACTCAGAAGCATTGCTTCCATCATAGCTAGGAGCCATTGAGAACCCCCTTGTCCATGATGGGGTACGGTTTAGGGGTGCCACAGGCAGGGTTAGGAGGCAGACTGGGCCTGCCAGTGCTTTAAGAAGGATTTGCTGTAGTTGTTAAGAGTACTGGGGCAGCATTGGGGAGACCCAGACTCAAATCTCTGTTCAGCTTCAAAGCTCCTTGTCACACTGCCTCTCAGTCTGACAAGGTTGTTAGAATAAAATGGGGGTGGGGGAGAAACATATGTCCGCACCCCTTTGTTAATCTGGACTTTGCTAGGCCTGCAGAACCAGCAACTGCAGCAAACTTCAAGCACACTGTGTGGAGCACCCACGAGGGATCAAAATGGGTGAGATGTACAACTCTGTGTCATTTCTGTGCAAGAAGTGCAGGGAACACATTGTGCTCGACTTCGCTGCCTGATATATGAGGCCTTGGCATTCTGAAGAAATGATAAGATTAGAAATAAACCTCACACAGATGAGATATTGCTTGTGGGATAAAGGCAATAAACATGAAGCCAAAACGAAGGTGAAACCATAACATATTTTAGAAAGCCTGGTGGAACATGTTGAAGTGACCTGCATGAAGAATTGCTGATTCAAGAATTGCCCAGCTACACCCATCCCCTTCCCAGATAGATTATGGAATTAATTGTCTATATCGTTAATGGGTCTGCCCGTGTAAATAATGAAAGTAATGCAGAGGTTGGACACGTCTATCCTTCTGCTAGAATTCCAGATCAACATGAAGGTGTTATGAGAACCATTTTACTGGAGGAGGGTAGGGTTTCGTCTTCTTTTCCTGCCCAGCTCTTCCTTGTATGCTTTTGCCCACCTGATGGCCACAAGATCCTGCCCTACTGCCTTGGACTGGTGACTATGAACTTTATTCCAACCTGCTAATATGCTAGGGGAAATGTATGTTATTAGTTGTTGAGTTACAGGTGCTAACCTACAGGTGCTAAACCTTCTTCATCCCTAATATACCCATTTGATCACGGTGCTCTGCAGGAGAGGTCCCTCCTACATATATTATATCATTAGGACTGCACAGTATATGAATTGGGCCTTTAGTGTTGTGTCACCTATCCTTTGGAATCTCACCCCAGTACATATCAGGCAGGTTATTGTCTTTACTGTATTTTCAGCACCAGCTGAAGACCTTTCTTTTCCAACAAACTTTTTAAGTCGGTATCTTCATCCCAGTCTGCATTCAACTTAAAGTTGTTTCATTGTTTTTTATAGGTGGAATCTTTTTTTACCTATGGAATAGTGTGTGTTTGTGTGTGTGTGTGTGTGTGTGTGTGTATATATATATATGAAGGGACACGGGTGGCGCTGTGGGTTAAACCACAGAGCCTAGGACTTGCCAATCAGAAGGTCAGCAGTTCAAATCCCCACGACGGGGTGAGCTCCCGTTGCTCAGTCCCTGCTCCTGCCAACCTAGCAGTTCGAAAGCACATCAAAGTGCATGTAGATAAATAGGTACCACTCCAGCGGGAAGGTAAACGGTGTTTCCATGCGCTGCTCTGGTTCGCCAGAAGCGGCTCAGTCATGCTGGCCACATGACCCAGAAGCTGTACACCAGCTCCCTTGGCCAATAAATTGAGATGAGCGCCGCAACCCCAGAGTCGGCCACGACTGGACCTAATGGTCAGGGGTCCCTTTACACACACACACACACACACACACACATATACATATAAATTCTTTTTATTGCAAAATTGTTTTGAGGTAAGTTATCGGAAGCAATCCATAAATGGAATAAAATAAAATAATGGCTGTAACTCTTTAAATCAGACTAGGACTGGGCAACCCTTCAAATACATGGCTTGCCTCTCTCAATTACAGCTTGTGGCCCCCTGGTGGATGCAAATTGCACACACCCTTGATTTAGTTGAGGAATCAGACACGCTGGGCCAGCAACCTAATGCTGACATCACAGAAAAATGTCTCAGTTGTTGCAAGGCAAATATGCTTGCACAAATGGCTAGAATCAGGATGTTAGGCCAGAATACTTTATTCATAGGAGTCACGCCATCCCGCGATCATTTGTATGGCCTTTCCCTGAAACCTTTCCAATGCTGCAGAATCCTTGAGGTGAGGCAACCAGAACTGCACACAGTATTCCAAATGCAGTTGCGCCATACAGTCATATAACAGCATTATGATATCAGCAGTTTTATTTTCAGTTCCTTTCCTAATGATCCTAGCATGCAATTTTCCTATTCCACAGCTGCCGCCCAGTGGGTCACCATCTTCATAGAGCTATCTGCTATGACCCCAAGGTTTCGTTCCCAGTCCAGTTCAGAGCCAGTTCAGACCCCATTAGCGTATATGTGAAATTACGTCCTTTTTTTTTGCTCCGACATGCATCACTTTACGCTTGTTTACACTTAATTGCACATTCCATTTTACTGCCCATTCATTCAGTTTGGAGAGGTCCTTTTAGAGCTCTTCACAGTCTCCTTTTGTTTTAACAACCCTGCACAATTTAGTATCATCAGCAAACCTGCTCACCAGATCATTTATGAACAAGTTAAGAAGCACAGATCCCAATACCAATCCTTGGGGGACTCCACTTTCTAGATATCTCCATTCAGAGAACAATCCATTTATTTCCTACTCTTTGCTTCCAGCAACTTAACCAATTCATGATCTCTCCTTTTATTCCTCAAGTGCTAAGCTTACTCAGGAATCTTTGGTGAGGTGCTTGAAAGCTTTCTGTAAATCCAAGTATAATTCATCAACCGTACAAATACCTCTAATAGGTTCATAAGACAGCAGCCATGCTGGCTCTGCGTCATTAAGGCTTGTTCTTCTTTTTGGAACAGGAGGGTGACAAACTGAAATTGCAGAGTTTTGAGAAATTAAAAGATAAAGTGCGAGATTGGCTTCATTATTATCAAATAAGGGAGGTCTACAACTTGGACAAAAAAATTGGTTTCCAAGTGGAAAAATCAAAATTGGAAACAGAACTGCTAGATCCCAAAACTAAGATATTATCAAGAATGTATAATTTGCTGTTGAAATGGAATACTCAGGATGAAAAGGTTAAATCTGCTATGATTAAATGGGCACAAGATGTTGGACATAACATAATGTTTGCTGACTGGGAACAGTTGTGGACCACAGGTATGAAATTCACGGCATGTAATGCCTTAAGAGAGAATATTATGAAAATTATATACAGGTGGTACATGACACCAGTCAAGCTTGCAAAAATATATCATTTGCCCGATAATAAGTGTTGGAAATGTAAAGAAAATGAAGGTACATTCTTTCACCTTTGGTGGACGTGCCCAAGGATTAAGGCTTTCTGGGAGATGATCTATAATGAAATGAAAAAGGTATTTAAATATACCTTCCTGAAGAAACCAGAGGCCTTTCTCCTGGGCATGGTTGGCCAATTGGTGCCAAAGAAGGACAGAACTTTCTTTATGTATGCCACAACAGCAGCAAGAATACTCATCGCAAAGTATTGGAAGACACAAGATCTACCCACCTTGGAAGAATGGCAGATGAAGGTGATAGACTATATGGAACTGGTGGAAATGACTGGCAGAATCCGAGACCAGGGAGAAGAGTTGGTGGAAGAAGATTGGAAGAAATTTAAAGACTATCTGCAGACACATTGTAAAATTAATGAATGTTAAAATGATGTAGGATTGAAATGAGATGGCTTTAGCAACAAAGTTAAAAGAATATGTAAAAATGGATTGATAATTAGATGAAAATATGAAGCTCAATATGTTAAGATATAAAATTAAGATAAAAACAAAGAGGGAAAGGATTTGCTGAATTAAACATGTGAACTGGAATACAAAAAAGGGAGGCGTGAGGAGGTCAGGGAAATAAGTAAAAGAAATATAAGACATGAAAAGATTGATCTGTTTTTAATTGTTCTCTATTTCTCATCTATTTTTTATGTATTTTGTATTTTTCATTTGTATTTTTGTATCTTTTTTATTTCTATTTTTTCTCTTTTTTATTCTGTAACCTTTTTCTGTTTATAAAACTTTAATAAATATCTTTTTTTTAAAAAAGGCTTGTTCTTCTATATGTTTGATTATTTTATTTTTAACAATACTCTCCACCAGTTTTCCCAGGACACATGTTAAGCTAACCAGTCTGCAGTTTCCTGGATTCCCTTTTTAAAACTGTTGTTAAATTGCCTACATTCCAGTTCCTCGGGTATGGAGGTTGATCTTGGGCAAGTTACATATTTTTGTTAGATTAGCAACTTCACATTTGAGTTATTCAAGGACTCTTGGGCGGATGCTGTCCAGACCTTGCAATTTGTTAGTTTTTTATTTTGTCTATTAGGCCTAGAGCTTAAATCTCTTGTTGCCACTATCTGCTTGTGTTCTCAAGACTCGACTCCTGCAGTGCTGCTGCAACCAGCCCTATTATCTTCCTCTGTGAGATGCAAAGAATTAATTCAGCTTCTCCACAATCTTCTTATTCTCCTTTAGCATGCCTTCAACTCCCTTGTCGTCCAAGGGTCCGACCGCCTCCTTAGATGGATTTCTGCTAGTATTTTAGGACCATTGTCCCACAATAGAAGTAACATGGAATGTTATTTTTAAAGCATTTGAAGGTTTCTTAAAGGAATGTTAGGATATGTCGGGGGGGGGTGGAGTGTTATAGAAAAAGCAGGTTTTGAATCTGCTGTTTGCCTACACAAATACGATAAACCGCACTTGGTCAAAATTCCATTCGATAATTAGAACTTGCAAGAGCGGAAACACGAATCATGGTGGTTGCCTTACATTCTAATTCTGATTTATAGCTGAATTTTACAGCTCTTTGTGATGACAGGGGTCACAAACATTGCTAGCACCTCATTCAAGGACATCTGAAGAAGTGTGCATGCACACGAAAGCTCATACCAAGAACTAACTTAGTTGGTCTTTAAGGTGCTCCTGGAAGGAATTTTTTTTGTTTTGACTATGGCAGACCAACACGGCTACCTATCTGTAACTGGCAATGAGGGAAATCATGCCTGAGACAGCCTTGTGCAAAACAAAAAATCACCAAAAAACCCACTCCACTTTGGTCCAGGGTTTGGCATCTTAAAAGGAGGCAGTATTATGGCAACAGGGGTATATAATTTGCGGTGGCTATTTGGGATTGCAGAAATGTGCTGACCAGCTCCTTCCTTAAGAACAGGGAATAATGCATGGTCAAGAGGCCAGAAGCCGCCATGGAAAGCTAGCACACAAATAAAACGAGTTTATTGACGATGGTAGGAGAGGCAAAGAAAAAAAGGCGGGAGCGGGACTAATTCCTCACACACACGAAACACCCAGTAATATAGTACTTGTCAGATTTCCTCTCATGTTCTGCAAAGGCTAAAAACTCCCTCTCTCCATGTTTTGACAAATGCTGAAACCTTTTTTTGCCCTTCAGGGTCTACAAATGTGAAAAGCTTGTGTTGTTTTTTTAATGAAAGCTGGGGATCTGAGGCTTATGGTTCACACAGGGGTAGAGCAACTGACTCAGGCGCCCGCCTTTAACGGCTTCGCCGAGGCCTGAGGTAAAAAACGGTCCTTCGCCCTTCCCTCAGCGAAGACCTCGCGAGACGCCTCTCGCCGCTAATTCCCGCCTTTCTGGCCGGACGACCAATCGCTCCAAAGGCTCAGGAGGAGAAGGGAGGGGGAGCCGTGGCCGTGCGTCGTGGACGTCACCGACGTCGTCATCCTGGTCTGACGGAGGGAGCTGGCGCGCACGCGCACTCCCACCCCCACCGTTGCGCCGGCCGCGGCCGACTCTGCAATGCGCGCTCCCGGCCGCCCCATAACCAGCCGGGGACGTGGAACGCGTTTCCCTCCCTTCACGCTTCCCTCAGCCTCCGCCAGGCCTCTCTAGGAAACACCCTAGCCAGGCCCCCCCTCCCTCTCTTTCTGTGGTAACCCGGAAGAGGAAGCGGCGGCCGCGCCCTTTGACCCAGTTCTTAGCGGAGTGGGGGAGGGGGAGGAAAAAAAGGAAAGTCGCGACGGAGGCGAGGAAGGAACCCCGGAAAGAAGGTGGGCAAGATGAGGCGGCGGGGAAGGGGAGGGAGCCGAAGGCGGCATGGAAAGAAGGGCGCGCAGATTACGCGCAGGCCGCGGTTTTAATCCCCGTGCGCGCAGGGGGAGGCGGGGCCTCCTGGCTGCTTCCGGAGCGCGCCTTCAACCGAACCCCAAACCTCGTTTGCTCTTTTTATCTTTTATCCCTCAAAAATTCCCCCCTTCGCGGTTCTTTCAGGAGACCAGTGGGGGGTGGGGAACCCGACGGGCGTCCTCTGAACAGCTGCGCGGGAGTCGCGGGACCCCGTTTGGGTGCGCCTCCCCTCTGAGGAGGGGTCCCGCCGCTGCTGCGGAGGAGGAAGAAGAAGGAGGAGAAGCCGCGCGAGGCTTTTGCGCGATGGGCCCGGATCCGACCCAGAAGTGGCGAAGCTGCCCTGCTTCAGGCCGCGAGTGGAGGGGGAGGCTCACGTGGCCATGTGCTCCCCGCCACCCAGCTCAAAATAAAATGATTTATATATATATTTATATAAAGCACATAAAACAATCTGACTAACCAGCCTTGGCCTTGACTGGCTTGTGTCCATCTTGTAGGAACTATGGTCTTCCTTCCCTAGGCTTAATTCTACTGGAGGATCATTCTGAACTTCCACTCGAGTACATACGCTTCAGGTTACATATGCTTCAGGTTACAGACTCCACTAACCCAGAAATATTACCTTGGGTTAAGAACTTTGCTTCAGGATGAGAACAGAAGGCGCGGTGGCAGCAGGAGGCCCCATTAGCTAAAGTGGTGCCTCAGGTTAAGAACAGACCTCCAGCACGAATTAAGTTCTTAACCCGAGTTACCACTGTGTCATTCTGTTTGTCTTTTGTACCTATTACTGGAGAATACAGTGGTACCTCTGCTTACATACCCTTCAGGTGCTTCAGTTTACAGACTCCGTGAACCCAGAAATAGTACCTCGGGTTAAGAACTTGCTTCAGGATGAGAACAGAAATCGTGCAGCCGGAGACCCCATTAGCTAAAGTAGTGCTTTACATGAAGCACAGTTTCAGGTTAAGAACGGATCTCCGGAACGAATTAAGTACATAACCAGAGGTACCACTGTATTTCTTTCTTTCCAGTAGAAGATCATTCTATCCTTCCACTGGAAATTCGTTAGTTATTTCCTTCCTTACAATGGAAGTTGCTCCTTTCCTTCTGCAGCTCATTCTATCCTTCCCTCAACTGAAGGATCTTTCCTTCTTCCTTCTTTCCATTGGAGTTCCTTCTATCCTTTCAAAGGAGGATCATTCTTTTCCTTTCTTCCTTTCACTCGAAGATCATTCTATCCTTCCACTGGAACAGTGGTTCCCAGTTAGCTAAGTACTGCAGACCCTCTGTTTTTCAAAAGCCATGTATGGATATTTTGAAAATATTGTGATATCTGTCGTAGTTTTTGTTATGTGAAAGATGCCACCATACCCTCCAGCATGTCACAGCACAAAACCATGATGCATGGCTGCGCTTCTGTGTGAGAGCACGGGGCCCAAAATGGGATGTCCCAGACAGTTGACAGTTTGTGGACCCCCCTGCCTCTGTCCACCAGTTGGGAACCACTGCACTGGAGGATCATTCCTTTCTTCCACTGGAGGATCATTCTGTCTGTCTGTCTTTCCATGGTAGGGTCATTCTGTGACTGAGCTTCAGGGTGAAGTGGGACACACAGGCTGAGTGCCCTGGGAGGCCTAAAGAAAACAATACCGCATTCTCCCTTGTGCATTAGCGTGTTGCAAATGTTATGCATAACCCTCCAAAGGGAAGGAAGACGGTGTGCTGTGTGTGGAGAAAGAGCTACGTGTGGCTTGCGTGAAGCACCCAGACACGGTATCTCTATCTGTCACCATAGTTTGCCCAAACTAGCTGTTCTTTTTCATTGTTCGGTTGGTGAAGTTTGTGTAGAAGTTGACACAGCTTTTAGCATAAGAGACTAATATGGGCAGGAGGACAGTGAAGAAAGATGCTGCACAAGCTGGTGCTAGAAAAAGATATTTTTTGTTTTTATGAGTATCTTTCACAGGTTTTGCTCAGTGGCAAAGAGTCTCTGTGTTGCATATTCTAGTGCAGAAAAAGAAGGCAACTCAAAAATATACTGTATTATACAAGTGGGGATTCTGCAACAAAATGTTTCAATGTGTCTCCAGTTTTTAGAAGTAATCCTTGAATATCTTTTTTACTTCCCTGCCTGTCTAAGAGCATGCAGTTAAGTCAGGGGCTCCCATTCTTTTCAGACATAAGGAAAATTGAGAAACAGTCAAGGGCACAACCTGAAGTAAAAAAGGATGCCCCTGATTCCGCGCCCCCCCTTTAAATTGGGATAGGCATGACCACTGTATGCCATGTTGCAGATTCCAGGCTCAGCTGCTGGCTGTGAGCCCCAAGCCATATGAGCAGAAAGCTATACTGCTACTTGGGGAGGGGCAGTTTCTGGTAAAAGCACAATGGGAAGTGTTTTTTCATGAAACCTGGTGAGGGGAGTTTTTTAACCTCATGGCATTAAATCTTCCCCATCTTAATCTCACCTTTGAGAACACAGAAGCTGATCCTCTTTCTCCACCATTTTCCTTATTAAAAAAAGCAGACAAACTGAAGCCCTTAATACTGTATTTTGTAAGGTCCTCTCTGGTCCTTTTTATGGGTTTTAAAAACCATTCCCCCCCCCCTTTTGATTTACAAAATAATATACTAACACACATCTGAGGAGCCCCCTGGATCTGTAGGAACCATCCTTTATGTCAGGTGTCCCATTTTGACTTTTTAGCTGTCAGGCTAGATTGATGGAGGGAAGAGTTGGAAGGAAAGATTACAATATGGATACTACTGAGATGCATTTGACGTAGTTAGTCAACAAGTTGTATGGGTCTGTTCTGGTCGGGAACAGAGGGTGGCGATTGGGGGGGAACTGTCGTCGTGCCACTCCTTGGTGTGTGGAGTGCTGCAGGGTGTGATACTCTCTCCGATGCTTTTCAACATCTTTATGCTCCCCCTCGCCCAGCTGGTCCAGAGTTTTGGTTTGGGCTGCCATCAGTATGCTGATGACACCCAACTCTATCTGTTGATGGACGGCCATCCTGACTTAGCCCCAGACACACTGATCAGATGTCTGGAAGCTGTGGCGGGATGGTTATGTAGGAGCCGGTTGAAGTTAAATCCTTCAAAGACAGATGTCCTTTGGCTGGGTCGGGACGATATGGGATTGGGGGTGCAACTCCCATCTCTTGCGGGGGCGCAGTTAGTGCCAGCACCGTCCGTTAGGAGTTTGGGTGTAATCTTCGACACCTCCCTTTCCATGGAGGCACAGATTGCAGCTACAACAAAGGCGGCATTTTTTCATCTCCGCCAAGCTAAGCAGTTGGCTCCTTACCTCTCTCGCCCTGACCTAGCCACTGTGATCCACGCGGCGGTCACCTCCAGACTTGATTATTGTAACTCACTCTACGTGGGGCTGCCCTTGAGACTGATCCAGAAACTCCAGTGGGTACAGAATGCCGCGGCAAGCCTCCTTACAGGGTCCTTGCCGCAGGATCACATTCATCCAGTGCTTTACTAGCTGCACTTGCTCCCGGTGCAGTACAGGGTCAGGTTTAAGGTGCTGGTTTTGACCTTTAAAGCCTTATATGGCCTAGGACCCTCATACCTACGGGACCGCCTCTCCTGGTACAGTATTTCCCACGGAGGACCTTACGGTCTTCAAATAAAAACATCTTGGAGATCCCAGGCCACAGGGAGGTTAGGCTGGCCTCAACTAGAGCCCAGGGCTTTTTTGGCCGTGGCCCCAATCTGGGGGAACACTCTGTCACAAGAGACTAGGGCCCTGCGGGACTTGACATCTTTCCACAGGGCCTGCAAGACAGAGCTGTTCCGCCAGGCCTTTGGCTGAGGCACAGTCTGACCACCTCCTTCAGTAATCCTCATAGAACTCTAGCCCAATGGTTGCCATTAATTTTACTCTGAACTGATTTTAGAATGAATTCCAGTTAATTGATTATGATTTTATGTAAACTGTGTTATTTTTACTGTTGTTAGCCGCTCAGAGCCCGGCTTCGGCTGGGGAGGGGGGGTATAAATAAAATATTATTATTATTATTATTATTATTATTATTATTATTATTATTATTATTATTATTACTCCTGTCTGAAACCTCTTGTTCCCTGGAAAAAAATGTCCAGCTGCTGCATTGGATGTAGGCATCCATTTTGTGAAAGCAAAACTCTGACCTACTCTATTAAGATATCTGTGTTTTCAACTGTTACCGAACCTTATGGTTGGACTGGTGTTGCGGAAGCACTTGGCTGATTTGAGTGATATAGGAATTTCACTAATATGGTTTCTGGCAGCTATCATCTTCATACCATGAAACCAGATTATGTTACTGGCAGTGGGTAAGGAACAATGAGTGACTGTAGCAGCCCTGTCTGCTTAAATTCAAGGCTGCCCCAATAATGTATATAGAAGGGGTGGGGATTGTTTTTGAAAGCAAAAGGGGGATATGGGTAAGAGGAGCTGAACTGTCCGTGCTCCTGTGGCTTGCCCCCACTATTCTCCCCTTCTAGGCATATTTCTTTCCGGTGAACTCTGTTTCAGAATCTGGTAATAACTTGGGGAGGTAGGTTCCTTTTGCTTGTAATGTTCAGCCCTCACTTTCCAGTTTTATACATGCTGAGAGCTGTGTTTGAAATTCACCAGGCACATTTTGCATCTGGCTTTCAGCCACTTGCAACCAAATGAAGATGCCAGGGCGACATCTCCACCATCTGGAGGTGCATGCCTGGGGATCCTTGGATCTTGACTGTGTGCACGCACTAGCAACACATCCTGTAGAATTCTATCCATTATATAGTGGAACCTCTACTCACGACCACAGTCTGTTCCGTAGGCCTGTCTGGAAGTCGAAACAGGTTGCTGGGAGAGGCGTCGTTGTGCGTGGGCAGCTATTGCCCGCTTCTGCGCATGCACGAACAGCGATCACCGCTCCTGCGCATGCAAACCCGCTGGTTACTTCTGGGTTTGCCGCAGACGTTGGGCGAAATGGATGCGAGCCGAGGTGGACATAAGAAGAGGTTTGACTGTATTGACAAGGAGAATGAATTTCAAGAACTAAAACATTATATTGAAAAATACCACTTTTGAGGCATCTGCTCCAAAAATGGCAACTAGGCATTGTTTTGGTGACTGTTACCCTCGTTTTAAGGAGCCTTTTGGTGCTTAGTTTGTATATCTGAGTTTCTGACTAACCCAGAAATAGTGCTTCAAGGTTAATAACTTTGCTTAAGGATGAGAACAGAAATTGTGCTCTGGCAGCGGTGTGGCGACAGCAGGAGGCCCCATGAGCTAAAGTGGTGCTTCAGGTTAAGAACAGTTTCAGGTTAAGAACGGACCTCCGGAACGAATTAAGTACTTAGCCCGAGGTACCACTGTATTGCTCATACAAAGAATGATACAGGTAGTGAGACTAATAAAGAAGTCAAATAATAGTCTAATTGAGTCATTCTTTTTTCTATATCTTAACTGATGACTTTTTCCCTTTTTTGTGGGAGTGTAAACTGAACCTCATCCAATTAATTACAATTTGATATAAACATGAATAAATTTGCCATGTTTTTGCGAGTGTTTGTGTTTCTTGTCTGCCAATATTTTGTACCCCATAATACCTGTGGTGTGATTTATCTCACATTCAGTATGAGCTGGAGCTTAGTTGGAAGGGTGCCTCATGCTCTAGCAGCATCAGGTTTTTTGGGTTTGTTTTTTATTGACCACATGAGACCATGCAATTAATGATACTTGTCTCATTTGCAGCCCAAGTCTATTAATATTTACTTGGAAGTGGGCCTTGCTGAATTCAGTGGGGATTACTTTCCAAGGGAGTGTGCGTAGGATTGAAGCCTTAAGATTTGCACAGGATTGATAGGTAGAGTCCAGATGGTAGACACCATGCAGTCTATGTTTATGGTTCTTTGCAGTGTAAGCAAAAAAATACACAAGATGAGAGGGATGAAGACCCTTAGAATTGTGGGATCTGACTACGTCCATAGCAACACTGAGCATTGAATATGCTTTAGATAACTAAAAGAGAAGACTGATGATCTGATGGTTGTCAAAAGGGACCCGGATTCAATTAATTAATTAATTAATTTGTTAGTTGCATTATATTGCCGAGGGCAACCCAAACAGCCATCCAGACAACCCCCACCCCCACAGTGATACTTGAAAACCAAGAGGGAAAATAAATACATTTATTAAAAGCATTCCACCCGCTTCTAAAAGGCCACAGATACTTAAAGGTCAAATACCTGGTTCTAGAGGAAAGTTTTTGCCTGGCGCCTAAAGATATATAATGATGGTGGTACCAGGCGAGTCTCCTTGGGGAGAGCATTCCACGAACATGGAGGCACTGCAGAGAAGGCCCGTTCTCATGTTGCCTCCAGACCTCTCATGGAGGAGGCACACAAAGAAGGGCCTCAGATGATGATCACTGGGTTCAATTTGGTTCATATGAGAAGAGGTGGTCCTTGAGGGGTTGCAGTCGTGAGCCATTTAAGGCTTTATAGATCAAAACCTTCCTTTCCAGTTGGGCTCATTACTCTGTAACCTCTTTGCTGTACAGTAGAAATGATGGTATTTATCTTACTTTTCTGAGATACTGTTAGCACTTAAATTGCTTTGACTTTGACTCATTAAAAAAAACTTCAGTGGTTCAAGTGGCAAGATGGTAAACTGTTACATTAATTCTGGGATACAGAATATATATCAATAAATCCAGTCTTTGATATGTGTAATAATTGTTTTGATTTTGCGAAGTTAAAAGTTGATGCTTTCAAATTCATTTAGTTTTAAAGTTGTGATTTCCCTTAGAGAATACATGATGTGCTCCTTCATTTTTTTTGCCAATTTTTTGCCAATAAATTTTTATTAAGTTTTTAAAAAACAACATATTAACAAATTTAACAAATCTCAGCTGAACAATTTTTAAAAATACAAATTAATTTCCAATTTAAAATATCCTTAGAGGTTGAATTCCCACCTGTCGTTCCATGGTGTTTTTAATGCCCGCCCTTTTCTACAAAGAGTTCTTCTCTATTACACAACCTGATAATCATTATTATAATCTTTCTTCCATTGCTTAAACCTCCAAAAAAGAGCTGCACTCTTTAAGAAGTTCCTTGTCTTGATCTTTTACTTTACTGTTTTCATATAATTTTGCTTTTAAAAGCCATCTTTAATCAAAACTCTTTTTTCTCCCCCTTCGTTCCATTGCTGCGGGCATGCAGGGATCTAGTTGCAGTTATTGTATCCTCTTTGGAACCTTATTACTTTCTAACTTAACATCACTGCCCCCGGCATTCCACCCAAAACCACAGCAAGTCCTTACATTCCAGTCATCCCCAACATTCTTCTCTATAAAACTGCTTGGCTTTCTCTTAATTTTAGTAGATCAAATCCGTAAGTCCAGCCACAGTCCTTCCGGGTCAGATTCCATTTTGCATTTCTCATTCAACCAGACAAAACGAGTTTATGTTTACATTCCTCACTTCCTAACTCCCACCCCACATGCTCTTCCACTGGGATCTTTCCTGTTAAACTGTACTAGCAAAGGCATTGCAGTTTTTACATTATAAAAGTTGCATTGTATCCAAATGTTTTGTTTTGTTTTGATGCTCCTTATTGCAACTTAATCTTGATGCTAAGGTAGCGATTTCTCAACAGCTTTATAACTTTATGAACGATCTTCAGCTTGATTTTGTTGTTGTTGTTTTTTTTACAGGCTGTCAATAACAATGAAAGACGAATCCTACTCAGCAAACAACTTTTTACGTGAGAGATAGTGTTTGTATCCTGCTCTTCAAGTGGATGTGAAGGACAGCAAGAAGGGTAAATATTCAAAAGTGCATAGTGATTTTAGTTACGTTTATCACAGAAAGATTGGAATACTTCAAGTCATCCTTGTATAACTGAAATTTGGTATTCCCTTCCATCTAGACTCTAGGATAGTCTAGGCCCAGTAGTGCCTGCAGAGGCGAGCAAGAAGGGATTTTTGGTCATTCCCACAATCTTAGTGCCTTTTAATAGGGTTTGCTGCCAATTTAAAATAAGAACCAATGATAGATTCAGTCCTATAGTGATCCCATAACCATCTTTGACAGGCTATTCCCTCAACTCATGTCTCAGTTTGTAATTTAGTTAAGCCTATAAATACCTTATTTGGGTGTGTGCATGGCCTATTGGTTTTTCGTTTGCTTTCCTCGCCTTCCAAGATCTAATCCTTATGAAAGCAGTAATATCTCATGGCAGCAAAGGTCTTAAGAGTCTTAACAAAAAATAGAGCGAGGAAGAAAGTAAGCTCATTTTCTAACTTAAAAATGCAATTTATTTAATTTTTTAAAAAATAACGTGGGAAGCAATTTTAAAGTTAATCTGCAGCAGTGTTCTTGATATGGCAATGTTTCACATCTTGGAAGTGCCTTTGTGCGTGCTCAGCTTTTCTCTGCATCAATTTTATTTTACAGATGTTTGATCGAAATAAACAAGCCGATGAAGCCTCTGCTGCTTCAGCACAAGGTAAGACTCTTATTTAATGGGGGAAACCCACATACAGTGGTGCCCCGCAAGACGAATGCCTCGCAAGACGGAAAACTCGCTAGACGAAAGAGTTTTCCGTTTTGGAGGTGCTTCGCAAAACGAATTTCCTATGGGCTTTGCAAGATGAAAATGTCTTGCGAGTTCCTGCGGGGTTTTTTTCCTCCCCCCCCCCTTTTTCTAAGCCGCTTATCCGATAAGCCGCTAATCCGCTAATCCGTCAATGGGCTTGCTTCGCAAGACGAAAAAACCGCTAGACGAAGAGACTCGCAGACGGATTCTTTTCGTCTTGCGAGGCACCACTGTAATCAAATTATTAGCATCTTCTTGAAATGTATCTTTACTGCTTTGACAGTTAATGGAACTTGGGGAGGAGGGAATATTTGTTGGCCGATTTCCCTTTCTATAGATTATCTTTTCCCCACCCTCCTTCTTACAGATATAGAAAGAAGAGGTAATGAAGGCTCCTTACAACAGGAGAGAGGTAGCAGGTGAGTAAGATTAACGTGGAATTACATTGAAGCTGTATTCTTTATACTTTATACCAGGCATAGGCAGACTCGGCCCTCCAGATGTTTTGGGACTACAACTCCCATCATCCCTGACCACTGGTTCTCTTAGCTAGGGATGGTGGGAGTTGTAGTCCCAAAACATCTGGAGGGCTGAGTTTGCCTATGCCTGCTTTATACATTAACTATAACTTCCCATTTGTGGTCAATGTCACCCACCAACATACGGTCGACTACTTTTGGGATGCTGGTCTAGATGGGTCATTGGCCTCATCCATCAGGCTCTTCTTACACTCTGTCCTATTAAGTTAATGCTCAGATTTCTTATCTAGCATCTGATGAAAAAAACCTAAAGTACAGTGGTACCTCTGGATGCAAACAGGATCCGTTCCGGAGCCCCTTTCGCATCCTGAAGCGAACGCAAGCTGGGTGTGCGTGGGTTGCGATTCGCTGCGCATGCACATGACATCATTTTGAGCGTCTGCGTGCACGCAAGCAGCAAAATCCGGAAGTAATGCGTTCCATTACTTCCGGGTCGCCGCGGAGCGTAACCTGAAAACGCACAACCTGAAGCATATTTAACCTGAGGTATGACTGCACAGTCATACCTGGGTTGAAGTAGCATCAGGATGAATATTTTCGGGTTGCACTCCACGGCGACCCAGAAGTAATGGAGCGCGTTACTTCCGGGTTTCGCCGTATGCGCAGACGCTCAAAATGACGTCATGCGCGGAAGCGGTGATACGCAACACGCGAAGACGCGTCTTACGTTTACTTCAGAATGTGAACGGGGCTTCATAACGGATCCCGTTCATATCCAGAGGTACCACTGTAATTAAATATTTGCACTAGCACAGTGGGACTCCCTCCCCCTTGTGTTCTTTACAGCATCCCCTAAACTGCTCCATTATGTACATTCAAGGGAACCTCCAGATCAGATTTAGTGGGTGTGTGGGGAGGAGAAAATTGCACCGATGGAACTTTTTCCTTAGCGCTACATTGAAAGCAACCTAGATGCTCAGAGGCCATGGAATGGTGACTGACTGTTATGGGGAGGGGGGGATAAAAGCAGAAAACTGGGTGGGAGAGGGGAATGGGATGGAGTGTCATCAAAGAAGGTATGTCTGGCTGCCTCGCTGGAATACTGTACAGGAGCACTCCACACTGCAACATTTTGTTGCACATTCTGCCTGTATTTTATAGTAATGCATTTGGAGTATGGGGAGACTGAGGGAGACGGCGCTGTTTAAAATATAGCAGTGGGAATAGGGAGCAGAATGGGGGGGGGGAATTCCATTTTTCTCTCTATAGAACGCACCCAACCATAGGACGCACCTTGTTTTAGTGGGGGAGAACAAGAAAATAAAATCTCCCCCTCTCTGCTCAGCGCCCCTTCAGCGAAGCGGCAGGAGAAACAGAGAGCCCCTTCCATTTCTCCTCCCGCTTGGCTGAAGGGGCGACTACCCTTCAGTGAAAGGAACCCGAAGCCTCCAGAGCGGAGCGGGAACTCCTGCCACGCTCCAGAGGCTTCAGGCGGCTATCTTTGAAGCCTGGAGAGCGAGAGGGGTTGGTGCGCACTGACCCCTCTTGCTCTCCAGGCTTCACTGAAGGCAACCCAAAGCCTCCGGAGCGCGGTGGGAGCGCTCTTACTGCGCTTCAGCGGCTTCACGTTGCTATCGCTGAAGCCAAGGAGCCTGCATTCGCTCCATAAGACGCACACGCATTTCCCCTTAATTTTTGGAGGGGAAAATGTGCGTCTTATAGAGCGAAAAATACGGTATTTGATAGAATTGTTTTTGTTTGCATGCATATTCCATGACTGCTTTTGCATATTCCATGACTGCTTTTGCATATTCCATGACTGCTTTTGCATATTCCATGACTGTTTTTGCAGTCCGCAAAAAAATGAATGATTGTATGCAGTCAACAGTGAATTGTTCTTGAAGCCTTTCTCCCAATCTGGTTGACTGGCTTGCACTGCTTCCCCGCTCCCTGACTGAAATTTCGCTGTTCTGCATTTGTTACAGTTCTGACTCAAATCTACTTTCTTGACACTTCTTTCCTAGGAAATAATGCAGGATTAGCTTAAGCTACTTTCATTAACAATCTTCTTAGTTGGAAGCGTCTTAATGGCCTGTGATGTTGATCAGCATTGATAAATGATTTTTGTGAATTAATTTTAAGAGCCCATCGCTTTGGGTCTCTGAAATCCCTAACAAGTGCTGTATATGAATAATGTAGTGTAGCTGTAATGCATCTCGATATGTTACCAGTTCATAGCAATCTGGAAAATGTGTATGTTCTACAGAGTCGTTAGTAAAAAATGCTAAGAGCTTTCTACCTCCCCCATGGTCGAAATGAGGTTTAGGAATGCTTGTTCAATGCAATAACATCTTTTAACCATTTCAAAAGTGTAATGATTCTGAACCATTACTTTTTCACTCATCTAATATAGGGATGAATATTTCTTGGGTCAGAAAATTTTATATACGTAGAGGTGAGGCCATACTGAATTTTACTTATGTGTGGTTCATTTTGACTGAGTGTGGAAAAAGTAACATGAATGTTCTTTTAATAGCAGCCCTCATCCGGGTAGGAGTTTAACTTCTCTCTCCCTCTGAAAACAGCTGGTTATATGAAAATTTCTATTTTTCTTTTTAAGCATGCAAGTACCAGAGCTGGCTGGGCCTAGAGTACCTGTCGTACAGAACAGGCAAGGCTATTGCAACTGTTGCCATGTACACTACAGTAATCTGGAACAGGTAAGGACTTAACTCCAATTGCCATTATGGGAATTTTAGTTTTCCATTATTGGTCAAAGGGCTTGATCAGCTGTTAGTTTTACTCGATTGGATCTAAAAGTTTAAAAATAAAGGATGGGAACATTGTTTGACAGAGCCAGTTTCATTTTTAGTCTTCAGCTTGAAGGGGTTTGCACCAAAATATTTTTTTAGGTAATAGATCTGTAAACGGTGGCTCACTCCCACATTCACTGCAACTTAAGAAAAGCGTGTTTGTGAAAACGAGTGGAGTTCAATATGTGCATTAGGTGTAGAGAACTGCCCCTTTGTCCAGCAAGTCCCACTTTTCCTCATCTTCCTTAGCGCTATCACCTACAGTGGTACCTCTGGTTACGTACTTAATTCGTTCTGGAGGTCCGTTCTTAACCTGAAACTGTTCTTAACCTGAAGCACCACTTTAGCTAATGGGGCCTCCCGCTGCTGCTGCGCCACCACCGCACGATTTCTGTTCATATCCTGAAGCAAAGTTCTTAACCTGAGGTATTATTTCTAGGTTAGCGGAGTCTGTAACCTGAAGCATATGTAACCCGAGGTACCACTGTATTTCTCACTGCTATCATCACAATTCTTGGGCTGGGCTTGAGCTGTTGAGAGAAGTTGCATTCCACTGTACAAGATACCATGGAAGAAGATGCTCATGTGGCTAGTAGAACATTTAGGCAAGGAAAACCTGTGCCTTGGAAGCTGGGGGTAGAGAGGTTAAATACAATGTATTGACTTCCTTAAACCTTAGGAGGGAAATTCCATTGGCTTAAAGGGCAAGGATGCAGAACCTCCTCCTGCTGTTTCTCCAGGACCCATTCAACTGTCTTTCTATTACCATTTCTTACTCCTTAATTTTGGCCACTTCCACACCTCACCCTTGTTTCACCCAGTTCTGTGCAGTCTCTTTCTTTTGTCCCCCATCCCTTGCTGTAGCTGCCTCTCCCACCCAGGTGTCTTTGCTTCTAGTGGAGGGTTCAGCAAACCTTTCAGCAGGGGGCCTGTCCACTGTCTCTCAGACCTTGGGGGGGGGGGGCGGACTATATTTTGAAAAAGAAAAAATGATGCAAGAGCATCACAAGCCCCGGTGGCTGCTTACCTGTGTCTTGCGAGTGGCAGGGGCTGGTGGCGGCGGTGGAGGGATGATGAGCGGCCTGCGAAAGAGCTCCAGAGAGGGGCTGCTTAAAATGGCGGCCACTCGAGTGCTGCTGCTGCTGGCACCAACAAAGCCCAGCCCCCTTCCTCCTCTAGGCAGGGCAGGGAGAAGCCAGGAGGAGGCGCCACCGCCGTGTGAGGGAGATCCACACAGCGATTCCTGGACCGTCCGTGGGCCGGATCCAGAAGGCAATTCAGCCTGATCCGGCCTGCGGGCCTTAGTTTGCCAACCCTTTGGTAAAAAAAGACATTAAAGGATTAAGTGAAAATGAATTGATGAAAGAGAGAATGTAAAGATACAGTATGTTAAAATAAATTATTAAGATAAAAATTAGGTTAGAAGGATTTGCTGAAACAACAATTTAAATTAGAATACAGAAATGGGAGGTGCGAGGAGGTTCAAGGAAATAAGTAAAGGAAGAAAGTTATGTAAAGGTTTGATTTGTTTCTTTTTTCCTTTTTCTTCTTTTTTTAATGATTGTATGTTTTTTTAAAAAAAATTCTGTTTTCCCCTTTTTTATTGTAACCTTTAAAATTTTGAATAAATATTATTTTAAAAAAAATAGTTTGCCAACCCATGTTCTAGGGTTCGGTTGGGAGGGGGAAAGGAGAGGTGGGTATCTCTGTGGCATCTTTATCACACGTGTTCAACTGGCATCTTTTTCTGTTCATCTTTTTGGGAGTTACCCTTGATCTTGTGTATTGTAATGAAAACAGTTGTTAAGCTTTGATAGCTGATTAATATAAAGCATCGTCTTCTTCCCTCATTCAGCACGTGTACAGTACCCAGCACAGGCACTTTGCCACTTACTGCAGGAATCGTACGGGCACAACTAGCCTGATGGAACGTTTCCTGGAAGATGTTTTGCGGCACCATCCCTATAGATACCATGATAACAGGTAAAATACCCAGTGTGGTGGTGTTGTTTTTTTTTGGCTTGTCTAACTTTTATAATATATATGCAAGGTAGTGTGTTAAACTTCTTAAATTATTGAATTTGCAGCAGGTTTGGCCCTCTGGAGAAGGAACTTTACCTGGAGACCCTTGCTTCATACAAAACATGTATTTAGCTTAATGGATTGTTTCATATATCTGCACTAATTAAAAAGGTAAAGGTACCCCTGCCCGTACGGGCCAGTCTTGACAGACTCTGGGGTTGTGCGCCCATCTCACTCAAGAGGCCAGGGGCCAGCGCTGTCCGGAGACACTTCCGGGTCACGTGGCCAGCGTGACAAAGCTGCATCTGGCGAGAGCCGCACACGGAAACGCCGTTTACCTTCCCGCTGGTAAGCGGTCCCAATTTATCTACTTGCACCCGGAGGTGCTTTCGAACTGCTAGGTTGGCAGGCGCTGGGACCGAGCAGCGGGAGTGCACCCCGCCGCAAGGATTCGAACTGCCGACCTTTCGATCGGCAAGTCCTAGGCGCTGAGGCTTTAACCCACAGCGCCACCTGCGTCCCCCCTGCACTAATTACAGAGCTTTTAAATTTAACTGGTAGAATAAATCAGCATGATTCTATGGTTGTGCAATCGTCGCGTGATACAGCCATGCAACAAGCCACATCCATGGAAGCATTTGTGCAAAAGGGCTTTCCCCTCTTCTCCCTCCACCCTACCCACCCCCCCAATTTGACTTAGGGGGAGTCGGACTCAGAAGAACCCTTCAGAACAGCACGGGGGGTGTGTGTGGGAACATTCTGTCTGGTAGGGTGCAATGTTTGCACAGACAGAATGGTTGTAATAGCATGAGATTGAATTCTACTCAAAGAGATGTTGTGTGCAAATTTGGCTCCACATCCCCGCCTTTATTTTCTGGGGTCTTTCCATTTCTCTGGATGGTGTTATTTCAAATGATACCTGGAAGGAATATCTTGGCAGAGAGGGTTGAATGTCCAGATCAAGGCCAGCAAAGGTATAATGTAGGTATAATTTTGCTGTGAGAAGTGACGAGGGACTGAATATTAATCCTGATTCTGTTTTGGAAAACTGAATTGTGAAAATTTATTCTGTCTGCTGTGGACTAGGTTCTGCCATTTTTGATGAACTGATGAGAATGCAAAAATTAATTATGGGTGTGTGAGGGAAGTGCACAATGGCTGCAGTTTGGCATCACACTAAACCATAGTTCAGTGTAATACAAGCTGGAACAAGCTGCGGTGAGCCTTGGGCTCCCATCTCCTCCTTTTGTGTGGTTAAGGAGGAGTAGTTTGGAAGCGTTGGGATCTGCTTTTGCTTAACCACCTTTTTTCTTTAATAAATATTTATTAAACTTTTTCAAAAGAAATACATTAAAAAACAAAAAGAAAAAACAACAAAAGTACAAAATACAAAACAAAAACAGAAAAAAACATAAAATTTCCATTTGCTTATTTTCTTTTAACTTGTTTTCCAGACCTCCTCATACCTCCCTTTCTTACATTCCAGTTCCAATTATTAACTCGCAAATTATTAGTTCTCACCATTAATTTTGCTTATTTCAAAATCTTAATTTTTCATATATCTTAAAACATTACAGCTGGAAACTGCTTAATTTCTATCCAGCAACATTCTAGCATTCCTTAATTTTGCAATATTTCTGAAGATAATCTTTAAACTTCTTCCAATCTTCTTCCGCCGGCTCTTTCCCCTGGTCTCGGATTCTGCCGGTCATTTCTGCCAGTCCCCCACCTTTTTTTCATGTTACCTGTGATTTGTTTGAAACAAATCAGCTTGGAACCATAATTACGGAGGCATTTACTTAACTGGGTGGGGGAACTGCACAAACCTAAGGCTCACTGCAGCTCATCCCCGTTTGTTTGTGTAATTTCACCAGTATAAATGGAGCTGCAGCAGACATCCAGAAAAGTGAAGGAAATGCATAGGTCTCACTATCTTATTTGTATCTGTCTTCCCCCCCCCCCCAAAGGAGTATCTTTTCTGCCTGGGGCCTGAGTGGGGATCCTTAGCCCCAAACCCAGTGTTCTCTGCTGAGTCCTATCAGGATTCCCTGTCAAGCCTCGTGGGCTGCGTTTAGCACAACAGGGAACCAGTTGTTCAGGCCTTGAAGCGGAGCCCAAACAAAGCTATCCCATCTTTTGGAAGGATGCTATATTGAAAACAGCAGGCTATATCCAGTGAGGGTCTTCCAAACCCACCAGAGCTGGTTCTGAGGGGGCAGCATGCAGGGGGCAGGAAAGGAAGATGAATTTCCATTGTGCACCATGAAGTCTCTTGCCTGCAGTGATGGACCCAGCCCTGGGATCTGATGCTTTCATTTGCCTTCTTTCCGTTTGATTTTCAAAGTATGTCAAGAGCAAAATCCCATCTGGGCATCAGCTGTGAGGTCACCATTGGAACTTCTTAATAATAAACTCCTGGAGTGAAATAAACACCTGGCTATTCTGGGTTAGCTATAATCACATCACTCACATGTGGCAGCCACGAGCCAGGGAATAGGTCGTTCTAATGAGTGCAGACTAAAATAGTATTTTGCTCTGGTACCTGATATATTATTTATAAAAGTTAGCGTAGAAGGTTTTATTCCTTGGTGTTTCATCCATCATACTTTTATGTTATGCGCTGTATTGATGGCAGGGAGGATATTTCTGAAGACTGCTGTTTCATGCTGCTGCTATTTCCTTTCTGAAAAGACAGCGCATCAGTTCTTAGACTGCAGGATGCTACCAGAACATAAGGAATGTTCTTTGGTGTCTGTTGAGAAGCTAGTATTTCATTCACTGATATGGTTTATCAAAGACTTGAAATTAAAAGATACAAAGCGTCAAAAAGTCCAGGACAAAACCAGCTTTTCTGCCAGAACGCAATTCTGAGCAGCTGCCATGTATCTAAACCTTTCATTCCACTTAGATGGTTAGTGGCTGCTATGAATGCTCCCACACACTCGTAGGAATGTGTTTTGTTTTGCCTTTGTTCATTTTTCTGCTTGAGAGGCGTTTGAATTTTTAACACATCTCCCCTTTGCTGTGTTGATTTTAATGGAATTTCAGCATCTTGCAAGGCTATCTTGATTCTAGTTAGTATTAGAACAACTTGGGGACAAGGAAGCTGCTGTAAAAGCTTCTTTCAGGGCAATCTGGATATAAACTCAGACATATAAAATGCACACGAGAGCATAATTAGTGCAAAGATGAGCCTTTGCTCAACCATTAGTGCAAATCAACACTGATGGTTAACTGCCTGCATCCATGGTCAGAAACATGTGGCCTTTATTCAGGTAAACTGTTCGGTATGAAGGAAAATATCGACCCTTTTAAAACTAGGATTTCCCCTCTCAGATCTTTTGACATTTGAATGCAACCATGGACCTGTGTACCTAGTCACTGAATGGGGGCACAGTTAGTAATCAGTTGAGAATCTCATTAAAAAATTAGCCCATATCATTGTGAATATTGGCTGCAGTGAGAAGAACACTTTGGTTTAGTTTACAGAAAGGGCAAGGACAAGGGGTGAGAAGAATTCATCTACACAGCTGTGGATTAAGTTTATGCAGGTTTTACAGACACAGTGGCTTGGATCCTAATTTTTCATTCTGTAAACAGAAGCTCCTTCTGTTCATGGAATAAGAGAATTAGGATCCTAACCAGTGGCTGTACAATAAGATACACACAATACAGGAATATTCATGTTTTTGTCAAAGGAAGATTATTCGGAATAGAAATTCGTGCTGTCTTAGGTGTCTAACGCAGTTCATGTCTGTGTATAAACTGATACTGGGTATAGTTTATTCATATTCTTGTTGATACACTTTAAAAAAATCTGTCTTTCTTTAAATTAAATCCTATCAAAGTACCATTTCTAATCCTACAATGTAAAGATGTGTATGCATTGCTTCTGTGCTCTGGTCTCATAGGCAGCCATTAGCTGCATTATTACATTAAGCTTTCCTGCCTCAAAGAGTGTCTGCTATAACAAAGGCTGCCCAGATGAAGGCTCACATTCTTTCTTTTATTTTTATTGTCCCAACATATCCTTCCCCAGCGCTCCAGTAGCTCAGAAGAGTGTTAATCATTGTGGCAGAGAGTCTTGGCACTAGTAGTAGTTCTGGGAACAGTGCTGCAGTTTTTCCTATGCAGCAGAATCTCAGTGCTTCCCTCCCTCCCCTCCCCATTATACAGTAACATTAAAAGGTAAATGTACCCCTGACCATTAACAGTACAGTAACATTAATGGGCTTTAAATAAAACATTACCGTCCATGAAATTCAGAGTTCAAACCTGTAAGTTATGGGGCAGTTAATAAGGAGTGCTTTTGTTTGTGGCCCAATTTGACTTGCAGATGAAGTGCTGGTTGTACTGATAAGGGTAGTTCCTGTTTTATTAACTCTTGGGGCTCTTAATCCCGTAGCTGCAAACCCCAGTTTTGTGTTAAGTGTATTTACAACGTTTATGTGGGTTTTCTTCTCCCTTCCCCAGACCAACTCACGACGACATACGTACCGGCAGCTCCCAACCACTTCCCAGGAATGAGCCTCTTTTGCCGGTGGAAGTGCTGGAGAAGGAAAGTGCCATTAGCAAGGGAGAAGAACTGAGCACCGACAGTGCATTCATTGCGGAGTCAGGCTGCTTGACTTCCCAGAGATCACATGAGGAACTGAAAGAGGCTCCTGGGCCAGTCACACTTCTCCATACGCTAGAAGAAAGGGGGAAAGTGCGCAGCCAAGGAACTTCGCAGCAAACTATAGACATCTCTTGCAGTACAAGAAATCATGTTGCAGCAGATGGAACTCCGACTGAAAGTAGTAGCCATAAAACCCCACTTGCAGCAGTGAACCCCTTCCCCTGCCCATCATCCGTTAGCCACTCACCACCCCCTCCAACGCTTGCAAAAAATGTGAGGCATTCAGTAATACCAGATTTGGCTTCACAGAACAGGTGTGAGCAAACCACGCAGAGCATCTGCGATCAAGATGGATTACTGATGCCAAATTTGAGCCCCATTTTGCAGTCTCCCCCAAGAACTGTTTCACATTCACAAGATGGATTACCGATTCCAAATTTGAGCCCCGTTTTGCAGTCTCCCCCAAGAACTGTTTCACATTCACAAGATGGATTACCGATTCCAAATTTGAGCCCCGTTATGCAGTCTCCCCCAAGAACTGTTTCACATTCACAAGAGAGTCCTGTGTGTAATCAAGGCAACTCTTTAATCTCAGGTCAGGTTTTTTTAAAACAAGGTGGCTTACAGGCTCAGGATGAAACTCAGATCGCCGACTTCTGTCTCAGGGACACCAGCAACCCTGTGGGTACCGGTAACTCGCTGAGTTTTCAAGCAGTTCCCCAGTTTTCAGGGGGGAAAGAAAACCAGCTGAGCAGAAGCGCGGAAACTTCTGTAGATGAAATTATTGGCGAAGTCATTCTGAGACAGTGCTGTGAAACTTCTCCCAAAGAGTCGCCTCTCAGAGACGAAGAGACTGACCCATGCGTAAATATCCTGTCGCTTCTGGACCGCAACAGTGTTCATGGATCTGATGTAAGCTTTGATTGTGATGCAAATGTTCAGTCAGGAGCACACCTGCCTAAGGCAGCTGTTAAAAATCTAGAATTGCTCAAAGAGGTTCAAGTAAATTTACAAGATGAGAAGTATGGCTCCCAGCTCAGTTCCATTCTTCAAAATAACTCTGTGCAGCAAACAACAGAACCTGAACCAGAACCAGATGTGTCCATTCATCATAAAGAACCAGTTCTCCCAGCTTTGCCCCATGTGCCTCCTTCCTTTGTAGGAAAGACGTGGTCCCAGATCATGTACGAAGATGATATGAAAATTGAAGCCCTTGTGCGGGATTTCAGGGAAGGTCGCTTCCGCTGCCACTTTAATTCCAAATCCTTGGCTAATGGTGCAACAACAAGGAAGAAGAAGGAGGAAGAAGAAGAAGGGAAAATCAGTGCAATTGCAGCTGAGGAATTGGAGGCTGTGTCGGATAAAGGCATTCCGGAATTTGGCTCTGACTTCAGCAACTCTCCTGCTGCCTCAGAAACACAACACATTCCAGAAACGGTAAAGAAGCCTCAAAAAAGGACTTGGCGCCTTGCCTCAAGATGCCAAGTAGTCAAGGTTAGCCACGGCACACAAACTAGCTTGCTGAACTATCCCATAGTGAAACACAAAACCATTAGAAGGGACCATGAGCAGCCAGATCCGAAAGGTTACTTTGTATGGTCAGAGAATGAGAAGACACCCACCATGAAAACTAGACTCTGTGCCCTCAAGCTTCCTGAGTCTTACACCAAAATTCTGAACCCTTTACAGCCCCAAACCACAGTCTATGTTCTTTCCTGTCCAGAGATGAAATTGTCTAGGAGCAACGCTGAAGGCATTCCCAAAACGAGAAGATGCTACAACTCCACAGATAGTAAGGACTCCATAAGGTACAAATACAAACAGACTTCTATTAAGTATTATGACCCACTGACGAACCGAGTTTTAAAAACTCCTCCCCGGAGCGTCGCTGGGGGAAAAGCAAAGAAGGCTTCACATGTCCGGCAGCTCTTCAGGAGTCTCAGCCTTGATGCAAATGGGAAGAAGCGAGCCGATACGCAGTACGAATGCATAGCACCAAAGTCCTTCAATTCGCCAGATTTCAATGGTTTGTCAACACCTCTCACGTTGGATCCAGTTAAGGAGAAAGATAAGAATTCAAGTCATAAGATGGACGACTCTTCTGTTTCCCCAGAGAAGTCTGAGTGTCTGGTATGTAGCAGTTCAGAGAAATCCTATAAGCACCTAGTTCTTTCACCACTGAACTCCCACCAATCCCAGCAGGACGGTGACTTTAGGTTAACTCCCTTCAATAGGCAGAGGAGAAAGAACAGTAGTCGAGAGCCAGGGTTTTCCAAAAAAGCTGCAGGACTAGCTATTGTAAGGCGTTGCCTCATTCGGAGAGGGATCCGGAAACAGCCACCCAGGACTACAACTCAGGCAAGGGAGGGGAGGATGAGAAAGATTTATTGTGCTGCAAAATCCTCTGGCTTGTCCATTTCCAGGCATCAAACAAAGAAAGCTACTATAGCAAAGCACCTTAAGAAAGAAAAGCTTGATGCTAAAAAGTTAAAGGTGGCAAGCAAACCCAAGGGGACATTTTTGAATGACGCAGCGATTGTGGGCGTGGACATTTCTGAAGAGAGGCAGGGAACCACTCAAGGGCTTCATCCAAAGTAAAAAAAAAAAAAAAGGAAGTTACTGGAGGCAAAAATCTTCTTTGCACTGTGAAGTGTTTCCCAAACCACACCGACATGGATGTTGATTTTCCCTACTAAGAGGCACTCAAGAACAGGCCGAAGAGGTGGAAAGTGGGAGGGCTTTTCAGAAATCTTTTGCTGCGCCAGAGCTAGAAACTGAACAAGTTCAAGGTCCGACAACAAGCCAACATACCTACAAACTGTTCACGTTGCTGCTCTGGTGGCATGCTGCACATTGCACTGTTCTATTATGTAAAAGTTACAAAAAATAATAATGTGTATTTGTTTGTTTGAAAGCACTAAAAGGTCCTGTTTAATAGGCTCCCTTGCATCTTTGCCACAGCAGAGAAATATTGAACTTGAGTTGTACATTATTCTACCTGAAGGGAATGTAGTGCACTAAGTTTCGGAAGTGAATACATTTTCCTTGTACATAAGATTCAGCTTTTCATACCTAGCTGCTGAGAAACCCACCAAAACTTTACTCCGCAATGGCTTGCGTCCCTTGAGCAGAAGACACCCCTTGCATGTGTGTGCGAGGATCACCAGTCCTCCTCCCTTCCTTGTCTACAGCTCTACACAGGCACCCTGCTGCTCTGGAGGATCCCTCAACATCTGGAGTCAGTTTGGGGGGAAACTGCAGTTGGGAAATTGGACAGCCTCACAATGTTAGTAGAAGTGCCTTCAGCTTGTAATGTGTGGTCGTTGGATCCAAGCTCAAGAGCTAGGATCAAAAAATTAAACGGAATTGTATTTCAGTGTAATCTGTGACAAGCCATATAACACAGGGGGAAAAAAATCAGTGAGACTGTCACAATAGGACCTGCATACTCCAAAGTAAATTCCCGTTGTTTTCAGTGGGGCTTATGCATGTAGGATTTTACTGCCTGGACTAAGTGCACTTTCCTCGGGGTAATTCCCACCGAACACAACGGGACTTGCTTCTGAGTAAGCATGCACGGGATTACACTGTAAATTATGGGAGGAAGTATAAGACTAAGTAGAAGGTTTGCGAAATTACTATCTAACCCCTCCTCCCCACATGGTGTTGGTTTTATCTCTGCTGATGTGCACTCGTTTGTGCTGTTCCCACTTCCACCCCTTTGAAAGCAGATTAATCTACGGCTTCCCAGGGCCACACAGAACCGTTCCTCCAGAATGCTACACACAAGCAATATTTCTGTCCCCTCATTGAAATTAAAACTACCCAGGGATTTTAGAATGGAATAGATCTCTTATGCCTGGCTTCTCTGTCACCCCACAGCATAGTTGTGAAAATATTGGGAATGAATTAAAATAAAGCTGCCGCAGACAAAAGTTCTGAAAGATGCTACTTCGCATTTTAAGTCAAAACAGATCTACAGATAATGGTTGAGGAAGAAACCTAAGAAAATAATGGACAGGGATTTTTGTTTGGCTTTTATTTCATTTAAAAGCTTTTTTTTAAAAGTGCATATCCCTGGAGATAGAGAGTTAAATCCAGTAGTGTCCCTTCCACCTGTGGGACAGACAGAACTGATGAAACGGATTCCCCCCCAGATCTGCTTAGGTGTGCTGCGGAAATTTGTCCCAGAAGGTTGGTTGATATTCCAGAGCAGGGGTGTGTGTGTTTGTGTGTGTTGCTTGGGAGGTGGAGAGGAAGTCAAAGCCTCACATGGCATTGAGTCCTGCTCTTAGGCTATTGTGGTTATGCAAAACATTGTTTTAGATTAGCTTCCCTTCTCTACATATGACCCACCTGGATTTGTTTTTGTTGAAAAGTCTGTTTTCTGGGAAGAGACTTTGCAAGCGGGAATTGACACGAGACTGAATGTTGACACTGTCTTTGACACCCCTGGCTGTTAGGACATTGTTTCCATGCGAAGTACAGCACCCGGTTCAGTATTAGTGCCTCAGTCATTTGATAATTCTGACTAACAGAAAAGTAATTTTTAAAACAGAAGTTCTTTCACTGATAATTTTTATAACAAAGTTACTTTATAAATAAAAAAAGCTTATAATGCAAAGGTTTCTTTTTCAAAGTCAAGTTTATGTGTTAAACCAAATTATACGGTTATCACTTACAAATTTCAAGTTAGCCTAATTTTATTGATAAGAGTGTCCTTTCTACCTAATGTGCCAATTTGGGTTTTTTTAAAAAACAAAATGATGTATGAATACAGGTATACATAGTTCTGTTTGTTCATAACATTTTATTAACTTTTTGTTTTTAGTGCATTGGCTTGATTTTGACTATACCTAAAGAGTTCCACATATTCGTAAGTTGTGCTCTTCTACGACACTCATTTTTCCTCACAACCTCAAGCAAGATGCACTGGGCAGAGTTTATCTAACTTCTAAAACTTTTGAATATTTGCATGACTTTCCTTTGTAAATAGGGTCTTCAACCAGAGCAATTTTTTTAAAAAAGAAAATGGCTATATTTAAGGAATTTTTTTCCAGTAACGATATATTTTTTCTTTAAAAACAGAATGAAGATTAACATCTTATTTTTTGTAAGGTAAAGGGCTTAGAGTGTAAGTCTTGGGAAAGCTGTTCAATGTTTAAAAACATCTACGGTTCTTACATGTGTATATGCCTCCCCCATGTCTGTTAAAATATCTCTATGTATGCTTGATGTACATGAAAGTTGGGGTGACCATGACATTTTGGTTATGGATTCATTTTATCCATTAAGTGGATTTTATGTGTATGTGTTTAACTTATTATTCTCCAGCCTAGGCACATGGAGTAGAGCAAACTCAACAATTTGAATAGATCGGTCAGAATCCAAAGACATGCTGGCTAAACATTTTCTCTTGGATATACCTATTTTCAGTTCTAAAGGTGAGCCCAGTTTTCAGTTCAAGTTCTGATGAGGACTGCCAGGTTTCAGGTTTCGAGATGTGGAAGTTTTACGCACTTCCTGAGGTTTGCCAGGAGAAAAATCTCAGGTTGAAAGCTCTGGATAAAAAACGCAAGCTGTTTTCTTCTTGGCTTATGACATCGCTCTCCCCATCCCACACCTGTCACAGGTCCACCTGGCTCGTCCACCAGACACTTCCCTTCCCAGGTGCCGTTCCCTTTCCCAACCCCAACCCAATGCCAGTTCTGCCAGGCCCTTCATCTCTGGACCTGAGTCAGAGAAGATCAGGCAGTGTATCATGAGACTGCAGGTCTTTCCGCTGGCAGCAGCTTTTGGAGGCCTTGGAGTGAGTGCTGTGAGATGAAAATGGAGGACAGCTGGCTCAGGAGTCCTAGTGGGCATGCAGAAGCTTCCCTTTGTATATTGGCCATAAAAATTAAATGAGCAACGTTTTTTAAACGGGGAGGGAAGCTGCTTAGGAAACGTGTGTGTGATAAATATTTTATCACCGCTTCCTGAGAAATTGTGTTAAATGTCAGAATCAAGGAATCAATGTCAGAGGAATCCCTAGGAAGTTGGGGCAGAATTATTATGCGTGAAAAACTTACTTCCCCGAAGCACCGCCACTAGATCCAAGACCCACCCTGGCCGTAATGGCTTTCCAGATTTCACTGTCTTTACAGTAAACGTTCCCCTATGCTATGTGTCATTTAGTTGGGAAAAGGCTACGGTAGCAAAATCTTGTCTGGTGATATCTTTGCACTCAAGTCTGCAGAGAGAACCTTGAATGTTTCAGGTCACTTGCCACCGAGACAAATGTGGGAGCAAAGTAAAACCTGCAGGGATAATAGAAATACTGGTACACTTCCAAAAGAAGTGCAGTAGATGGCGGATCCAGAGAGGTGAAACTCCATATTTGTTGCAGTAATGTCATGATTCTCATACTGTGCTATCAGAGTTGCAGCAAGAGAGCTTTCAGGCAAATTTAATATGCAATTACTGCAGATCTCTGGATACAACCAGCGCCCCACTCCAGCACCCACAATCATGTTGAAAAACAAATGTTCTTTATGAGAGTTGAGAAATCCCTGCTTCCTCCAACATTTAAAATAAAGGTTCCCTCTTCCTCTCCAGCGATGTTTTAATGTACTTCTAACCTTCCTTGTTTTATTACCCCCCTTTCATTTCTTTTGTCCAAATTTGCCTCTTGTGTTCACTATTAAAAGTGTTAAGACTTTTTTGTGTGTGTGTGTGGGTAGGTTAAACCTTTATTCTGAATTTTGGTGCAAAAGATTTCTTGAACAAAGTACATTAGCAGTATTGCCAATTGTAGCTAAATTTCACTGTACTGAGCGCAGGAGTTGGAGCTCAATTCTTTCCTGCTTGGGATTTCTGTTTATTGCAAGAGAACACATCTGTGCACATATACGTAGATGTTTAACACTTCCAACTCAGGTACTTTGGTACCAAACTTTTAAATGAAGATAGCTAAATATATTTTGGGTTGAGGGTCCCAGGCTGTGAAACTTGTTTAGTTTCCCATATTTCAACATGTGCTCAATGAGGTACTTCCTAAAGATTATTGGGGTTGCCAAATTCAGTCTTTGACTGCAATCACCTATAACAATGAGACAGAGAAGGATAAAACCTTACTTTCAGGATCTTCAATTTCACAATTAAAAGCAACTTTATGGGATCATTAGGAGTCCTTTTTTTCCACTGCTCCAATAAACGGGACCGTCTAAACAACGAATTGTTCCAGACTGTAATATGATTGCTAACTTTTGAACACTAATGGATGAAAGATAGGCTGGATATTTAAAAGTACCTAATTCGTGGGGTAAGCTGAACTTCACATTTTATATGAAAAGTTTGCTTCAAGTCATACATTTGTCTCACTGATAAGCAAGCATGTGCAGAATCAAAGGTTATTATTTCTCCTTTACTTGTAATAGTTTACTGTTCTTGTTCATTTCTTTCACAAAATCTGGAAGAGAAATCATTTTTCTTTGAATAAAATAAAGATCAAAGTTGGTATTGTGTAGTTGGTTTTATGTTTTATTTTTAAAATCCCAGAAATGTGTTGTATGTTTCCTGTTGTTGCTACCTGTTTGGCAGAAATCCATGCCATTTATTTAAGCTTTGTTTAGAATAGTGCCTACCTTAGAACAAGTTGTTCCACGGGGAACAAACTGCTATAATTAGGTCAATTCCCCTCCCATTACAACTGCATAATACCCTTGGAATGGTAGCAGTTCTTGTAAGAAGCTATTATGGGGAAATACAGACAAATTTCTAGCTCTTTCAAATGATCCCCACCCACCCAATTGGGCTAGATGCTAGGAAATCAGTTTATTCTGTAAGTACTCACAATAGGCCTTAAGCTATCAGTTAGGGGCTTCTTTGGAGGGGCCTGCTACTAATGTAAACCCCCCCCCCAAAAAAATGGGGGCAGGATTGACATTATGAAATGGGAATTTCATTTGACTTGCGTTCTGTCAAATAGAACTGAACCACTAGCAAATTTCTGCAAGCTGAACTGCAAGGCCTTTCTTGAGTTGTGCATCCTCTCAACTTTGTTATAACTAGAAACACGTCCCTATGAGAGACCTCTCTAGTAATTTCCTGCCACAGAACAATTGCCTTGTGTATCAAGGTAGAATAGGGACACGGGTGGCGCTGTGGGTTAAACCACAGAGCCTAGGGCCTGCCAATCAGAAGGTCGGCGGTTCGAATCCCCGCAACGGGGTGAGCTCCTGTTGCTCGGTCCCTGCTCCTGCCAACCTAGCAGTTTGAAAGCACATCAAAGTGCAAGTAGATAAATAGGCACTGCTCCGGTGGGAAGGTAAACGGTGTTTCCATGCGCTGCTCTGGTTTGCCAGAAGAGGCGTAGTCATGCTGGCCACATGACCCGGAAGCTGTACACCGGCTCCCTGGGCCAATAAAGCGAGATGAGTGCTGCAACCCCAGAGTCGTCCGTGGCTGGATCTAACGGTCAGGGGTCCCTTTACCTTTATCAAGGTAGAATACGCTGTTTGGAACGGGGAACCAATGGCGCCGCCTCCGGAACCTTCTTTTGCACCATTTGAGCACCATTTGAGCACTGTCTGGGCTTGAAGGCATTCACCCACCAGCCATCGTCAGACTTGGCAGAGCATATTTCAAGCGGGGAGTAAGTGGGTTTCAATCAGCCCCATAATCAGACTTTGTGTCTTTTCCGTAGCTTCTTTTTTTAATAAAAAAAGGAACTGCTGGAGGAATGCTGCCTATTGACTGCTCAAACAGTTCAAAAAATCTTTGAACAATTACAAAACATCTCCAAGAAGCTGGATAACCCAGATGAAAGGAGGCAACTCACTCCCTTTTTGCCATCCTTAACAAGCCCGGGAGATAAACAGAACAAATACAAATTTATACCTCTAAACCAACCAAAAACCAGAGGAAGCCCCCCCACACTCAATCAACCTGATACTGAGGCCATGTGAGATTGTTCTCCATATTTTTCCATATAGAGGACCCCTACCTTACTGGGAGTCATCTTTCTGGGCCAGACATCATTTAAATCTGCTCCTTGGCCTCGAGGACGGAAGCATTGACTTAAAAGCAGTCAAGAGGCTCACTAACGATGGATATTCTAAAAAAGTACTACTAAGATTTGGTAGTCATAGAATCCCAACCAAAATCCTAAGAGAAAAGGCTCATTTAGCCCAGAAAGGAATTTTTCCGCGCCGACACTTTGAAGACATATCACCCAGACCATTGATTGCATCTAAAAGACAGAACAAGATGAACAAGGCCATTCCACCAGAAGCCGACATCTGCCCTACCCCCGTGGAAGAACCCAGTAGATGGGAGAAACCGCAGCCAGCTACCCGGGAAATCACGCAAGAAAAATCCAAGCTCCCAAACCACGCGACTGTAGCATCAAATAACAACCTCGCCCTTGACACAATAGACTGGACAGTCCCAGAAGAAGAAGATCTGCTGAGTAACTTTACCAAGCTACCAGATAAAGAACAAATAAACATACTCAGTAAATTGACGAAACTACAGGCCAGATTGACCGAAATTCACCAACAAGGTCAACAAAATGCAGTAGAAACAATACACAATCAAACTTTACACTTACCAGCCTTTTCCCCAAAATGCATAGTCAAAAAGAGAGCTACTAATGGAACTTTCAAATGCATAGATGCAGAGCTTCAAATCCAGCCGCCTCTAAAATATGAAATGGCAAGGAAAAACTCCAGTAATGAGACCACAAATTCCTGGCTGAGATATCAAATACTAGCTCCAAATGAAATAGGTACCCCTTATTTAAGTACTACAGAGGACTCTAATATTGCCGAACAAAAGATGACCTCCAACAGACCTGGCACACTGAGCTCAACACCAAATGAGGCCGAAGAAATGGAAGTAGAGACTGAAAACAGTCCTACTGTCCATAATAGCCCACCAACTACAGAAATCTCTCAGGAACAAGGAACAGTTAAGGAAGAAAATCAAGAAAGGGAGGAAATTTTAATTTCCCGCACTTTAAAAAAGAATCTAAAAGAACCACCATTATGTTCCCCACCGAAAGCAGCGACAAATGGCTGTATCTGCACAAGACAAAATCCCTCGCTGGACTTAATGACAGAACTAGAATGACTAAATGCTGTCAACCAGCCTCCAACTCAAAAACGGATCTTACGCTTGCTGTCCTGGAATATCGCAGGGTGGGGAAACAAAGACGGAGACCCAGACCTAACGAACTTTTTTAAAGATTTTGAATTAATACTTCTACAAGAAACATGGTCAACTAGAGATATTAAAATTAATGGATTCACCTCCTATACGAAACCCGCACTGAAAACAAACACGAAGGGCCGGCCGAAAGCAGGGTTCTGTTGTATGATCAAAGACAACTTAGGGTTTGAAATCAAGCAACTAGAAAAATGCTTACCACTTGCACAAGCTCTACTTTTAACCCCAAAAAAAGATTCTCTGCTACTTCTAAATGTCTATATCCCCCCAACCAAAAACAACAGCAGCAGTGAAAATTGGTCACAACTAACCTTCTATACCTGGGACGCAGGTGGCGCTGTGGGTTAAAGCCTCAGCACCTAGGACTTGCCGATCGAAAGGTCGGCGGTTCGAATCCCTGCGGCGGGGTGCGCTCCCGCTGCTCGGTCCCAGCGCCTGCCAACCTAGCAGTTCGAAAGCACCTCCGGGTGCAAGTAGATAAATAGGGACCGCTTACCAGCGGGAAGGTAAACGGCGTTTCCGTGTGCAGCTCTGGCTCGCCAGATGCAGCTTTGTCACGCTGGCCACGTGACCCGGAAGTGTCTCTGGACAGCGCTGGCCCCTGGCCTCTTGAGTGAGATGGGCGCACAACCCCAGAGTCTGTCAAGACTGGCCCGTACGGGCAGGGGTACCTTTACCTTTACCTTTAACCTTCTATATAGAAAATTTGACCGATGAATACCCAAATGCCTCACTGATAATAGCAGGTGATTTTAATGCCAGAGTGGGAACCAACAACGAACAACTATGTAACAAACTAAATTGGAATACTGATAATGATATCGCATATGCCCTGAAAATAGGACGATTCTCCAGAGACAGGGTTGTAAACAACGAAGGCTTACGCCTACTTGAATTATGTAACAACTTTAATTTGCAGATTGTGAACGGTTCAATAAAAGGCGATAGAAGCGGGGAGTTTACATACTTCTCCCCCCGAGGATGCAGTGTCATCGACTATATTCTTGTCCCTTATAATATTACAAATTCGATCATGGACTTCAAAATTGGAAGGCGTACTGAAAGCGACCATCAGCCATTATCGTTGTCTATTAACTTAAATCAAAATAACTAAGTACAATATCATAGAACCTTCTCAATACAAACAAATGACCCAATTAAAATGGTCCCAGGAAATGAGTGCAGCAGTGGGGCAAAAACTTACAGCCAACCTGAGAAAACAAGTATTATCCAACTTAAAGTCTACTAATTTCTACAGTGATATTCCGAAAATTTATAATGAAATCTTCCAAATGTTTGTAGAGCTTAGTACTCCACCTAAAGTTTGGGTACTTAAACATAGCGCTAGCCCTTGGTTTGACGATGAATGTTTCCAGCTAAAAAGAAAACTGCGCCAAACATTTAAAAATAACCGCACTAAACTAGAGCCCTCTTATCTTGATGAAAAAAGAAAATATCACTACATGCTGGCCGAAAAGAAACAGAAATACGCAACTCAAAAATGGCTACAATTATTCGACTCAATTCAAAGTAAAAACAACAAAGCGTTCTGGAACCTAGTGTACGGAGGATTGAAAGCCGAAAATCAACTAACTCTACCACCAATTGCAGAATCCAAATGGTCCCAATACTTTACATCTGTATTTAACAATCTACACAGTGAACTTAAAGGAAATGAAACCACTAAAAACAAAATTAATAAACTCCAAGAGTGGCCAAGGGTAGAGGAAGAGGAAATTAGAGCGATAGTTAAAAATTTCAAATCGGGGAAATCTCCTGGGCCAGACGGTCTACCAATAGAATTATTTAAGACCTATATAGATTGGTGGGCAGAACCCTTAGCTCAACTGTTTACTCTTATAGATAAATACGGGATCATACCTGAGATATGGCTAAAATCAATAATTATTCCAATCTTTAAAAATGGCGACCCAAAAGAACCAAGGAATTATAGACCGATAAGCCTACTATCAGTGATAGGGAAAATCTACGCTAAGCACCTCTTATCTAAACTTCTTACCTGGATGAAAAATCTAAACTTACCAGGGAAAGAACAAATAGGTTTCTCCAAAGGTCGCTCTACACTAGACCACTGCCTTATACTTATGCATCTGGTTGAAAAATACAGATCCCAAAGGCAATCTAAGATATACGCTGCTTTTGTAGATTTTCGTGGTGCATTCGACTCAATTGACCGCCCAAAGCTGTGGAGGAAACTCGCAGAATTAAAAATTGATCAGCGCTTATTGATTCTAATGCAAAATCTACACTCTTCCAATACCTGTCAAGTCAAACTCAACACCAAAGGTCACCTTTCATCAGACATCCCAAACACGAAAGGGGTAAAACAAGGGTGTATTCTTGCCCCCTTTCTATTTAATTTATTCTTATCAGACTTGCCAGATTACCTTCAAAAAATAGAATCACATGCCCCTAAAGTTAATCAGAAACCAGTTCCTCTCTTATTATACGCAGACGATGCTGTCCTACTATCACTAACGAGCTTGGGTCTGAAACGTCTTATATCTTCACTGATCCTTTACTGCGAATGTAACAAACTCTCTATAAATTATGAGAAGACAAAAATTTTGGTCTTCTCGAATGGTCGGAAATTAGAGAAATGGAAAATAAGAGGGCAAGAAATCCAACAAGTGAAAATCTATAGGTATCTGGGAATCTTATTCCAGAGCAATTTAGGGTGGGCTACCCATCGCACAAATGCCATAAAACAGGCAAAGTGCACCTTATCAGCAGTTGCCCGCTTTTATTATCAGAAAGGTAATCAATTCATTCCTGCGGCCATTCAGATATTTCAAACAAAAGTGCAATCCCAGATACTCTATGGAATCCCGCTATGGGTCCAAGCATATAACAGTGATTTAAAAAAGATTCATTCCAGCTTCCTGAGACGTATTCTTGGACTCCCAGCTGTGATCAAATATGAAACAATGTGTGCAGAAATAGGCATACACACAATGGAATATTGGGCATGGTCCACCTCAATAAAGTACTGGTTACGCTGCCACTTTCGCTGCCCCCCATCAAGTCTGCTCGCTGATTTGCTCAAAGACTCCTATAAATCAAGTTGGTATCAGCACCTCGAAAAAAAGATTGAATCTTTAGGTATCGAGCTGGAGCCCCTGTACAATTCTAATGAGCAATACATTTTTCATAATATTCTAACTAGACTAAAGGATGTCGAGAGACAAAATATTATGGCAGCTGTAAACAAAATTTGCTCCCCCATATTCTATGATTTAAATATCTTAGATAGCAGAGCCAATTACGTCACTAAATTAATAATTCCAGCCCAACGTAGGGCTTTTATGCTGGCCCGTCTGAATGTTTTTCCCTCAGCATTTGTCAGGGGAAGATATCAAAACGTTCCTAGGAACAAGAGATTCTGCAGATGTTCTATGAATGTCCCGGACACTGTTGAGCATATTCTCTTTCATTGCCCACTGCACAGTACGCTCCGTCAACGCGTGCTGTCCCCTCTTTCGGCTGGTCTGGAACCCCAGCAAGGTGAATGTGTGGGACTCTACCTATCCGACGCTGACCAAAGGGTAACGGCGGGGGTAGCCGAGTTTTTGGTAGCAGTCCTCCAAGGAGCAGGTTAACAAGGAAAACCACTGATTCTAGACGTATATATATATATATGTATGTAGCCAACTGCAGCCTTTTTATATATATTTCAAGGCTTTTATATGTTATTTTCTCTTTTATGGTTTTATTTGTATAATGCCTAATAAAGGTTTGATAAGTAAGTAATAAAAAAAGGTCACTTTTTGTATAACTTGTCCCTTTTCAACGTGTGCCTGTGTCTCTTAACTGCAGGCTGCATATCATCTTGTTCCAGAACGCGGCTGTTTCTGAGCTCCTGCCAGAACCGTGTCCTTTTTTTGTTTTGTTTTATGGAGTCTGCAGTCCAGATAACATTGCAGCCAAAGTCAGCATATTTTACCCCTCTCCCCACTGTAATTAGTTAATGCTCACAGCCGCCTTGAGGACATAAAGGACTTTTTAAGTAGTGAGAAGTGTTGGGATTCTCAAACCGCCTCCGCGCTTCGTTTACTTTATCACCCCCAGAATTAAAACCACAATATTATTAGTATTGTGCACATAAATGATGATACAGAAGGTGATTTCTGACATCCTACTTGGCTCTGGAGTGAAGCATGCTATTTTTAGAAGGCTTCCCTGCTAGTTTTGATAGAGTGCGTTGAATGCTATTGCCCCCCACCCCGCCTTTTAAATGTTACTCTCTTTATTTTCTTCTTCTAAACTGTAACTGCCCCTTCCTAATGCTATTCTGAGGGTGATGACATTAGGGAGTCTTCGCTCTGACTAATGGGAGACAAGTCTGTCAGCAGAGGAATTTAAAGAGACAGGCAGCTGTGAAGGAGAGATTGTTGCAAAAGAGAAAAGGCAAAAAATCCCACAGGGAATGCAGGACAAAAGCATCACCGTTCTTATTTTATTTGTAAGCTGCCTTGAGTCCCTGTCAGGGGAAAAGGCGGGGTATAAATAAATATAATAAAATTGTTGTTGTTGTTGTTGTTGTTGTTGTTGTTATTACAGTGGTATCTTGGGTTAAGAACTTAATTTGTTCCGGAGGTCCGTTCTTCACCTGAAACCGTCTTAACCTGAAGCACCATTTTAGCTAATGGGGCCTCCCACTGCTGCTGCACCGCCGGAGCCCGATTTCTGTTCTTATCCTGAAGCAAAGTTCTTAACCTGAGGTAATATTTCTGGGTTAGCAGAGTCTGTAACCTGAAGCGTATGTAACCCGAGGTACCACTGTAATTGTAATCCAATACAGGCACGACTTTCAGTTAGCCTCATATCTTAGGAATTTGTCCGTACCCACCTACCGGCGTTTATTTACCAAAGCTAGATTAAATGTATTTCCATTGGAAGTTCTAAATGGTAGACTGAGAGGCATCCCCTATCAGAATAGGCTTTGTTTATGGTTCCCAGGACGTCAGTTGCATGAAGCATATCCTACTACATTGTGGGCATTACAAGAAAGCAAGGGATCAACTGATCAAACCCTTACCAGCAAATCTGCCGGGAACATCTGAAGCCTCCCATATTAAATACCTTCTGGAGGATAGGTCAAATGAGATTACAGTGACCGTGGCAGTTTCTTTCGGACGTCACAAGAAACAAAGACCATCATGCTCTAGACATAACAAAATGACTACCCGGTCTCTTTCGCCTGTTTCGTTGTTTTAACTGTATCGCCCGGACACTGAGGTCCAGCGCTGAGGGCCTTTTGGCAGTTCCCTCGCTGCGAGAAGCCAAGTTACAGGGAACCAGGCAGAGGGCCTTCTCGGTAGTGGCGCCCACCCTGTGGCACGCCCTCCCATCAGACGTCAAAGAGAAAAATAACTACCAGACTTTTAGAAGACATCTGAAGGCAGCCCTGTTTAGGGAAGCTTTTAATGTTTAATAGGTTATTATATTTTAGTGTTTTGTTGGAAGCCGCCCAGAGTGGCTGGGGAAATCCAGCCAGATGAGTGGGGTATAAATAATAAATTATTATTATTATTATCATTATCATTATTATTATTATTACCTTATTATTATTATTACCGTATTTTTTGCTCTATAAGACTCACTTTTTCCCTCCTAAAAAGTAAGGTGAAACGTGTGTGCGTCTTATGGAGCGAATGCAGGCTGCGCAGCTATCCCAGAAGCCAGAACAGCAAGAGGGATTGCTGCTTTCACTGCGCAGCGATCCCTCTTGCTATTCTGGCTTCTGAGATTCAGAATATTTTTTTTCTTGTTTTCCTCCTCCAAAAACTAGGTGCATCTTGTGGTCAGGTGCGTCTTATAGAGCGAAAAATACGGTATATCTTGTTTTGAAATTGTTTTGTGGGTCTATGGACAACAATAAAGATATTTGAAATAAATAACTGTTGCTTTTGGGTTTTTAGGAATAACTCTCCAAAAAAAAAAAGCACACAGATGTGAGTTTTGATGACTCCTACATCTCTTCCCAGGCCACCCCAAGACATGCTGCCTCTGGAGTTGGGTAGGCCTTGCCACCTCTTCCTGTCTCCTCCTTTCTCCCCCTCCATCTCCATCATCTCATCTGGCTGTTTTCTCACCATGGCAGTGAAGGCTTTCTATTCCTTACTCTGCTGACTAGTTCAAATTTTTTAAAAGATCAGATGCTACCTTGGCACAGGAATTTGCAGCGGCGTCGAACTTCTGTAGCTGCCATCACAGTTGGCTGCCATCAAGTGAATGAATACTGTGAGCACCATTGGCTAGCAACAGAATGACCTGAGCTCATCTCCCATAGCCAGCAGTGCTGACTTGGCCTGCTAGGATTCATAATTCTACCAGAAGAGTTTGCTAGTTAATATATCGTGATATTATAGTGGCAGGATTGCCAGCAGCGGCGTAGCGTGGGTTGTCAGCACCCAGGGCAAGGCAAGTAATTTGCGCCCCCTAACCCGGGGCAGGGCAAGTAATTTGCGCCCCTAACCCCTAACCTGCCGCCGCTGCCAGCTTCTTCTTGCTGCTGCCTGGGCTGGGGTATTTACGGTAAGGTAGCCACGTCAGCGTCGGCGGGTCCGTGTCAGGTGATCTGAGGCGAGTTGCTGCTGGCACTGCCGCCCAAACGATGCCGCTTGCCCGGAGGAGGAGGAGGGCAGAGAGGCGAGGAAAATGCAACATGACCCAGCAGCTGCAGCGGCGGTGGCAGCGGGGCTGTGAGGAGGGGCTGCTTGGAGCGCCCTCCGCGGCGAACGCTGAGAACCGCTGCCTACTGGACGCCTTCAGCCCGGACGTGCGCACAGCTCGTCGGTTCAGCGAGACATGGGGCTCTGCTACAGCCTGCGCCCAAGGCTCTTCGGCAACTCCGGAGGTGGCGAGCGCCCCCCCCAGATGTTGTGCCTGGTGCGGCCGGCCCCCCCTGCACCCCCACGCTACGCCACTGATTGCCAGCACTCTTCCATTTATCCAGTTAGTCCAGAAGCCTCCAGGATTTCTTTGGATGCATATCAGAATCAAAGAGTGTGATAGTGGGAAGGTGTGATAGCCTGGGACTCGGGCTCGGACTCAGAGCCAAAGGAGTCTCAGTCCGCACCGGATCCTTTGCCTCAGGCGGCAGCTGAACCTAGTCTGGGGCCTGATTTTGAAGATCCCAGTCTGCACAGGTTCCCCTGCAACAAGCACCAGCTGGGCCGAGCCAGGAGCCTGAGCCTGCCCTGGCTCCAGATGCGGGGATTACCTCACTGCCTTCAGCTGGGCCATCACTTACAGCTGCTCCAGTACCAGTTGGGTCAGGAGAGGCTGAGGCAGCCTCTGGGTCTAGTAACCCACCGACATCTCCTGAGCTGCAGAGACTGAGGTCTGAGAGAAGGAGAGACCTGAGTACTTGCAGGAGGAGTGCTCGCCTTCGGGCGAGACAGGGAGGTGAGTCACTGGGGGATCAGGACCGGCTGTTACCCCGACAGAGATCAAAGGCTGCTGGACCCCGCGCCAGGTTGCGGGAGCAACATTGCTGTTTGCCAGAACCCGCCTATGATCCTGTGCCTGACCTTGCCTGGTTTCCTGCCTTGGCCCTGTCGGACTGACTCCTCGCGGAACCCTTGGACTAGGGACCAGACCTGGACCACGTTACTCGGGTTACCCCCGGGCCTGGCAGAGTATACAGGGGAGCACAGCTCCAGGACTATCTTTTCCCCGACCAGGACTAACAATGTCGTCTGCCAGAGAGTCCAGGTAATTGATGGTGACTGATGGACTCTCTGTGTACTGGCAAGAGAATGAGATGATAACAAAGCTTTCACCTTGGACAATTGTTTGAGACATAACTACCACCGAACAAGTCGGAGAATAAGGCAGCTTGCCATTATGTGGCCTCATCTGCACTATTGGTTTATGGTAGTAGGGTGTGTTGAATTTTTCAACTTTCAATTTCCAAAAATCAGGGGTGGTGAAAAGTTTTTTTGAAGGCCCCTCACTGAAGAAAGATGGAAAAATTAAGTTTCACTCCCTAAAATGACACACCTTATAATAGGGCTGGATCATCCCATTTTAAACAGTCATGGCTTTTCTCAAAGAATCCGGGGAATTGTGGTTTGTTAAGGGCATTGAGAGTTGACCTCTTTTCCCTCCACTGAGTTACAGTGGTCATGTAAGGTTGAGGCTGGCAGGGTGGAAGGCCAACACAACTGTTTTTGTGAAGAGCTACTGAATGCAATTATCACTACACTGGTACCTCGGGTTACATACGCTTCAGGTTACATACACTTCAGGTTACAGTCTCCGCTAACCCAGAAGTAGTGCTTCAGGTTAAGAACTTTGCTTCAGGATGAGAACAGAAATCGTGCTCCGGAGGCCCCATTAGCTAAAGTGGTGCTTTACATGAAGCACAGTTTCAGGTTAAGAACGGACCTCCGGAACGAATTAAGTACTTAACCCGAGATACCACTGTATCTGCCATTTTCTGCATTTCCCTTCCTACCAATGTCACAATTTACCGTATTTTTCGCTCCATAAGACACACTTTTTTCCTCCTAAACAGTAAGGGGAAAAGTCTGTGCGTCTTATGGAGCAAATGCGTGGTCCCTGGAGCAAAATTGCCCAGGGGCAAAAAGGAGATTGTGCTTTTTTTTTTTTTTTAGAAAGAGGAAAGGGGGTGTTGAAATGAAGCCGCTGAGCAGCTGATCGGCAAGCGGTTGGGAGGGATATAAGGGACACTAGCGATAAAGGAGGCTGCCAGGGGAGGTAAAGACAGCGAACTTGCAAGGAGAGGAGACAGGAATACTAAAACAAGCAATGAGGAGAGAAATTAGAAGAAAAGGAGGAGCAAAAAAATTGCTCCAGCTAAGGAAAAGACACTAAGGCAAACGAGGGAAGGGGGTGTTGAAAGGAAGCAGCTGATTGGTGGGATCAGAAGAGAGATAAGGGACGCTAGCAATAAAGGAGGCTGCCTGGGAGGGGGGAGGTAAAAGCACATGGATCCTCGGGATTTTTGCATTGGATCACCCCAAATTCACCATCAGATCACATAGCATGTCCATGGCTACAGCCTGCACACAAAAAAACCCACATCTACTGTTTCATGGAGTCTCAATGGTGCAAAAATGTGCTTACAAAGCATGGTTCCACATGGATCCTCAGGATTTTTGCATTGGGCTACCCCAAACTTACCATCAAATCACATATCATGTCTGTGGCCGCAGCACGAACCACAAAAATCATACATCCACTGTTTCGTTCAGAATATTTTTTTTCTTGTTTTCCTCCTCTAAAAACTAGGTGCGTCTTATGGAGCGAAAAATACGGTACTTCCCCCACATCTGCCAACTCTATACCCAAGCTCATCTGATGAAGTGGACTATAGCAGACTGTAGCGCACAAAAGTTTACCATCGAGCAAATGTGTTTGTTTGTCTTTAAGGTGCCACACGAGCCTTTGTTCTCCTTGCCGTGGCTACCCTTCCCCCTTTGATATTGTACTGAGCAGTATACCAATGGCAATTGTGGAAGGCAAGATGTCCCTGTGGCTTTTAATTTCTTTTTCAACAGAAATGATCTGCTGGGTCTGTCTACAAAAGGAGAGAAACAGAGATATGCCCCCTATTTGCTGTTGTGCAAGAGAGTTCCCCAAATCCCCCCTTACTGATGAAGTAAATCAAGTTCTTTTTCTAGAGAGCCTATAGACTACGCCAGCAATTTAACTGATTTCTTCATTAAACACAGCCCAGACTGGTAGACTAATCTGCCCTATAAATAAGCAGGCTCTTTAAAAATAAATGCCACTGTACTGCATTTAGTACCGTCAGATCACTTTGTTCAATTATTTATCGCTCTTTTTATCATCTGCAGGAGAATTTTTATAGAAAAGGGAACGGGATCTCTTATTCACTGGTTATTTATAAAACGTATCAGTTTGAAGGATTTCTGCCCCTGACAGGGCAACCAACTAGCGGCACTCTGGATTTTTAATGGAGTCTCAGAAATGAGAAGTGGGAATTAAAAAGAAACAGCGCTCCAATCACCGCCTCTGTACGGCGTCGCTCAGTGTCGTGCGTTCCTCCTTGTTACCAGTGTGTGTCTCAGATCACCGCCTGGGAAGACATCTTTGAAATCCGTCACAGGGCTGGAGCGACTTGGAACGCTCTTGTAATAAGAAAAGATTCTCATGGCGTGGAGGAAAGGAACCCTGGTCCATGAAGGCTAGAAATCCAGGCAGAAAGTGGGGGGGGGGGACAGAGAGGAAAGAATGGCAACAGTGGGTGCGCAAAGGATTTCCTGGATAGTGATAAATCTTCATTTTCTTCACGTTGAATGAGCAATTGCCTGGGGTGAGGGCAAAAGAAGAAAAACGACCGTATTTTTCGCTCTATAAGACGCACCAGACCACAAGACGCACCTAGTTTTTGGAGGAGGGAAACAAGAAAGAAAATATTCTGAATCTCAGAAGCCAGAACAGCAAGAGGGAACAATGAAAGCAGCAATCCCTCTTGCTCTTCTGGCTTCTGGGATAGCTGCGCAGGCTGCATTCACTCCACACATTTCCCCTTACTTTTCAGGAGCGAAAAAGTGAGTCTTATAGAGCAAAAAATATGGTAGTTATTTTTTCTCTGAACCTCCACATTCTGCCCAGGCTGTTCCCCAGCTCTCTCTCCCCCACCCCATGCCTGGCTTGAGGATTTTTGATCACAACCCTTGCCCAAGGCCAGCTCTAAAATGAGGCAAAGTGAGGCAGCTGCCTCAGGCGGCAAATTCTGAGGGGTGGAAAGTGACTAGAAAGATGTGTCATGTGCTCTGCCCTGCAGCCCTTAAGCCAGCTTGCTGCCCTAAGATGGCTGGCATACCAATGAGGCGATCTGAGGCAACCCACCTCAGGTGGCATGCTTCTCCCGCCCAACCGGGGCGAGGGCCCAGATCTGTATCAGGTTGGCCCAGCCCTTGCCTAGAGAGGTATGTGTGAAAATTTCTGGCTCTCGTGTGGCTTCAGTGCAGCCTGCCCTACAGAGGTTGGAATCATATCCTTTGTTTTTCCCTCTTTTGCCCTGCGTCCCCAGGAAGATTGTGTGCTCCCTTTCTGCTCTGCGGTCCTGTGAGATGAGGAGGGCAGCTGCCTAAGGACCACTCCACACACACACACACCGGCCAATGACAGAAGCCAGAGCATGCTTTCCTTCTGGAGTCCCTCTCTGCGTCTTCTCCAGTTTGAGCACATCACGAAGGGGACATTTAGATAATCGATGAAGGTTCCATCTCGCTGTCATTACTTATGCAGGAAGTCCTGATGCAAACTGCCTCCTTCCAGGACTGTCAACCCCTAAAGACCTTTGCTGAACAATAAATCCTATTGATTCCGCGGGCAAAAGAACACCAAGGTGTGCAGAAATGGATCTCTTAAGAGGTTGGTCCACAACCAATGGAGATGAAGTGCTGATTCAGGGATGGGACTGGGCAGTGATGGTGGAAGGCACATGCCAGCTTCAAAAAGGGACCCCCTTTGGCCACCTCTCCAGAAAAACACCGCAGAAAGCCAAGCCCCTTCTGTTGGGGCCGGGGAAGGAGCAACGGCCGCAAGGTTGGCTTTCCTCTTCTCTCCTGCTTTGATCAGGTCATTGAAAAATTGAAAAATATTTATAACTTGCCCTTCATTAATACAGACACCAGGGCAGGGTAGTGTGTATAAAATAAGCTCAGGAGAGCCAGCATGGTGTAGTGGTTAAGAGCGGTGGACTCGTAATCTGGTGAACCGGGTTTGCTTCCCCGCTCCTCCACATGCAGCTGCTGGGTGACCTTGGGCCAGTCACACTTCTCTGAAGTCTCTCAGCCCCACTCACCTCACAGAGTGTTTGTTGTGGGGGAGGAAGGGAAAAGGAGATTGTTAGCCGCTTTGAGACTCCTTCGGGTAGTGATAAAGCGGGATATCAAATCCAAACTCTTCTTCTTCTTCTCAGCCCACCAAACCACAAAACAATCAACAATATATGCTAGAATACACCATCCAACTAATGCAGTGGTTAAGGACAACAGAGCAAGCCATTCCTTCTGCTATTATTATTGGTTAGATTGCGGGCAATGCAGGGATTGCTTTTTTCTTTCTTTTTATACCTGTACAGCACTATGACCATTTTGGCTGCTATATAAGTATTTAAACAATGGCAGTGGTGAAAGGGAATGCTCCTTACAGAGGCCTTGTGCTTGATCAAACAACAGGGAAGGGGGAGTTGCAACCATTCTGGTATCTTTGCTTGCAAGCTCTAGGATTCTCTGGATTCTCACGTCATAAAAACAGACCAAGAGGAAAGGTGAGAGTTGAGGCCAGAAGCCAGCAGTGTGGAATGGTCCAGTCCGTCAATTTTCGTTTCTCTTAGTTTCCTCCCCGGCCCTCCAAGCTTAAATTCAGTACTCCACATTTCCAGTTTGCAATTCCTTTTTAAAAACAAGTCCTCATAAGAATTCACCAACATTTTAGGGAGACTTTCACTCCTAATATATGCATTTTTGCATGCAGTATTCTCAATATATGCATTTTTGCAAAGTGCGTATGCATCTTTGTGGTTTATTTTCACAGTTGTATGCACAATTTACCCCACTATATGCACTTTTGTACACATTACTTGGCTGGGAAACTGCATTGCAATTTTCAGATAAGTGCATATTTCGAGTTCCTGTTACCTTTTGTTTGGCAAATGGCCAAAGCTGCATTTTCCTGAAAAACCTATGCCTTGCATGCTTTGACACCTCATTCAGATCTCTGCGACGGCTGTCCATAAATCCCCAAACAACCCAGTCAATTTGTTGCTTTGAATAGACTTTCATGATACGCAAGGTCATGGTATTATAATTACTGCCTCTATCATTTTGTTTGTCTCTTTTTAAATTGCTTCCACTAAAATGAGGGTTCCCTAATTACTGCAGAGCTTCTGACCACCTCATTATGGTTTAATCTGCACCGAGGCTTCAAGCTGTCCATGAACGTGGTCTGATGGGAGGAGTTTGTCTAATTGGAAAGGAAAAGCAATGTCGCAATAAAACTACACAGATTGTGCACCCAAGCTTCGGCACTGAGCAGTATTCACTTTGGCCACAGCTCAAGTTGTGGTTCCAGTTAGAGGAAACATGCCAATAACTTTTTGCTGATAAATGCCTATTCATTTCAATGGAGAAGATAACCCACATGTTACATGAGCTGTAAGAACAGAACTATTCCTCGCCCAATTGCAGGCAAGAACGCTCCTTGTCCACCTAAGAAGACAAGGAATCACTGAGACAATGGACTTCCCCCAACCCAAATCACGAGTGAGGCAGCAAACATTAGATAGCGCGCAGGAAATTATGCAAGAATGCTGTTTTGTCAACTCAAATGGCATAGCTGGAAAAGTTCATGGTAGCTTCATGGTTGGAAGTCAGCTCCATGTACCTGAAGTTTTAAACAGTTTGCCCTGATCTGATTAATAAATGAACTCCTCTTGGCCATTGTTCACACCCTGTCCATTATGTGGGATGTTCAGCCAGTCTTATACTCTTTTCATGGGAAGGCAGAAAATTATTTAATGTAGTTTTCAATGTGAGTACTTCCTATGTGCTATTCCTCCAGGACCTTTCGGCAGTTAAGGTACTTTTTTTGTGTGCAACCCATCTCTTTTGTTGAGTTTGTACCGTTCTGTTTTGCTTGGGATCGTTGCACTTATTTTTATACTTGTGTTTTGCATTGTATCTAACGAAGTTGTTATGCCTGTGCAAGGACTTCCGCTTGTGCAGGGGAACTTCCTTTCCTTCTAATCTCCCCCAAACCACTGTGGAGGGTTGAGGAAACCCCGAGAGCAGATTTGAGCGGCGTCTGGGGAGGAGAGGAAGGTCCACCGTGGAACTGGAAGTCATTATGCCATAGCTGTCAACTTATTTGGCAGGAAACTCCCTTATCCCAGCGCTGTGTCCCGCTGCTGTCCCTTATTGATGTCCCTTAAATTTCCCAGGTTTCAAAGGAAGCAGCTCCTCTCCCTCCCTCCCTGCCGGCCAGGGAGGAGGGAGGCTCCAACTGTGTTGCTTGGCTGCATTGCTCACCCAATAAGGAGTCTAAGAACGACTGGGGGGTGGAGCTTGCATGCCTTGTGCCAATCAAATCAGCCGCGTTGCCTGGGGACTCGCCTTTGCTCAGCGCTTCCCAGTGGAGAGGTGACGGTGGCTTTCCTTGCTGCATCCCCTTTGCCGGGTTGCTGTTCTGTGGGAACCACCGCTTGAGGCTTTGTTTGGCTGCTGGCTGGGCTTTCTGCCTTTGGCTCAGAGGGGCTTAGAAGTTGAACATACCTGTGCCCGGAAAATCCCTTATTTTGGCTGCTGATCCCTTATTTTTGAGGCTGCTGGTCCCTTATTTTCAAATCTGTAAGTTGACCGCTACGCATTATGCAGGCAGGACAACTTTGTCGGATGCACTTCTTAAAACTATTTTCGCCCGAGGGAAAGGGGTTTCCTTAGGGATAGCAGTGCAAAAGGCCTGATCCTGACTGGGACCTGCGGTGGCTGCTATGTAGCCTTTAAAAAAAACACAACCGCATATATAGCTCCAAACTGCATGTTCAATGTCATCTATTGATTGGTCCTGTTTTGGCCTCTCTGGCAATGCCATTTGAGGGGCAGGGCAAACAACAAAAAGCAGAGCCTGAGACCTGGGCAAGAGTCTGTAAAGTATAGAGTCACACTGAGAGTCAGTGTGGTGTAGTGGTTAAGAGTGGTAGTCTCGTGGCAGAATTCGAGACCAGGGAGAAGAGTCGGTGGAGGAAGATTGGAAGAAATTTAAAGACTATTTACAGAAACATTGTAAAATTAATGAATGTTAGAATGATGTTGGAATGAATTTATGTGATTCTAGCAAAAATGTAACAAAGATTTAAGAAAAATAGATTGTTAATTGGTGAAAGGAGAGAAAGTAAACTTATATTAATATTAAGATAAATTTTCAGGATAAAAAATTTGAAGAGAGGGAAAGGATTTGCTGAAATGGATAATTGACTTAGAATACAAAAAGGGAGGTGTGAGGAGGTCAGGGAAACAAGCAAATGAAAGACAAGTTATGGAAAGGTTCGATTTGTTTTTTTTTATTGTTTCCATTTTTCTGTTTTTTTTTGTGATGTGTTGTTTTGCTTTTGTTTAATTTGGTGTTTTTTCTATTTTCTTTTTGTAACCTTAAAACTTCAATGAATACTATTTTTTTAAAAAAAGAGTGGTAGTCTCGTAATCTGGTGAACCGGGTTTGCTTCCCCGCTCCTCCACATGCAGCTGCTGGGTGACCTTGGGCCAGTCACACTTCTCTGAAGTCTCTCAGCCCCACTCACCTCACAGTGTTTGTTGTGGGGGAGGAAGGGAAAGGAGATTGTTAGCCGCTTTGAGACTCCTTAGGGTAGTGGTAAAGCGGGATATCAAATCCAAACTCTATACTCTGCAAGAGGGGTGAGGAAGGTTTGCAAGTGGAGGGGGCCACATCCTAGCGAGGTTGACTTGCAGACCTAAGTTCTTAAATGGGGATTGCAGGTTGAGTCAACCTCTCCCCAGTACCAGAGAGACTGGGTTACATGCTTAGGATTCCAAGATAAAGAAGCAGTGGTGATTTACCCCATTGTTTGAGCAAATAAAACCTGCAGATTTTGTAGCACCTGGGAGGAGCTTACTCAGCTAGCTCTCTCTATATTTGAACTGAGTGCGCACACTTGATTTACAACATCCAGACGAGGGTTTCTCCTTTTCGTTTTGCTCCACTATACCCCTTGCTTTGGGTAACGTTGTGCCCAATGAAGAGTTTGGAGAATTCAAAAAAGGGCTGTATTTTTTGCAGTTTTGGGGTTGGAATTGCCCAGGAGTAGAACACAAGCCTGCTTTGACACATCTCTCATGGCTTTGATCTTCTTGCAGAGGAAGGTGCTGCAATTGGAACACCCTGCACAAGAGCAAAGCCCTCTCTTCACCCAGCTGCTCCTTGCTAAACAGCTGGTGCACGGGAGAAAGTGCTCAGAGTCAGATGAATCTGTCTGCGGGTGGCATCCGGCTCCCTACCCCTGCTCTGCAACCACATGGTTTCTCTTTTTGCAAATCCATCCTCCTGCACACGGAGGATGAAGTTATCCAATGGATAAGGTCACGCATTAATTCATATGGCACTGCTCCAAGCAGTCACATAAGCAGGGATCTGGGTAAAGAGGAGTTATATCTGCATGCTGGAAAGGCATTCGTTCTGCTCCCAAGTCCCTAGTCATCTTTGTGCCAGGGACATTGGGAGTAAACCCACATCTCCAACACACTCCAGTGGGTTCGCCCTGTACACTGGATGTAATGGTTGTGAAACAGTGGTGGGCTTTGGGCTTTCAAATTTCAGTGATGCTGAAAATCGGTGCGCGCCCCTGCCCCTCGCCTTCCGTTCTAAGTCATTGTTGCAGTGTCCCCCTGATTGGCGCCCAGTGCAGGCAAACTGGTCACATTCCACTAAATCTGCCCCTGTTGCCAAGGGGTCACCTCCATGTGCAGAACCAAATGAATGGGCACCCCAAAATTCATGGGGGGTCTGTATGGGTTAGGATCTACGTGTGTAGGCTCTTATGCAAACATGGTGTCTTTTGTGCAGAAATCATTATCAGGGTGTGTGTGTGTGTGTGTGTGTGTGTGTGTGTGTGTGTGTGTGTGTTGGAAAAGGGCAGGTTGGCAAGTGTGGCCTCTGGTCCTTTTTCAGTGCATCTGTCCAAATGGGACAGTGGAAACCACATATCTGGAAACATAGTGAATGCAGATGAACAATAGCTTTTGATAACTCTGGTCATCTTTCAATTATGGAATTTTTGGACTAAGCACACTCAGTTATATCCTTGTAACTCCGTTGTAAAAATGTGACACCTAATGGTGCTGTAAAAAAAACGAAACTTTATGCAATTTTACATAGGGTTTTTTCCCTTTTGTTATAACAGTCTAATGGCTTGTTTTTTTCATGTGTGTAGATCTAGCCCTTGTCTCCTCCTGAGATTCTGAATACACTAACACAGAGAGGGATGTTTGACTGGGAGACCAAATTCCTTTGGGAGGAAGGATGGGAGATAAATTTAATAAACAAACAAACAAATAAGATAGGCCATGCACATAGACATATGTGCACGGGGAACACATGGATGCTCACTCTGGCACACTACTTGCTCTCATGTGCACAGCATGTGCCCTGTTCTTATACTCACAGTTTCTCCCTTTCAGCAAAGGAGAAGAACAAGAGAAGACGACTCTGGTCCTATCTTCAAGGTGGGTGAAAGGAGAATGGGAAGCCCAAAGGGCTGGGCTGGATCTGATGGGAGTGATAGTCCCAAACATCTGGAGGGCACCAGGTTAGCAAAGGTTGGTCTACACAAATGAGGCTAGGAGCTGCCCAGTTTGACAACAGGATATGGGTAACAGCAGGGGACAGGCTGCATCTGACCAAGCACATATCTTATCTTCTGATGAGTTAGTAATTTGCGATCTGCTGAACAAGAAATGTGAGGGGAGCATGTTGTTCTCAGCAAAAGCAAAAGCAGAACATCTCAGACAACTGTGTAGGTGGCCAAGGCTCATGTAACTGTTCTGCAACGCCAGGGTTGAAAAGGAGAGGTGGGAAATTAGCCTTGCTTTCTCACCCATAGGGTTTGGTTAGAGAAACGAAGATCATGGCCACTGGTCCCATTATCTCCTGGCAAATAGAAGGGGAAGAAATGGAGGCAGTGAGAGATTTTACTTTCTTGGGCTCCACGATCACTGCAGATGGTGACAGCAGCCACAAAATTAAAAGACACCTGCTTCTTGGGAGAAAAGCAATGACAAACCTAGATAGCATCTTAAAAGGCAAAGACATCACCTTGCCGACAAAGGTCCGTATAGTTAAAGCTATGGTTTTCCCAGAGGTGATGTATGGAAGTGAGAGCTGGACCATAAAGAAGGCTGATCACTGAAGAATTGATGCTTTTGAATTATGGTGCTGGAGGAAACTCTTGAGAGTCCCATGGACTGCAAGAAGATCAAACCTCTCCATTCTGAAGGAAATCAGCCCTGAGTGCTCACTGGAAGGACAGATCCTGAAGATGAGGTTCCAATACTTGGGCCACCTCATGAGAAGAGAAGACTCCCTGGAAAAGACCCTGATGTCAGGAAAGATGGAGGGCACAAGGAGAAGGGAACGACAGAGGACAAGATGGTTGGGCAGTGTTCGCAAAGCTACCAGCATGAGTTTGGCCAAACTGCGGGAGGCAGTGGAAGACAGGAGTGCCTGGTGTGCTCTCGTCCTTGGGGTCACAAAGAGTCGGACATGACTAAATGACTAAACAACAACAGCCAGAAAACATTAAGCTTTTTCTGAAGCAGTGTAAGAGCAAGTGTCCACAGCTAGATTCCACACACCCCCCCAAAAAACCCCAGGCTTATGTAATAATACTAGGGGCTGTACTCCTGCTCACTCCATTCTCCAGCCTCCTGCCATTTTCTGCACATTAACCCCATAGACTGAGCTTTCTGTTCCCACCCCATGTTCCAAACCCATTTCTGAAGCCACCTCTCTCTTCTATTCGGCAGCCCTGCTTTGCACCCCCATTTCAACTTCACCCCAATGTCCATGCCTCCCCCTTCTATTGTGCAATCCCCACTAGCATGCAAACTTCTGCCACTGCTTTAGGTAAAGGTAAAGGGACCCCTGACCATTAGGTCCATTCGCGGATGACTCTGGGGTTGCAGTGCTCATCTCGCTTTACTGGCCAAGGGAGCCGGCGTACAGCTTCCGAGTCATGTGGCCAGCATGACTAAGCTGCTTCTGGCGAACCAGAGCAGCGCACGGAAACGCAGTTTACCTTCCCGCCGGAGTGGTACCTATTTATCTACTTGAACTTTGATGTGCTTTCAAACTGCTAGGTTGTCAGGAGCAGGGACCGAGCAACGGGAGCTCACCCCGTCGCGGGGATTCAAACCGCCAACCTTCTGATCTGCAAGTCCTAGGCTCTGTGGTTTAACCCACAGCACCACTGTTTTAAATCACCACTTTTTGCCACTCAGCATACCTCCACCCCCACTTTGCTCAAACCTCTGCTGTTGCTTTAAAGTTTAAAGCACCCCTTTCTCCCTCTCGGTGTGTCTCCCTTCCCATTTCTGTGCCATGGCTACTGCTGTTGCACAATCCTCCTTCACGTTTGCTCCCCTCTCGCCACCCTGACTTCATGCAAATCCAGGATAGTGATAAAGCACTGCAAATCCCCCAGCGAGGGCTGCACAATGACATTCTTACATCTTCAGAGAGATTATCCTTCCTTTAGTTAAATCTAGTAGAAATTGCCTCTTCTCCTCGTGTAGCTGAGCAAGTCTTAGGTAGCACAAGAAAATTGCTGCCGCTGCAGCTGAAGTCGTCAGACTGATAGAGTACGGAGCGTCGGCTCAGAAACTTCTTCCACTTCCATGGGGTATATTTATCACAGGAAGGAAGCAAAAAAGAAAGCACTATGCAGCACAAAACAAGGTCGATGGACAAGTGCAGGTAAGGATAGCGTTTCTGAGGCTATTTATATAACACCAATTATATTAGAACCATTGATCAGGTTCCTAGGTCTATGGGTTACATTTATTCTGCTAAACCAGGCATAGGCAAACTCAGCCCTCCAGATGTTTTGGGACTACAACTCCCACCATCCCTGGCCACTGGTCCTGTTAGCTAGGGATCATGGGAGTTTGGGTCCCAAAACATCTGAAGGGCCAAGTTTGCCTATGTCTGTGCTAAATCTCCTGGTTTAAGACCCCTCACTCTGGGAACCTAGAACCTCAATGTATACATTGGCAGCATATGTGATGTAACACACCAGAGACATAAGAACAAGATCTTCTATATATTTTGGGAAATGGTTTGTCTGTCTGTTTATTTGCTTGTTCTGTTATGTGTTTGGATGCCTCTTGAGAGATCATCAACAGACTTGGTGTGAGGGCTTCCAATGGGGAATGGCAGTTTTCATTGTCATTGTGCCACCACCGGCATTTTGAATCAAGATAGCAGGTCAAAACATCACGTTGGTGTGACTTTGTCTGGTTTTTTGGGGGGGAGGGGGAATAGGTCCACCTGCCTCTTAAGATACCACTGTCAAATTGGCATGAGGGTTCCTGAAGTGGGGGGGAGAGGATTACGTTGACGGCCGCCATTTTGAATCAAGATGGTAGACCAAAACATGACCTACATGTGACATCGCCCAGATCACAATTCTTCTGTAGCTCTCACATATGGCATTCCCCATAAGCCACTTTGAGACATGGAGGGTCTGAATTCTTTAAATAAATAAACCGCCTTTGACACCTTGAACATTCCATCCAAGGTTAAGGCAGGCAGGGCCTGCAAGGACATACAGTAATTGCACAACTGCAATTACTACAAGCATCATTCTTGCAATCCAATTTCTTGTATTGTTCCTGCATTTTACGACATCAGCTCTGCCACTAAACGTGCAAATAAAAACAAACCCAACCCAGCACTGCAGATTCAGGTCATCCTATACGGTCCATTCTCCTGGCAGTTTCCCACCAGCAGGTGGCGGCTACAATTTTAAGACTGGCCACTTTCCCAAACTTTTACGTTTAGGATACAAGTTAAGCATTAAACCCTTAAAACAAGAAAAGTGACAGGGAGTTCTTGATCAGAATAGTCACAAATGGGAGGGGGGTTTTTTGTTTAATTTTTAAAGAGCAGGTCTTTTATCTGCTTATTTTGACCTCTGTCTTCTAAAGCAACAAGAAAAGCTTATTGATCCCAATTCCTGCAGGACACGAAAGCTCATTACCATTAAATGGAGAACTTCCATTTTGCCCCCGTTAAGTGTAAATATTTAATGGGCATTCCTCTTTCTTCCCACCTGACTGGAACTGATGAATCAGCCTGTCAGAATTTGGATATGATCTTTAAAGAAACTCCAACCTATTGGCAGGAAGTTACCGGTATTTTATATAGATAAGATTTATTGGGAGCATCCTATGGAATCTGTAGATTATGAAGTAGCATATTCAGAGTTTTACTATCTACATACTGGCCATATGGTGCAATAACTAGAATGTTAGGTTCAGAGATGTGAAACCTCTGTACTGGTAAGTCCCTCACAGTGCAATCTAATACCTGTGTACTTGGAAGTAAGTCCACTGAGTTCAATGGGACTTACTCCCAGGTAAGTAGATAAAGGAATTCAGGCAGGGTGACCTTGGGCTGTATTCCCTTGGGAATAATCTGTTAAGGGCCACCGGCTGCTGGTGGTGGGTGGGACTGCAGTCGAGTGGTGGGTGGAAGCAGAGCTCAAAGTGGGTCATGCACCCCTTCCCTCTCTGCCACCCCTTCACATGTTCTCTCTTCTTGCCACCTGCATGTAATTAGGCCAGAGGCTCCAGGAAGTTCTTGGACCACAGACTCTAGCGGCCACTTCCCTCAACTTTGTGTCTCTTTCCCTTTACTAGGCCCTCTGCTCTCTTTGCCTCTTCCTTCTTTGACCCAAAGCTACCCTCAACAGTTATAGCCTTCCCAGCTTCTGCATGACTTCAGAGCAATTCAACCAATGGTCGCCAAGCAAGAAACTGCACCAGTTCCTGTCCCCATTCTACTCTGGGAATTATGGTGCTGCGCATTCCAGGTAGCCTAGCTGACCAGTGTGTTCAGATATTCTGGTCATGGTTTGAATACTCTGGAGAGCAGCCAATGCATGGATAGTAACTTGTGTTGTATTGCCAAAGGCAGAAGCCCCTCACTGTGCGTCTGTTGTATGGCAAGAGCTTCTCCAAGGAATTTTGTTTAATTATTCCTGGTTTTAGGGACGCGGGGGGCGCTGTGGGTAAAACCTCAGCGCCTAGGACTTGCCGATCGCACGGTCGGCGGTTCAAATCCCCGCGGCGGGGTGCGCTCCCGTCGTTCGGCCCAGCGCCTGCCAACCTAGCAGTTCGAAAGCACCCCCGGGTGCAAGTAGATAAATTGGGACCGCTTTATAGCGGGAAGGTAAACGGCTTTCTGTGTGCTGTGCTGGCTCGCCAGATGCAGCTTGTCACGCTGGCCATGTGACCTGGAAGTGTCTGCGGACAGCGCTGGCTCCCGGCCTATAGAGTGAGATGAGCGCACAACCCTAGAGTCTGTCAAGACTGGCCCGTACGGGCAGGGGTACCTTTACCTTTTTATTCCTGGTTTTAAAAGCCAATATATAAAGCGGTCTTGACAGAAACTCTCTTCACAAAGACTGGGAGATGTGACAGTGGTCTTCAAACATCTGAAGGGCTGTCATGGAAAAGATAGAGCAGACTAAATCTCTGCTGCTCCAGAAGATCAGTGAGGGGGCAGAAGAAGGTTCCTTGGTTGTGTGGTAGGGTTTGCTCACCCAGCATAGGCCTAGTCATCTGTATTTGTTTATGTCCACTTCCCTAATAAACAACATTTCTGGAGAATAGGTTTTCTGGTTCTCTTTCTGGACACTGATAAACAAGTTATATAACCCCTCGTGTCTGTCTTTGGGAGGACACCCAATTTGACCTTTCACTAATTAAACTTGAGGTCTGGATCTGTCCACTTTGGGCTAATCAGTACATGTTCAGCTAAGAGTAGTTTCTTCGCCTAGATAAATTTACTTGTCGGTAAATCAGATATATTGGTAAATATGCCTCATTTCCAGGAAAATTCTTCCTAAATATGTTTACAAAAACACACACACACACACAAAAACTATGTTAGGGGACAACCTCTGAGTAATGGATAAAGCATGTCACTTGGTGGCCTTCCAAATGTTAATATATGATAAGTGCTGGCCAGTGGCGTAGCGTGGGGGTGCAGGGGGGGCCGGCCGCACCGGTCGCAACATCTGGGGGGGGGCGCTCACACTCGCAGCTCTCTGCCCCTTGCTAAAATCCACGGGTTAGGGGGCGCAAATTACTTGCCTTGCCCCGGGTGCTGACAACCCATGCTACGCCACTGGTGCTGGCGGCAACATGTCTGAGGTTTTGTCAGATACTGCCACAGTAGCCGCAAACTCCCCAGATTAATGCAATACCAGTTTTTAAGGCCTGCTTTATAGACTGCAACACCTCTCCTGCCTTAGGAGTTTGGGATGTAGGATAACCAACTCTGGTTTAATCCAGATAAGGCAGAAGAACTATTGGTTAGTGGAAATGCTCACCTGAGATTGGAAGTAAAACCTGTTTTGGATGGGGCTGCAATCAGTTTTTAAGACTAAGTGTTCAATTTGGAAGTGCTCCAGGATCCGTCTTTACTCAAAGGGGAGCTGTCGAGGCTACATTTGTGTGCCAGCTGCATCCTTTCCTGGAGAAAGTGGAACTAGTCAGTCACACCTGCCTTAGTCATATCAAGTTAGATTATATAGTACCAATAATATACTCATATTCAGAGCATGTGGGGCTGCCCTTTTTTTTTTTTTTTTTGCTTATTTAAAAGGTTTATTTAACTTTTTAAAATTTGAGGTAAAATACTTTTCATATCAACTTCCATAACAAAATACAGAGCTATCAGATACCCCTGAAAAAAATATGTATATTATACATATATTTCTATAACATTACATCATATATATAATATATATGCAAACTTTTTTTTTGAAGACTTTATAGAAAGTGGAACGTCTAAAAGGCACTGCACGAAAGCATGAGGACTACTTACATTTTTTTTCTTAAAAAAAATTTTTTTTTACACACACAATTTTAATCCTGCTTTACACAGACAAAATAAAAATACCTCAAGCGTTAGAGTTGCCGTTCGGATGTGTTTTACTCCCTGCGGACTCTCAAAGCATCATAAAGACAGGACCATGTCTCATGAAAAATGATTTAACAATAATAATAAATTTTTAAAAGTCGTCGGTAAATACTTTGTCACTTTAACACACACAAAAAAACTAAAAGTTGTTTCGTTTCTTTTAAAATAAACTGAATCAAAAGTATTCCAAACCAAAGACATAGCTCTCTTAAAAACCCATCAGGATCCGTAAGACGGGGGGAAAAAATGAGAAAAAAGTTACATTTCTTGAAAAAGCGAAAACAGTTATGGAATTAAAAGGGCAATCAAGCAAATATAAACCTCCCTTGAAGGTTAGATAAAAACCCTTTCTACCTGTCTTCATCGGACAAGTGCAGACTTTATGCATCATCCATGACCTGACTGTCTGCATGTGTGTATGTAGGTTTTTTTGTGTGTGGAGGGGAGCCCAAAGTTTGGGACGGGGTGCCTTGCCCTAAAAATAGCAGTTCGGCAACAGCGCCCCACAGTGTCTGGGGGGGCAGAGGTTGGGGTCCCCCCCTCCCCAGCATGGGTGGGTAACAGGAAATGGCTTCTCAGTTGGCCAAAGCGAGGGCGGCGGCAGCAGCAGCGGGCACCACCTTTGCCACATGCGGGAAGGAAGGGAACCCAGGGTGGATCTGGGCCTCAAAGTCCGGCTCCGTCCCAGGGCGAGGTCTCCTGGGGATTAGGCATCCCCTGACGCAGGAGTCTCGGGCGATGAGCCACGCACGCCGCCCCATGACCCAGGAGCCACTTTAAAGATGTTTGGAAACTACAGCTGGTGCAAAATGCTGCTGCCAGAAGAATTTCTGATGCTTGCTAACCCGTGGTTTGTTAAACAAACCATGAGTTGATGGGTTAGCCTGGAGATGATCAAGCAAACAATTTGATTTGTGAAGGCTTGGTTTATTCCCCATCTCCCATTCCATTGCCTCCTTGATATCCCAAACACCTTGTCCATTAGTTCTTCTGGGTCCTCTGATACAGATGGGTTGATTGTTGCTTCTCTGAAGATGCAAAAGATGCGCCTTAGGTAGAGGTGGAGTGTTTTTTGTTATGTTTTTTGGGATCTTCATCAAAGGAAGTCATCCTGGCTGATTTAACTGGACAGAGAAGCTGGCCACCATCCCAGACGAGTCTTCAAATACTGGGCCAGTGTGGTGTAGTGGTTAAGAGCGGTGGACTCGTAATCTGGTGAACCGGGTTCGCTTCCCCGCTCCTCCACCTGCAGCTGCTGGGTGACCTTGGGCCAGTCACACTTCTTTGAAGTCTCTCAGCCCCACTCACCTCACAGAGTGTTTGTTGTGGGGGAGGAAGGGAAAGGAGAATGTTAGCCGCTTTGAGACTCCTTAAAGTGAAAGGCGGGATATCAAATCCAAACTCTTCTTCTTCACCATCCAGTGTAAAATAGGACACGTGGCAACCTTAAAGTGGGAGAATATGTAACTTTGTGATACTTTATCTTTGTGACACTTTAGTCCCAAGCTATTTGGGGCTTCAGAGATTAAAAGTGGAACCTTGACCTAGATCTGGAAACAGACCAGAAGACAGTAAAGTTGTTTTTTTACGATTTACAAATCTGCCTTACAGTTCCAGTAAGCAGTTTTGCTGCTGGATTTTGTACTAACCTAAGTTTCCAGAACAAGGACTCTTGAAGGGCACCCACACACAGCAATGTTTCTGGAAGGAAACATTACTACAGTATGCCTAACTCTGGCCAAACAATCTTTGTCTAGGAGAGGATGCAGCTGGTGTACCAGCTTTAGCAGTTGGGAGATGTGACGTGCTACCAAAGTCACTTGGGCTTCCAAATATAGACCTGGATTGAATAGCAGCCCCAGAGTGTTAAGCTGCTCCCTCAGGGAGATTGCAACTCCAACCAAAACAAAGTCCAAGCACCTGCCATCAGCATCTCTGCCTTCTCAGGATTGAGCTGTAGCTCACTGTCAACCATCTAGTTCAATTCCAATCATAGTACTTCCACAGAATCTCCCGAGTCTGACACACAAAAAGAGCAGTAGTCTTGGGTGTTATCAATGTACTAATGTTGAAATATACTCGGAGTTGAGAGTGGATTTCATGCTCTTTATTCAGCTCATAGTGGTGAGGAGGAAATGGAAGTTCCCCCAGAATGTCTGATTTATATACATTATTTACACAATGGGCCCCACATGATTGGCTAATTCCAGGATTCTCCTGTAGGCCAATCATGTTGCGGATTCACTTCCACCTGAAGCTGGATTGGGTGGCTCCTGTGGACCAATCAGACTGCTGCATTCTGGATCCTATTGTTCTAGGACCAATCAGACTGCTGCAATCTGAATCCTATTGTTCTTGGACCAATCAGACTGCTGCTGTGATGGCCTGGGATTCGGATTCGGATGCTGAACCTGAGGGATCCCAGCCTGCACAGAATTCTCCGCCTCCAGAACCAGCTGAGCTGGGGCTTGAGCCTGAAGGGTCCTCACCTGTGCTGGATCCTCAGGTGCAGGCACCAGCTGAGTCTGCTCTGGCTACCTGGGGTGATGGAGGAGCCATTGCCTGCAGGTGTTCCACTCTCAGCCACGTCAGAGGAAGCTGAGGTTGCCTCTGGGTCTGGTAACCCTCCAGCCTCTCCTGAGCTGCAGAGGCTCAGGGCAGAGAGGCGGAGGGAACTAAGTTCCCGCAGGAGAAGTGCTCGCCTCCAGGCCAGGAGAGGCGAGTCACCTGAGAATTGGGGCCGCCCTGTGCCTTGGGGCAGATAAAAGCCAGCCAGCCTCAGTCCCAAGTTGTGGGAGCAACTTCGTTGGTTGTCGGTTCCTGCCTGGACCCTGTCTTGCTATCCTGCCGGAGCTCCTGACCTCACCCGACTACCTGCCCTTCAACTTTTATGGACTGCCTCCATACTGCACCTTCGACCTCGGACTGGACTTGGACCTCGCCTCTCGGTTAGCCCTCGGGACCAGGACAGCTGCATTCTGAATCCTATTGTTCTAGGACCAATCAGACTGCTGCATTTTGGATCCTATTCAACTCAGTACATAACAAATGTCATCACACCTAAAATGCCATATAGATTTTAAACAGCATGGAGGACAGAAACAAAGATGCAGAATATCATATAGCTAACCAGTCACGGAGTGGGATGCAGGTGGTGCTGTGGGTTAAAGCCTCAGCGCCTAGGACTTGCCGATCGAAAGGTCGGCGGTTTGAATCCCTGCGGCGGGGTGCGCTCCCGCTGCTCGGTCCCAGCGCCTGCCAACCTAGCAGTTCGAAAGCACCTCCGGGTGCAAGTAGAAAAATAGGGTAGGGACCGCTTACCAGCGGGAAGGTAAACGGCGTTTCCGTGTGCGGCTCTGGCTCGCCAGAGCAGCGATGTCACGCTGGCCACGTGACCCGGAAGTGTCTCCGGACAGCGCTGGCCCCTGGCCTCTTGAGTGAGATGGGCGCATAACCCCAGAGTCTGTCAAGACTGGCCCGTACGGGCAGGGGTACCTTTACCTTTACCTTTAACCAGTCACGGCACAGTAGAAGTTGGCTATTGCTACCTTTGGGAAAAAGCCACTGAGACAGGAAAGGAATACAATGGAATTAATCCCCATCCCAGATAGCTGCTTCACATGGTATTGAAAGCCTAAAGGTAAAGGGACCCCTGACCATTAGGTCTAGTCGTGGCCGACTCTGGGGTTGCGGCGCTCATCTCAGTTTATTGGCCGAGGGAGTTTCCAGGTCATGTGGCCAGCATGACTAAGCCACTTCTGGCGAACCAGAGCAGTGCACGGAAATGCCGTTTACCTTCCCGCCGGAGTGGTACCTATTTATCTATTTGCAATTTGGCGTGCTTTTGAACTGCTAGGTTGGCACGAGCTGGGACCGAACAACGGGAGCTCACCCCGTGGCGGGGATTCAAACCGCCAACCTTCTGATTGGCAAGCCCTAGGCTCTGTGGTTTAACCCACAGCGCCACCAAAAGGGGGGGGGGATTGCACTGGATGCAGAAAAAGCTGAACAGAGAACAAGTTTGCAAAGTGCCCGCAAAATTAATGTGCTTGAAGCATTTCAGAAATAAGAAGTCCCCTCATCAGGGGCAACACTGCTTACCAGTGAATTCAGCAAATGACAAAGCTACAGAAGTTTATATTTGCAGTTACTGGTGAGAAGTGTTGCCCTTGTTGAAGGAATTTCTTCATTCTGAAACATGGTGGGCATAATAAAGCAGTCTGGCACCTTGAGAACTCATTATCTCTGATCTAGAATGTCATTCTCCCATTGTAAGTCATCCACCAGGGGAACCAAAGCTGTTTTACTGCCAAATCCTGACCTCCCAAACCAAAATAAATTCAGAAAATGAGCATTCAAGAGAATCAAGAATTATCCTGTAACCAGCTGCTTAAACATGGTTAGCTATAAAGGGCATAATCTCTGGTCCCTTATTTTCAAATCTGTAAGTTGACAGCTATGCTAGATGATGCTCAGAGGATGTAGTCACTAAAACGTACCAACAAAGCAGACTCCAAATCATAATGGATGCAAGCATTTTTTTTTCTATATATCCTTGAAATGTTTTACAAGCAAGGGGCTTACAGTATTATCTTGTTGGCCAAACTGGGAAAGCCGATGTACTATTTGTAAAAAGTTTTGCTGGGTGGCCCTGTGAGGATAGTAGAGAATTATTATGCCACCCATATAATGAAATCCACCCCGAGCCAGGAATATCTATTTTCAGATGCTGTATAAGTGTTTACTCTATTTTTTTTCTCCAAAGGAGGCAGTACCTACATGTTTCCTGATATCTGTAGCCATAGAATGAGCACAAAAAGAGGTTGCTTGCAGTGTTTCTTTGAAGCTAAATTTATCTTTTAAAATATTCATTACATTGGTAGCTGTTTCTGAGAATGAGCTGGGTTGCTGTACGAAGACTTAGGAATACTTCAAAGGAACTATACGGAACTGACAGTTAACATTCCTGCGCTCAGTTGGCACCTTTGATGGAGCCATACCTGTTGAAGCCCGCTGAGCAGATTCATATTTGTGGCATATAACGCATCTCACATGTAAACACACACTAATGAAATACTTGTTTCCATAACCAAAGTTTTGGGGTGCTTTTATTTCTGGCTCGTGAGCCTTTAGGAGATATTTGTGCCACATGCTTTGAAGATTTTCTGCATAGCAATGAAGACTAGAATAGCTGCATACAGCTTGAATCCAGCACGGTCCAGCAATATTCTTCCAAAGGCCTCCTAGCACAAAGTAGAAGGGGAACAAAGGGATATCTAGTCCAACTCTTTGCCCAAAAGGGAGGATCATCTTCAGCTCCATCTGTAAAATGTGGATGTTACTTGTGTACAGGAAGTAGGACCTAGCTGATCACACAGCTAATGGTTACTCTACTAATCAAACCAAGCTATACGCTACAAGGACACGTGGCTCCTTGCCTCCAGGGCCACTGGTCATTCTTGATGTAAAACAAGGTGATTAGCCCAGATCTCAAGCATGAGCAAACTGTACAAGGAGGTATCACTTGAAAATGTAGTTGGATGCAATTCATGCCAGTAAGTATGAAGGGAACTCCAAAGGTAGAATACTGGAACATATACCAGTAGACACATGGCTTTGTTTTTTTGTTTTGAAAAGTTTTTATTATTAAAATAATTCAGCATTAATACACACATATTGCAAATATACAAGCATACAAACATACATTTCATACAGTCCTTAAAAATGTTCAAACATACCTACACTCAATCCCACAGATAATTCCTTTTCCCATCGCTGGCAGAAATTGTCGCAGTGAAAAAATTTAATATGAAAGAAAATTGGGCTGCTTATAAAATTGTATTAAAGGAAGAAAACGGAGAATTGGAATTAAAGGATTATACAGAAATTAAAGCTCATATTAGTGACTGGTTCCAATATATTCAAATTAAGTATAGATTAGCGAAAGACAAAAAGTTAGGATTTGAAAAAGAAATATCAAAATTCGATAAATACTTAATACAAGAAAAATAAAAAATATATCTAAACTGTATAATCTGATCTTAGAGTGGGAAACAAAGGATGAACTGGTTAAACATCCATGATTAAATGGGCGCAAGATATTGGGAAGAATATTATGTTTGAACAATGGGAAAAATTGTGGAAAGAAGATATGAAATTCACTATGTGTTATATATTGAAAGAAAATTACCTCAAAATACAACATAGATGGTATTTAACACCTGAAAGAATAACAGAAATGAATAAAAATTGTAGTGATGTCTGCTGGTGATGCAACACTGGAAAAGGTACTATGATGCATATATGGTGGAATTGTTTAAACATCAAACAATTTTGGGAAGCAATATATAATAAAGTGAAAAAAATGTTCAGATATTCATTTAGGAAAACACCAGAAGGTTTTTTATTGGGAATAGTACCAGGAAGTCTAAAGGAAGAAGACATTATATTTATACGCAACAGTAGCCACAACGCTACTGACTGCGAAAAATTGGAAAAGTGGTATTATACCGACAAAAACAGAGTGGCTTGCCAAATTATTGGAGTATTACAATATATCCAAAACAATGGGAGAAATTGGAAGGATCTCAAAAGAGAAGATAGACAGGGACTGGAAGGTGTTTAAAGGATACTTGCAAAACCATATTGAAAAATCAGAACTCCTATTAGAATAAACAAGTTCTGTTTTAAATACTGAAATACTAAATAAGATGGATAACAATGTGTAATAGAAAAAGAAGCATGAAATTAGGTTAAAGGTGTGTGAAAGAAAGTAATAGAAGTGGAAAGAAATTGCAATTGAGTAGATTGGAAGTTTAACACAAAGGTGGGGTGAGGGGTGGTGGATGGCGATGGGACACATGGCTTTGTATGCCCGCATATGATCTTCTCTCTTTCTCCCACCCCCTCTTGTTAAAAAGGTAAAGGTACCCCTGCCCGTACGGGTCAGTCTTGACAGACTCTGGGGTTGTGCGCCCATCTCACTCAAGAGGCCAGGGGCCAGCGCTGTCCGGAGACACTTCCGGGTCACGTGGCCAGCGTGACATCGCTGCTCTGGCGAGCCAGAGCCGCACACGGAAACGCCGTTTACCTTCCCGCTGGTAAGCGGTCCCTATTTATCTACTTGCACCCGGAGGTGCTTTCGAACTGCTAGGTTGGCAGGCGCTGGGACCGAGCAGCGGGAGCGCACCCCGCCGCAGGGATTCGAACCGCCGACCTTTCGATCGGCAAGTCCTAGGTGCTGAGGCTTTAACATACTTGTTACATACTGATTAATATAATCTTTAAACTAATTTCATGCAAGATTATGAAGCTGTGTGGAATTCTGGAAGTGTGCTAGTCATTAATTATCTGTAAAGGCTGGTGTTTAGTGTGGGAACGAAAGGCACAAGTATTCCACAGCTTTCATCTGTTCTGTGGTTCAGTCTTCAGAAAGAGGGAAACCTGGATCTCTTTGGGTTCAAGATCCACCTGTCATAGATTCGTTGTGCAATGCTGGGCAAGGTATACTTTCTGCTCTTCAGTTTCCCTGTCTGTAAACAGGGAGCATCCTCGCCTACCTGTGCAGTTTGTAGGAAGAATGAACATTAAGGGCACTTGCAGGCTGTTACTATTTTGGGGTGGGATTCAATCACATACCAGCAAATGCAGGGTGATCTGGAGTTGCTCCACAACAATCCCATAATCCCCCCATTGGACATTTTGTGACAAAGAAATATTTGCTTGACGCAATGTTGTCTAACCTCCCTGCAAACAAATGCTCAATACAGGGGCGTCTTACCCATAGAGGCTAGTGGTGTGGGGCGCCAAGTTCTGGAAGGCGCTAGGGAAGAGGCGGAGGCTGGACGCGGTGCCTCCCGGCATCAGCTCACCACCCTCGCCCGCCTCCACCATTCCAAAGCAGCGCCGCGCCCAGAGCCTCCATCTGCATGAAGCCACCAGCTGAGCCGGGAGGCGCCACATCCAGCCTCAACGTCTTCCCCACTGGAGGAGCCACCCTCCAGCCACTGCCCACCTCCTTCAGCCCCGCCGGCAGCACCGTCCTCCTTAAAAAACTCTGGGAAACGGGGGGGGGGGAGAGCTTTGCACCATGATGCCGGATATGCTTAAGACGGCCCTGGCTCAATACATAGGTTATGCTCGCATTACCACCTTTGTTGTTGTTTAGTCGTGTCCAGCTCTTTTTGACCCCATGGACCAGAGCACGCCAGGCACTCCTGTCTTCCACTGCCTCCCGCAGTTTGGTCAAACTCATGTTGGTAGCTTCAAGAACACTGTCCAACCATTTCGTCCTCTGTCGTCCCCTTCTCCTTGTGCCCTCAATCTTTCCCAACATCAGGTCTTTTCCAGGTAGTCTTCTCTTCTCATGAGGTGGCCAGAGTATTGCAGCCTCAGCTTCAGGATCTGTCCTTCCAGTGAGCACTCAGAGATGAATTCCTTATGAATGGATTGGTTTGATCTTCTTACAGTCCATGGGATTCTCAAGAGTCTCCTCCAGCACCATAATTCAAAAGCATCAATTCTTCGGCGATCAGCCTTCTTTATGGTCCAGCTCTCACTTCCATTCATCACTACTGATGAATAGCTTTAACTATACAGACCTTTGTCGGCAAGGTGATGTCTCTGTTTCTTAAGATGTTGTCTAGGTTTGTCATTGCTTTTCTCCCAAGAAGCAGGCGTCTTTTAATTTCGTGGCTGCTGTCACCATCTGCAGTGATCATGAAGCCCAAGAAAGTAAAATCTCTCACTCCCTCCATTTCTTCCCCTTCTATTTGCCAGGAGGTGATGGGACCAGTGACCATGATCTTAGTTTTTTTGATGTTGAGACCATATTTTGTGCTCTCCTCTTTCACCCTCATTAAGAGGTTCTTTAATTCCTCCTCACTTTCTGCCATCCATGAAGGAGATTACTACACTAGAGTGAAGTAAAGGAGTTCCCCCCACATTTCATAGCTCTTTCCACTAGCTTTGTACACAACCAGGGGGTCCTGTCTGGTAAGGGATAGTTTTACCCCATGCAAGGTGTTCACACCTTGGCTAGAGCCAAATTAGGAACGGCTTAAGGACTCAATTTGGTGTGAAGCTGGTTTGAGAAACAACACATCAAATGGTAGCATCTTCTAAACAAATATTTTATTTATTTATTTAATGTATTTATATCCTGCCTTTCTTCCAAGCTGGGATTTTTACAAGTATGTACAGGATACATATGCATTTTGTCTAATGTCATGTCAACACAGATTAAAAACCCAGCACTGGAAACAAAACAAGCGACCAGCAAGCAGGAGTGTGAACACAGCTGATTTGGTCTAATGTCCCTGTAAACTTTGTGCAAACAAAACAGAATGAAATGCTTAATAAGTAGGTTGTCTAGAAGTGATCTAAGTATTATAAAGCACTTTGCTCCCTCATCTTTTCTAATTGCATAGAATTTCAGCAGATGCCGCTTCTCCTACAGAACAGCAATATGAGAAAAGATGTTCAAGAGTCCTTTCCATCTAATTTAACTCTTATTTTTCATTGATTTGTATCCCATTCATCGTCCGAAAGATCCCATGGCTTACAGCTTCACCCAACTTTTCTGCACCTTTTACACTGGGAATGGAACCAGTATGTTGACCAGTACCCTAGAATAAATTGTTTCTACTCCCTACACAGTATTTTACAGCCTTACCAGCGTCATTTCTTTTTCTGGAAAGCTTTTGGGTAACCCCTCTAGTCCCTATAATTTACTCTAAGCCAAATTGAAATAGCCTCACATTCTTCCCCTTCCCCCATTCTCTCTCTTTTCCCTGGGTCTATTTCAGATAGCAAAGAGGGGTATGGTACCTCTCATATCCGTCTTTTGCAAAGCACCATGTGCATAGAGGGCATTATACAAATTAATACATAGAAAAGTGTCTGTCCCTCCCTGCAGTTCAACTCCCTCTCTTTTTACCAACAGCACATATCCATTCCTTCTGCTGGTGCAACTTTCTCATCATTTCTACATAGCAGCATTTATAAACCAGTGCCAGAGAAACTGGGTGAAAGGAAGGTGAGAGGGAAGAGATACAAATATTTATGTGTGTATATGTATACATACATACACCTACACAATTACAGGTTTGAAGCCAACTTAAAATAAAAAGAGCTGGTAAGCAAAGGAATCTGTGGTGCTTTCCATGGGATCCAGGGACATGTCAGCTAATACTCTTCCCTTTCTTCTTCATTTGCTTGTCTCTGCAGCAAATCTCGAGGGGGAAGGGAGAAGGGCAGAAATTGCATAGGCATGAGAGAGCGGGGAAAATCCCGCATGCAGGATTTTGGTGCCTAACAACCCCCCCTCCCTCTGCAATTGCTCTCGCGCTCCCCCGCCTCTCTCAGAGGCCGAGATGCTGCATCACGGCACCTGCTGGCTACCTCTGCTCCATTATTGAGAAGGAAGGAAGCTCATGCGCCCTGCTTGCCTGCATTTCGCAGGGCGCTGCTGTAGCTTTGGAGTTCAGTACATACCAGCATCTCTCTCTCTTCCCCTCCTCCCTCTCTCACAGGGCGGCCCACCCATGAGGCAAGGTGAGGCGGCTGCCTCGGGTGGCAGGATCCACAGGGGCAGCAGATCCCGATGTAGCTCTTTATTCAGGGCTGGCCCATCCATGAGGCAAAGCGAGGCCACCACCTTGGGTACCAGCATCCACAGAAGCAGCAGGTCCCGATGATGTAGCTCTTTATTTGGGGCCGGCCCACCCATGAGACAAGGTGAGGCAGCCCACTCAGGAAGCAGGATCCACAGGGGCAGCAGACCCCGATGATGTGGCTCTTTATTTAGGGCCAGCCCAGCCATGAGGCAATATGAAGCTGCTGCCTCGGGCAGCAGGATCCACAGAGGCAGCAGACCCCAATGATGTGGCTCTTTATTTAGGGCTGGCCCAGCCATGAGGAAAGGTGAGGCAGCCCACTCAGGAAGCAGGATCCACAGGAGCAGCAGACCCTGATGATGTGGCTCTTTATTTAGGGTCGGCCCATCTATGAGGCAAGGTGAAGCGGCTGCTTCAGGTGGCAGGATCCACAAGGGCAGCAGACTCCGATGACACGGCTCTTTATTTAGCGCCGGCCCAACCATGAGACAAGGTGAGGCAGCCCACTCAGGAAGCAGGATCCACAGGGGCAGCAGACCCCGATGATGTGGCTCTTTATTTAGGGCCGGCCCAGCCATGAGGCAATATGAAGCTGCTGCCTCGGGCATCAGGATCCACAGCGGCAGCAGACCCCAATGATGTGGCTCTTTATTTAGGGCTGGCCCAGCCATGAGGAAAGGTGAGGCAGCCCACTCAGGCAGCAGGATCCACAGGAGCAGCAGACCCTGATGATGTGGCTCTTTATTTAGGGTCGGCCCATCTATGAGGCAAGGTGAAGCGGCTGCTTCAGGTGGCAGGATCCACAAGGGCAGCAGACTCCGATGACACGGCTCTTTATTTAGCACTGGCCCACCCATGAGGCAATATGAAGCTGTTGCCCTGGGCAGCAGGATCTACAGGGACAGCAGCAGCAGGAGGACCCCCCTTCTTGTGAGGCAGCCCACTCAGACAGGGGGATCCCCTGGGGTGGCAGCAGACCCTGATGATGCCCTCTATTTGCGGCAGGCCCACCCATGAGGCAATATGTGCTGCCTCAGGCGGCAGGATCCACAGGGGCAGCAGCAGGAGGACCCCCTCCTCGTCACTGACGTAATTCACCCCTTCCTCCCTGACAGGGAGGGCGGGGCCATTTTGTGGTTCACCTCAGGTGCTGCTCTCCCTCAACCCGGCTGCCACTCAGAAGAAGAAGCAAGGCACGGAAAAGGATCCCGAAGCACCACCGCCACCCCTCACACACACAAAAAACCCCCGCCCCGCCATTTCCCTCGAGCGCGCGCGCTCGCTCTCTCTCTCCCCACTCGCCTCAGGTGCCTCGCGCGCGGGGGGCTGAGGAGAGCGTGGCCTGGGTGGGCGGCTCTCGACGTCGTCACGCGGCGCGGCGGCGGCGCGCGGGGCCTGAGGGCGGGCGGGCTGCCGCGCCGGCGAGAGGGAGCGCGCCTGCGTGTGGACGCGCCTGCGTGTGGCAGGTGCCGGCGGTGGCAGTGGCAGCAGCCGCGTCCACCTGAGGGGAGAACCGCCGCCGCCGCCCTCCTCCTCCTCCTCTTCTTATTCTTCCTCGCTCCCTGCACCATGAGGGAAGAGGCGCCGCCGTGAGCTGCTCGGCCGCTTCCTCACCGTCCTCCAGGCGAGGCGTCTCCCTCGCCGCCGCCGCCGCCGCCCGTCCTACCCCGGGGGAAGCTATGAGCCATGAAGCCGCCTGGCAGAACTTCCCTCCGGCGGCAGAAACAGCAGCAGCAGCAGCAGCCGCCCTTCTCCGGCCGCCGCCTCTCGAGCTCCGCCGTCGCCGCCGCCTTGCTTTGCCCGGCTCGGCTGCCCAGCTCCATCCCCCTCCTCTTTCTGGCGCTCCTGCTTTTCTGCTCAGGGTCCCCGAGGATCTGTGGGGTCGCCGGTGAGTGCCCGCTTAAGGGGGGGGGGAGAGATCCTGGAGGGATCCTGTATTGTGCGCGTGAGCTTGGACCGATCCTGGATCTCCGTTATACTCGCAGCCCTTCCTTTGCTCTCTTTTTTGCGCGCTCGTGTGTGGTGCCAATGCGCTAAGAAATAAAAAAAGGGGGGTGGGGTGTTCTCTTTTTTTGGTGGGGGGGGGTTTGAATATATCGCGCATGTGGTGCCAATGAGCTACACATAACGAGTCTGTTTTAGTCTGCAGATCCCACCGCCCTGGCTTCTTAATGTTGGTTAATAACAGACCTGGGGAGTGGGGACGGGAACCAGAAAAAGGGGGAAAAAAGGGGGTAGAGAAAAATCACCTTTTTGCCGTGCGGAGCCCGCTTGAGTCTTCGTGACAACCGGCGAGAAGTTCTTGTTCCGCATGGTCCACACCGATTTGTTTCGGTCTTGACGCAGTTCCTTACCTCCATGGCATCCTGCCTGGATTTGGGTAGGAATAATTGATCGTGACTGCAGCCGGATTCCTCCTCTGATCGCTCCCCCCCCTTCCCCACGTCTAGATCATATATGTGTGTGTGTCTGTCTTTGCGAATATGAAATTGTTTTTACATGGCAGACCTGTATATTTACTGTGTTACAGCGACTGGTGCTTACTGGTTTATAAGGATGGGCATGAAATGGTTTCGGGAGCCTCTGATGCAGCAAAACGCTGCTGGCAGGCTTTCAAGGGTGCTGTTTTTGTGCAGGGTCTTAACGCAAAATAGAACAAGACAAGCAGGGATAATGAGGGTTTCGGATACTGCCCGTTCTTGCACTGCTCATCCGAGGGAACCTACCTTTTGCAAACAGAAGGGGGTTGCGGTGTTCTTCGAGAACCCTGGGGTTTTGTCTGCAAAGAGATATGTGCTTGTTACTTATCCCACGAAGCATGTTTATACGGGAGTTTATTGAGACTTTTTCTCTGGTAAGCATGCTTAGGAGTCCATCACTAAAGTTAAAGGAATAGTGAAAAGTTGCCCTTATGTAAAGGGAATTGATTAACATTCAGTACACATGGGTTTATGGCTTGAGTTGCTTGCGGTAGAATCACTGATTTGTACATAGCCAAATTTATGTGGAAAAGTGGCAGAAATAGGGTCATGAATGGCTGGATTGTCCTTAAAAGAACTTGTTTCAAGGGTTCAGATGCCTGCATTTTGAATTTCATGATGCAAAACTATATAAAATCAAATAAGGAGTTATATGTACAAATAAGTACAAAATCTAATCAAATAAATTGGTTTCAACAGGGTTACTGTATATTTATTTTAGCAAATTAGCAAGATGCAAAACATATTACAAAAAGTGTTCTGTTCCTCTGTGAATTAATGGTAGGTTTGTCTGTCTTCCCCAGCTCTGCATTGGAATGAAACTGCAGAAGAACTAGAAAAAAGCCAGGCAGACGAGGATACTGCATTTCAACAGACTAACAGCAGTAGCTACAAAAATAACAGTCGAAGCAGTGCATTCCAGAAAGAAATCACATTGCCTTCAAGACTTGTATATTATCTCAATAGAGACTCTGAAAGTCCTTATCATGTCTTGGATACAAGGACAAGGCACCAGCAAAAACACAATAAGGTAAGGTGTTTTTTAAAAAATAAATAAAAGCAATACAGTACCGTGACTCAAAATAGTCATGTCTCTTGAGGGATTGTCTTACTTTAAGAATGTTTATTCAGCATGTCTGTAATGCTTCAGAATTCACTGCACAGTTCTTGGGTCTGAAAGATGCGTCAGTCAAAAAATAGGGTTCAAATACCAAGAGACCTTGCAGGTAACAATACCCTTGTCAAATTTCAAGGATTATTACTGCTACCACAGAACAAAACTTGAAGTTCAAACCATGGTTTACTTGTTTCTTTAGAGGCCTAAAATATTTTGCCCTCCATCCAGCTTACCTGATTGAGAAAAATAGAATCACATTGGTAGAATGACTATATAATCTTTCTGTGTCACAGACACAGGGGACCCCAGAGAATTACAGTTCTAATTTCTTTATCTTAATCAGGAAGCCATTTTTTAAGCAAAGCACAAAAGGCAAGATTCAACTGTCATGCCAGTGGTTGTGACAGGACTTCCTCATTCTTCCCACTGCAGCCCCATGCATCCCTTGCTCCCCCCCCCCACCCCCAAGTCCTGCTCTGGAGTT